>NC_056736.1:355436390-355598890 GCF_019279795.1 Protopterus annectens
AACATTTCAATATTTGTTAAACAACAGAACATGTGTCCCAGCAATAGGTTTGGTGTAAACATATCCATTGATTTGTGTGTTTAGATTATTGTTGCAGATATGGTGTGGGGGGAGAGAGAGAGATGTCAATTAACAACTTATATATCCTGGCAGTACTCACAACTTTAATGATCATTGCTCTAATCATTACTCCACAGGTATTATTACAATACCCTATGGCCTTGGTTTGGGCAGTGGTATGTTTGTACACAGTATATACTTCAACTGTCTTATAGCTAAATTCTACTTCTATTACCTGGTAGACCTGTGGAGGGAATGTTTTTTAACAATACCTGACTGTTTCTACACATATTCTCAGATTCCTAGTTAATATTATGCACATACCTCTCAATCTCTTAATGCACAACATCTGGACAAACCTTGACAGTTGCTAGAGTAACAGGATTTGTTTTAATAAAACTTTTCTGAAGGATTTGAAGTCTGACACTCAAATGTATGTCATTATTTGGTGACTACAGTCCTGAGATCATCCCACTGATTTGCCAGGAGAAAAGAGGAACAGGCCAAAAATATGAGCCAAATATATGCACATTCTGGAAAAATTTGTACAGTTAAGAGGTATGATTATGCATACAGCCTACTACCACTGCCAGAATTTGAACAATGGCTGTGTCTGCTAAAAATACAACAGTTTCTGTTTGGATTTGAACCATGGCTGTGTCTGCTAAAAAGGCAACAATTTCTGTTTCATCAGAGAGAGCTATTTAGACACCAGTGTCTGTTCCTTCGGTGTTTTCTGTCTAAGTCTCTCTTGGTTGTACAATCTGACGTAATTACAATTGTCTTATACAGACATTCCTAGACATATTTTTATGTAGCAAAGTATGAGAAACAGTGGTTGACACAACAGTACTGTTCTGATATTAGATGTTGGTGAATGCTACGTCAGGCCATACAATACCAGAGTAAACACTACCAGTCCAGGATTTAAAACTTTATTGCCAGGCAGTTACAGTTTTCTTATCTGACAGACCTGTGGAGGGAATGTTTGTTAACACTATCTGTTTCTACACATTCCCAGAGTATGTATATATATATATATATATATATATATATATATATATATATATATATATTTTTATTTATTTATTTATTATATGACTCTACTAAAAACCATCAAATAACCCAAATGTCACTGTCCCTAATGTTGACAGAAAAAAATGCAGAAAATTTGAGTGTCAGCACATCAGCAGATATGTGCAAAGGACATGTCTTGGTGCGTGCAAAAAAAAAATGAAAAAGCATGCTTTTAAACAGATGGGCAAGCCCCACCTGCATTTCCTATACTCCTGCTAATTATATATCTATATATATATATATATATATATATATATATATATATATATATATATATATGTATATACTAACTCTGAGATTGCACAATAGCAGGGGAAACGGTATATCCCCCTTCTCCAAATATTGTGTGATCTTGCATATCTGTTTACCATCTGCTTAGTCAATGTAATTGTTTTGACTAAACAGGTATTATCTATAAGCAAATTTGATCATATCTGGTGGTCCCATAGAGATATATGCATACATTTTTTTCAGTATGTCAATATTATTAGTCATGTGCTCCATTATACATTTTGAATCCTTGTGCTAAATCATGTTATTCTGGTTGTAATTTACATATCTCTCATGACACCTTAAAATAGTGATTTTCTTTTTACCTTTCAGTATTTTATCAGTTTTTTATTATTTTATCTGAACACATATTTTTGGTTAAATATTAGCTGCTTTTCTGTCATTCAGACTTTTCACTTCCATCACCTCAGGGGAAAATGTATTCTTTTTTTGTAAAACACAATACAAATGGTCAATGTTTTAGTTAAATAGTTTCATCTCCCCAAGAAGAGGTAAAGACTTACAGAAAATATATTAAGAAGGAGGAGATATCTGAAGAAGACAGAATTAATTTTATGAAAACTTTTGCTGGACAGTACAGGTAATATATTTCTTAAGTGAATGTAAAACAACACAGAAATTATTTTCAGGAATCATGTTGTGTGTTATTTTTAGAATTATAAAAATTGAACAAGCAGAGGAATTTGTCTAGTTCCAACCTCACCACCATGAGTCCTTGTTCCTCCAGAAGTCTACCTTGGTCTCATGATTTTTGGAAATTCTTGTGACTGAGTTCATCAACAAAGTTAAGAGCACTAGTTTGTCTGTTTTTGTTTTTTGTTTTTTTTTTTTTTTATTTTTTTTTATTTTTAGAATTAGTCACATCTGTTAAAGTGCATCATTTATATAAAATATGTTTTCACAAGAGCTGGAATTAGCCATGCCTGTTGCAGGACATCACATACAACATTGTGCATGTACAATTCATTTTGTTCTTACAGTATGTAACTTTTTCAATATTTATTGATTAACATAAAAGTTTTCACTTGCATTGCAAGAATATGGCATACTTGCCGTATCGCAAAATGACTAATACAATGCATTTTGTTGATATCCTTATGGAAGAGACAAACAATGATAATGTTACAGTTACTATTTATTTTATTAGGGTAATTATAAGTCTAAATACAAAATAAATAAAACATAAAAAAAAGTCATGCCAGAAATTATTAAAGATGTTAAAATATAATAGATGGATGTCCATCTAAATGGTCAGCTGCTATTTCTGCTGCCTTTAGTATTTGGTAAATGTTTAATGTGTTAAGATATTTTGTGGGTAAGAAACATTCTCTTCAGATGGCATAAAGCAAAATGCTTTTACTGCTTTCTGTGTGCTCATGATAATAAGGCAAGTATTGACATGTTTGCTAGTTTTTATTTTTCAATTTATGCGCACTTAAAACTGTTAAAATCTATACCTGCCAGCTGTTAGAACAGTGTTAAAAATTAATTATTAACTTAATGAAGTGTGAGCATCAAAGTGCCCAGGTGCTAACTAAATAAAGGACTTTGGAGAACTTAGATATGTGGGACTTTCAAGGCTTTCATAATCTTGAAGTCAGAGATTAAAAGGTTGCTCTGATGATTCGTGTTCTAAATTTATTATCAACTAATCTGCAAACTCACATTATTAAATGAGCCAAAATGGTAAACAGATTACCCAGCTATCAATTTTTGCAATAAATGATATTCAGGCATATGATAGGACACTGCAGTAGAATCATGTTCATTCAAGGAAGAATACAAATTAGTAATAGTCAGTAAAGCATATGCAAATACTTAGCATGATTTAGGAAGAGATAGTGATGTCAAACAAATATAATTACAAGGCTGTCACAACATCATGAGGTTTCATCAGGGTGGGTCTCCTCTGTGTAATAATGTCCATGGAAACAAATGAGCTCTTGATAAGGATAAGGCTGACCCTTTGCTTTTACTAAGATAAGTGTTTAATATTTGTTTATTAAAAGCCACTTTCTAATTCATTTTCCAGGTATGAAACATGCATTATGCAGTATTGCACTATGCATTTACTTTACATATGGCCTGTGCAAAATACTGACTGAAATATGTCAGACAGAAAAAAAAAAACAAATAAAGGAAGCACAAACCAGAACATCAACAGTTCAATTGGCTTCCTTAGGTATGCATTTTATTAAGTCATACTGTCATAAGAGTAGTTGGTATCTTTGCAGAGACTTAGAATGGTGATATTTGTTTAAGAAGCAATGGATGTTATAGGACAAAATAATTTATACTAGGTTCAGAAGGTGTGAACTAATGCAAAGTGACTACTATAAAAAGTGCTAAAAAAATATTCAATCTCAGCATCATAATAGATGAAACCAATTTACATGTTTGCATCCTGTTAGCTGAACAGTTTTTGTATTTATAATAAAGAGTGGGAGGCGGGATACCATAGCCCCATTACGCCTTACTATATTAATCTAATTTGCTGTGCAAAGAACAATGTATTCTCTGACATAATTAGACCAAAAACACTAAAATGCCTAAGTATGTGTAACAATACAGAACTTATTACTAGTGGTGATTTATATCTTTGATTTTTTGTCAGAACAAAATGCCTGTGGACTTAATGAATATGTACTTAGGTATAGAAGTTTATTACTTATCTATTCGAGAATATCTAGGATTCAGATACATGTTAGTATATCAGTTTGGACATACTTGAAACTGCATAGTACTGTAGCATTCATGTTTACCTTCACTTGATTCCATTATGCACTATTTGGTTCCCTCCCTCCGCATGTCCCCATAATTTACAACAAATCTGTCTGTGTTCCACCAGTGAAGTAAAATATTTTCTTTGTCACTCCATAGTGTTTAGAGCTGTTATTTATTTTTCCTTCATGATAACGATAAACAAAATTCAGCTCCATCTTTGCATTCTCTTTGTAAAACGTGTACATATTCTTACTGCTGGATGTCACTGCTCTACCAGCCTGCTGACAGCTCCTTTTGCCTTATGATGTTCTACTGGCACATACTACATATGCATAATGATTTATTTTTGTACTATACTTTTTCAACAGCTACTGGTCTATCAAACAACAGACAAAATAATGAATGTTTATATCATATATTTAAACTATGCATTTGTTCTAGTACATGTACTACTTATAACAACTGTTCCACACGTGTAACATATATGTAACCATTATCGTTCTTTTACTTCATCAGATTCGTCTGAACCTGCACCATACTGTAAATATGCATGTGCCTTACACTGCTTACTTCTCTTTCAACATTTTTGGTTAATCACCACCATTTCTGCCAATGAGTTTGATTTTTTTTTTTACCTGAAAATGCATTTAACTCTGTCTCTGTACTCTTCTTACTGGCTCATTATTTTGTTACAAAAATGACTGCTTTAATGAAGCACCTTGTAAGGTGGGCAAAAATGTAGCGCTGTAACTCTTCCTTTAAAAACACTTATTTTCATTTTAATAAGATGTGTTCAGCTGATATCATAGTTGGTCTAGTCGAGATATAAGAAGGGAAGAAGTCAGAGTTTTTATGATATTGGAAATAACAAGAGCAAGGATCAGTTGGTGGGGGCAAGCTACTTTATTTAGAAAGAGTTCTTTTAAAGTATTTGATGTACATTTCACCATCTTTCTTCCTGGTCTCATAGCCCAATTTGTAATCTTCCCTCCAACCCTAGTTCCATTTGTTACTTGCAGTCGCTCGGGTGGGCATGTTACAAATCTTATGATCTCTTGCCTTCTAAATCACTTCCCGTTGTAGGAACTACCTTATCTTGTGTTTGCTGCTGACGCACTTTCCACACTATGATTGTTACCCTCTAATCTATCTCATTTTCTCTTTCAGCATGTAACTGCCATGCAATCCAGCATTTCTTTTAGTTACTGTTTCAGTGAGCTACAATCCTTTATCTGAAAAATCATCTCCTTCCCTTCCACTTTGTACTGTTATTCTGAAACAATATTTGATCATTTCCTACCACTTCATCTGAAAAGTAAATTCTCTGCTCAAGTCCAGTACCCTCTTGTTTGTTTGTTTGTGTACCCTCTTGTAAAACACTTAAATGTATTATTCACAAACGCATACTACATAAATAAAGTTACAGTAATCACAATGCTGAATACTGAAAACATAAAGACAATAATAGAAAATAGCAATGTACTCAGTAAAAGAAAGTTTAGTATTAAAAACTATTCCCAAATCGTGGTATTGTTGTGAAAGGATATTCCATTCCTTACCATACTAAATTATAAATCAGATCCATGTTTGCAACCTATTAGACTTATTTGTTTCCATGTAAAACATTATATCATCATCACTGAAGCATCTAATATGTTGGGTAAGAAATTTTACAAGTTAGTGCTATCCACTTTATATCTTATGGTGGCTTAGCATCTCTTCTTCACAGCTCAGGCAGGTTCAGATCAAATCACCTATCATTCTCTGTGTTTGCATGCCTTTTCCACAGCTCTGTGTTTTTCTCTTTGTCCTCCAGTCATCTCTCAAAAACATCCAGGTTGATTGGCTACACTATGTCATATATGTACTGTACTTACCCTTGACCTTGGGTCAAGGGTCATGGCTGAAAATGGTCTGAGCAGGAACAGCCTACCAACATGTTTTTTGATGGACAGAAATGACATCTACTACAGACACTGGATCATAATTCATGGACATAGTTCAAAATCAAAAAGATCAAGAAACAAAACTCAAGTCACATATTGCACTTTGATTTTTAACATAACAAAATGTGAATAATACTCTATTTCCTTTCTGTTTGGTAGTGTCTAGAATTATGCAAGCAGTCAGTGCTTATGTTGTCAATCGCCTTTTCCTGTTTAAATGAGTTGAATTCATGCATGTCAGTGAAGTGTGGTGAATCTGGCAATCTCTGCAGAAAATATTACATATAATATATCACATATCAGTATCTCACCAGTCAAGGCCCTAAGGCATAACACAAAAACAAACATCTTAGTCATAGGTGACTCAATTGTGAGACACACAGATGTCCCTGTCACCAGGTTGGATAAGCAAAAGGTCCCAGTCAGCCATCTGTCAGGTGCCAGGATCCACCACATCACATACGCACTCAAGTCTCTCAACAATGAACACTTATGACTCTGTCATAGTCCATGTTGGTGTGAATGACTTGAGATGTACCTCACTGAACTATTTGAAGAAAGACATGACTGAGCTCTCTGATTATGTGTCTCAGGCAGGTATGTCCCTAAACTTAAGTAGCATTTTACATTTGCCTAGGATGATACCTCAGTGCAAACAAAAAATGATTGACTTCAACAATTGGCTTAGTTTCTGATGTCATTCACAGGAGATTCAGTATCTGTCAGCCTGTGATGTCATGGTCGACAGACCTCGATGCTTAGCCAGAGATGGTCTGACTCTCTCACATCAAGGATTTCAGTTACTGGCAAAGGCTCTTGCCACCCCTATAGTTTTTTTAGACAATGTCGCAAGAACAATATTCTTGATGTAAAAATGCCCTCTAAAAACAACCTCAGGGCTATGCTGCTAAACGCTAGGAGTCTAAACCAGAAAGTGCACTCACTGGAAGCAGTCCTCACCTTGGAAGATACTGACATTTGTGCAGTCAATGAGACCTAGTTTAAGGCTCTGGAGAGCATTGCAGCCATACCAGGTCACATATCCTTCCACATGTTCAGACCACAAACTGAAGACATAAGAATTAAAGGAGGTGGTCTATCAATATTCATTAAAGATAAATAAACCTCTAAATTTTTTAAACAGCATGATTCCCTTGAATTACTTCATGTGTAATTGACTGTAGATAAGACCCCTCTTCAGGTCATTGCCAGCTATAGGACCCCATCCATGAATCAGGACATTCACTCAGCCTACTTGGAGCTACTTGAGTCAATCAAGATACAATCAAAGACCCTGGTTCTGGGTGACTTTAATTACCCATCCATTGACTGGGTAAATTATAGGTGTCCTAACTCACTTGCCCAAAGGTTTCTGGACTTCATTAAATTCAGTGCTCTGTACCAGCTGGTTGACACACCCACAAGGGGCTCAAACATCCTGGACCTGGTACTCAACAACATGGGGAACCTCTGCAGGACCCCAGTGTGTGACAATCCCTGGTGATATCTGGCCACAAATCTTGCTAGAAGTAACTATAACAAAAGACTCCCCCTTAGCAACAACAAGACTAAAATACTTCTGCAAGGCCAATTACAACCTCTTACATGATGACATAAATAGCTTCATAGCCCTTCCCCCCAGTGAAGGAACAGACACTTATGCTGAGTTAGACACCAATGCTTTATACGAGCACCTGTACAATTGTATTGACTGCCATACCTGATAGAACCAAAACAATATCTTTAAGGGAAAAAAAACTGCCTGCTGGACAACTGCCATTAATAGGGTATACAACAGGAGAGAAGAAATTGCTGTCTAAGAGTAGGAAGGAATGGTCTCAAAACTTGAAACACTCCCTCCTCAACTTAAGCAGGCAAGTAAGACTCCTAGTGAAGTCCTCCAAAGCTAACTACCAATCCAAATCAGCTTCCATCACTAAGGATAACCACAAGGTGTTCTTTAGTTACATCTGTAACCTCAAAGTTAAGGCCCCAGATCTGTGCTGAACTCATAGTTGATGGTACTGCATATACAGAACCTGTGGACATAGCAAGCCTGCTTTCTGACAGGTTCAGTGAAAACTTCACTCCCCTGTCCCCACTACATATAACCCAAAGCATCCCTAACACCTCTCATCCACCTAGTATCTCCAAGGAACAGGTCTTAAACACCCTTTACAAGGCCAAAAACACAGTCTGTAAGGGATCAGACAATGTCCCAGGCTGTGTTCTGTATGGGTTAAAACAGGAATTAGCATCATCATTGTGCACACTTTTCAATCACAGCCTAAGCACTGGCTTCGTCCCAGTGGACTGGAAAACAGCTACCATCATCCAATTGCACAAAGGGGTGTATCCATGGACTCTGAAAACTACAGACCCATTAGCCTGACTAGCCTTATCTGCAAGGCCATGGAATGAATCATCATGGATATTAACAAAGATCTAGGAAATCTCCATATGCTCAACCCCACCCAGTTTGGCTTTTTTAAGAGGAGATTATGCCTGTTAAACTTGATGGGCTTCTTCGAGACAGTCACCAAAGCCCTATACAAGGGCAAGTCTGTACATAAGGTTTTCCTAGACTTAGCCAAGGCCTTTGACACAATCCTTCACTCAGGCATCAATGATAAACTCACTCAGCTGGGTATCAACCCATATATTGTCAGGTGTGTTGCAAAATGGCTCACTGATAGAACTCATATGGTCAAAATAGGGGACTCTACCTCCTGCAGCATACCTGTAATCAGTGGTGTTCCACAGGGATGGATCCTGGGACCCCTACAGTTCAGAATCTACTTCTCAGAAGTACAGGCTAAAATTAAAGGACTGTGGCTGACAAAGTTTGCTGATGACTGCAAACTGGGAGCAATCATTAAAACCCCTAGCAATATGAACATCCTACAAGAAGGTCTTATGCAGACTAATCACTAGTGCCAAAGTCATGGTCTTAAACTTAAAGCAAAAAAAAAATGCATTATCATCCCCTTCAGCAAGCGTGATGTTCCTGCAAACTACTACATCAATAGCAATACCCTAAGAACACAGTCACTGGTGAGAGATCTGGGCACACAGGTTGACAGCAACCTTAACTTCAGTTAACATGCCTCCACAGTGGTTAGAAAGGCATTTTATATTGCTCATCTCATAAGTATGGGCATTGTTTCCATAAAGAGGTTATAACCCTCCATACTCTTCTCTCATCAGGTCAATAGTAGAGTATAATGCTCCCTTTGGTATGTTACTTTCAAAACCATTGCAGCAATTGGAAAGACCACAAAGGCTCCTTACAAAGAAAATTCAGGGCCTTCAAGATCTGTCTTTATGCAGACAGACTGAACTTATTGTCACTTTACTCAGCGTCATACAGACAGCTCAGAGGTAACATGCTTTGCATATACAGCAATCTCTGACCCGGCATTAATGGAAATGCTACACATTCAGAATTTGGAAGGTACACGGGTCACTCACTCAAAGGACCTTAATCTGGAATGTGACATCAACAGAACTTGCTGGAGAGAGAGATTTGCCTCACAGGGGTTGCCTCACCTTTGGAACAAGCTTCCTATACATGTTAAACAAAGCTCCTCATTAGCTCTATTTAAGCATAATTTGGACGATTGGATGGGTAACCAGAAACTCACCCCAGGGGTTCCACCTGTGTCCCTCTTGGACAAGGGCAGTCTGTGCTGATTTTAGTGTCTGCTAGAACCAGACACCCTAGGGAACATGGGTTGAACTTGGCTAGGCTTGTAAGGGCCTTGGGGCTATTAGTCTAGTAACTGCCTATGATCCAAAGATGTGATAATGATGTATAATGTTAAGAAAGCACCAAAGTAGAAAGGGGAAGGGAATGTTTACTCCAAGTAGGAAAAATACAAAACATTAGGGAAGGCTGGAAATATGATCATAACTCATAGTGGGATGTACAGGTGAGGTTAATCATTAAGGAAGGAAAGACAGTGATCAGCTGTACAGACATTCTAGTGTATGTGCAGTGCTAGTAAATCAGTCCTCACAATTGCATAAATACAGTGGAAGAAGCCCACTGGAGAGCACTATTATGTTACAAGGTCTGCACCAAAGCATACATTTAGGTAGATTGAGTAAACTTGTTGTTTTTAGTGTGGAAAAAGGAGATACAGAGAGAGCTCCGATCCCTGTTTGAAAAAGCTTAATTCCACATCAGTTGACCACATCTTATTACTAGTTATGTTAAAAAATATATACATAATTAGGAAAACAATTCATTACAATAGCTAAGCCTATGTACCTCATTTGAATCAACAATTAGGTACCATTTAAATGTACTCTATAGGGACAGCACAAAATAATTTGTTATCTAGTCCATGGGGTGCCTCCCAGAAGATGCATGGCAGGACACCACCTACACTTGAAGACAGAGATCCTCTGTTTTTTAGGCTGGTTCTACTGACTGTGCTCATTTTGGTGGGTAATGCAAGGTTCAGTACAGCTTGAATCATCCAACAAGGTAATTACATGGATTCATCATACAGTTATATCCAATAATGAACTATAAGTATTCCGGGTTCACACCCCTCTGGTTTAGTAACCAGTTTTGGAAGGCGTCACACACTCTTCTCAACCACCAGTGACATCATGCTTTGGAAATCTATCCAAATAATTAACCCAGCTTGTATTTCCTTTGCGATATAAACCGGTGACTGGAACAAATCGCTTTCTTATACTTTTGCTTCTCCATATGTCTGTCAGTTCCAGTCCAAATTCAGCACTCCCCTACTTTAGGTACCTGCTGCACATTTCTACATGTTTCATACTGATCTCACATCTTCAAAACGCACTCTCCATCTTTCCAAAGTTTGCAGTGCACAGAGCTGAAGTCTTACTAACCCAAAGTCTAACACATTATTTCATGATCTTATCTACTGTTGTTGTTGTTCTGAATTAGTAATTCTCACAGTAAATTTCTTTATGACGTTTGCTGTGATAAAAATGTTATTCTGTCATTTAAGTCCAGTCCAGACATCATTTTCACAGACTACATAACATTTAATTAGCCTTCAATTTCCTCGTGTTCTTTAGGGCCACAAACGTTCTTCAGCGTCATGTTTTCATTTCTACAAGTCATTAAAGCAAAGCAAAGGCAATTGCAGGTGGCTTCAAAGATAATGCTTTTACATAGTATTTTTACAAAGTATTTTCTACCAGGTTACTATATATACATACACATATATATATATATATATATATATATATATATATATATATATATATATATACACACACTAAAAGAAATAGTTGAAAGCAGCAAAGTGTTTTCTGCTAGAGACACCATCACTATCTCACACAATACTGTTCACAGAAGAAATATTTTGCCTATGCATAATGCTACTTATATTCAACACATAGTGTTCTGTTTCATTACTTATTTTGCCAATGATACAAAGCAATTTTTTTTATCTAGGAACTGCATGTATTATTAATATGTTTTTTTGTTTCAGGAATTGTTCCTGTAATGTATTGAGCGCTTTATGTCTACTGGTACTTCATAATGTATTTCTTTTTTGCATATTTCATCTGGAGAGAATTGTACCCGGAACTGACCTAATAGCAGCTTGCTGTTTTATTCACTGGAAAATATTTACATTGATTAAAATTCATTTATCAGCTAGCATTTACAAACATAACAGTTTTATCTATCCATTAATCAGTATTTATCATTGACAGCCAAGAAACCTAGAATGATGCTTTAAGCTGGGTTAGTTAATGTTGCATCTGTTCATGACAAAAGATTCTGCATCCCTTTGATTTAATTCAGTAGATGGTGTGTGCATCAAAATAACAAGGAAATATTTTTCCCAGCTGGTGTTTTTAAACAGCAGACATCACCAATCAAAAATTTATTATTTCCAGTGGTAATATTTGATGATAATGATACATTAGTATATGCAACACATTGTTCCTATCAGACCATCCAGCAATTTGTCTCACTAATCAGAAGGTATTCAAAGAACATTATCATCAAAAAGAGAAAATTATTTTTCTAATATAAATTTATTAAAAAATACTTTAACCTCTAATAGTATGTTTAGAGATTCGTATTTATCAAGAGTAAATGTACATCGTGATTAAATTTATATGACTAAATCTCAGCAGACAACACTTCATTAAAAACTGCATAAATATCTACTATAGTTTATATATAGTTTATATATTTCAGAGCAGTCTTTGGTCAATTGTGATTGTTTCTTAAACACAAACTTGTCTTTGCTTTGGCTCATTAGCAGCAGTACAAAGAACTGCCTGCTCACACCCTTGTTCTCTCCTCCCCTTCCCTGTTTATTACCTTAAGACAATCCTAAAGTTAAAAAATATTACCTGTGGCAGGCACCATTTTTAAAACCACAATTCACTCTGCTACAGGCCCCATAAGGAGCTCAGTGTCTCTCCAGTAAGTGTTTTACAACTGTAAATGCCTATTTATGTTGAATTGTGTTAGACATTTTACAACTGTATATGTTTATGTTAAATTGTGTTAGATATCTAATATGATTTATGCTTTATTATTGGAAGTTACTATGGCGTGCTAGGATTTTGTCTGCACCAAGTTGTTTTTAGTATAATAATATGGTCTGTTTGCATAGCTGCACCTTGTTCACTAATGTTATTCATGTAAATGTGTTGTGTGTAGGCAGCTCATACTGGTGTCTGATTATTTCTGTATAATTGTGCTGTTACTGGTGGATAGTATCACATTAGACAACCTCGACAGAGTGTTGCTCACTATATTTTTTATCTGTGACTGCATAACTGTCTTGAGGTTTCTTCTAACAGACTTTTTTCTAATTGGCTCAGTATCTGCATATACTAGTAGTTGGTGCATGGCATTGTCCTGCATACAGTAGCTATTTGCTCAGTTTGTTTTTTGTAATCTTTATAATATATTGTTACCATCTCAAAGTGCTTACTCCTCTCTGTACTCTTCTTTTCTAGACCTGACACCACTCTTAAGTATTCAACTGCGGTACCACCTTTAACATTCTTATAAGAAAAGCACAGTCCGGGTCTGAACTGTCTGCAAACAGCTAAAGTTAACTTTGAGTATGTGTCTACCTGTTTGAGCCAATATACATTTTCACCTGGAGAGCACTCTGCTTTGGCTTGTAAGCAGCCCCCCCCACCACCACACACACACACACACACACACTCATCTTCCACTTTCTCTCTTATTCCCTTCTGTTAGCAAATAGTATCCATAACTGATCAATACTGTGTGTTTGTTAATTTAAACTGAGACCACAGTAGCCTACTGATACAAGGTTATCCTGTTTTTCCACCTGAGAAATGGTTAAGAAATGGCTTACAGTTTCAGAGCAGTCCTTGGTTAATTGTGATTGTTTCTTAAACACAAACTTGTCTTTGCTTTGGCTTATTAGCAGCAGTACAAAGAACTGCCTGCTCACACCCTTGTTCTCCCCTCCCCCTTCCCTGTTTATTACCTTAAGACAATCCCAAAGTTAATAACTATTACCTGTGGCAGGCACCATTTTTAAAACTACAACTACCCTTGTCACTATTCTATGTTCATTTATCAGTTAACTCTGTTATCTGATTGTTTCCAGCCCCCTCATAAGAGCAACTAACAGGGTCTCTACTCACTTTGCTCCCCACCCTACCCCCTATTCCATCCTGTCCCCAGTGGTCCCACCTTTATTACACTCACAAACCCCTCCCATCTTTCCAATAGCCAACCACAGCGCTAACCCAACACTACCTCCTCCATCTTCCCACTACTATCACACCTCCTCAACTAACATGTACAAGCATACCTTACCTATGCTCACTGCATGCACTCTCCTTGCATATCTTACATCCTACCAAAGCTCCATCATTCCCCCACTCAACCACTAGCACTGTACTACTACTCACACCACCACTCGTGTCTCACCCTCACTCAGCTCCCCTCCCACCAACTCAAGAACCATCTCTATGCACCCCCCACATATTCTACCAGCTATATTACTAAAACATAAAGCATCCCTACAACTTAACATAGTAATCCTCCCACCTACCTATTACCCACAGAGCACAATCATAAAGTTTCCCTTATAAACAAACACATTCAAAAACTGAAAAAACTAATAACCTCATGCATATCAAAACTAACCCTAAGTTGAGACATCCACCCCAACCCTGGCCCTATCATCTTCAACTGCAATCCTCATAATCAGACTAGAAACCACAACTTCTCCCATATTACAGTCAATAGAAAGCCAAGTGACTTCCTTCTACTAAGCCTAAATATTAGAAGTATATCCAACAAAGTAAATAAAAATAAGTGGTCAATGTGCCCAAACTCACATTGGCAAACTCAAAAGACAGGTACAGCAGATCAGCAACAGATGTTTATTTTCACTCCACGAACAAACCTCACAGAACAGAAACAAAAACAAAATGGGGTATTTGTTTTCTGTAGGGCATCAATGTGTTTCAAAAAATCCCACAAGTCTTTTAAAATGTTGGAATGTTCCAATATAAATGGCTTCAAATGGAAGTCAATATATTTGGCTAGGGGGACTGTCAAAGAGTCCTCAGCTGTAACAATGGGTCTAAGAGGTGGGTCCAAATGGTTCTTGTGGACCTTGGGTATACCAACAATTGAAGGAATTTTTGGTTTCTCAAAATGTAGATAGTTGTAAGTTTCTAAGTCAATAGGCCCCTCAAGAAGTAAGTCGTTAAGACATATTGAAGACATATTGAAACTTTCCTTTTCGCAATGTTAAACTCATTCAAAGACACTCTTTCATATGTATATTCATCATTCAACATGTTTAGCATTTTGACTTCATAGTCTATTTGGTCCATCAGTACCACCCCTCCTCCTTTATCAGGCTTCATGACTCTGAGATTCTTGTCTGTTCTACAAGAATCAAGGATGTTGAATTCATCCTTTGTGAGATTGGGGGGGGTACTTTATTAAATTTAAGCTCATCTCTAAGACGCTTCTCTAAAACATTTTCAAAATTTTTGAGCTGTGGATATAACAGTGGGTTAAAAGTACTCTTTTTCTTTAAATTACTAGTACTCTCTCTTTTATCTAAACCATTAAAAAGTATCTCAAAGTTCTTTTGTCTCACAAACATTTTAACATCCACCAATAAATCAACCATGTTGGCTTTGACCCTGGGAATGTAGGTCAAACCTTTGGAAAACAAATTGAAATGTGTTTTAGTGACATGAGATTAGTGTACTTAAATATTTAAAAACCTTTATAACTGTATACACATTCACGGATAATTGTGTCTTCTACAGTTTTTATTTCCACTGCCTGTTCCTTCAATTTTGGTAAACATTCCGGTTGTTGTAGTTTATGAGTACTTTTAACCCACCGTTACATCCACAGCTCAAAAATGTTGAAAATGTTTCAGTGAAGCGTCTTAGAGATGAGCTTAAATTTAATAACGTACCCCCCAATCTCACAAAGGATGAATTCAACCTCCTTGATTCTTGTAGAACAGACAATAATCTCAAAGTCATGGAGCCTGATAAAGGAGGAAGGGTGGTACTGATGTACCAAATAGACTATGAAGTCAAAATGCTAAACATGTTGAATGATGAATATACATATGAAAGAGTGTCCTTGAATGAGTTTAACATTGCGAAAAGGAAAGTTTCAATATGTCTTAACAATTTACTTCTTGAGGGGCTTATTGTCTTGGAAACTTACAACTACCAACATGTTGAGAAACCAAAAATTCCTTCTATTTTTGGTATACCCAAGGTCCACAAGAAGCATTTGGACCCACCTCTTAGACCCATTGTTATAGCAGAGGGCTCTTTGACAGCCCCCCTAGCCAAATATATTGACTTCCATTTGAAGCCATTTATATTGGAGCATTCCAACATTTTAAAAGACTCGTGGGATTTTTTGAAACACATTGATGCCCTACAGAATACCAATTCCCCATTTTGTTTTTGTTTCTGTTCTGTGAGGTTTGTTCATGGAGTGAAAATAAACATCTCTTGCTGATCTGCTGTGCCTGTCTTTTGAGTATATCCAACAAATTCCATGAACTGTAAATCCACTTTATTAACTACTAAAACATACAGGTAGTTAATAAAGTGGATTTACGGTAATTCAGTTTGTGCCAGTGCTCTTTACATGCTGTGACCAGGAACGGATTTTGGTTTATTAGTTTTATTGTGTCGACTGTTCCAGGGCTTTTTCTGTTTTCCAAATTCCATGAACTCCATGCCACCATAGACTTGTACTCCCCAGATATAGTCATCCTGACAGAAACTTGGCTAAAACCTCACATTACCAGTGAGCAAATACTCCCTACAGGTTACGGCATACTAAGAGTAGACCAGCTAAACAAGAAAGGAGGCAGTGTAGCTGTAATATTTAAACAGCATCGAAACATCCAGATCTTAAAATCTTCAGCTCCACAAATAGGCAATGAAGAAATACTATATACCAACCTCAAAATAAACCAAAACAAAACCATCAACATAATTGGATGCTACTTCCCACCTAGCCAAAACATCCCTCCACTAGAAAACCTCCTCAGCTGGTCTACCCACCATCTCCCCCAAGAAACTATCATTTTAGGTGATTTCAATATTGACTGGCGGTCCTGTTCTGGCAACCATCCAACCCATCATGTAAACCTTCATGGCTTCACCCAACTAGTCCAGTCACCAAACAGGATAAATAAAAACTCCAGCAAGCATACTACCCTGGATTGGATACTAGTCAGTAAGAACCCCCAGTCATATATAACAGGCTGCTTATCAGATAGCCTCAGTGATCACTCCCCAACATTCCTACTCAAAAAATGCCTATACCAAGCTAAACCTGTCATCTACCATCAAATATGTAAAAAAACAAACTTTAACCCACTCACATTCATCTCATCCCTCAAAGAATGCAACTAGCATCCTCTAAAGTACCTCAGTCTTGATGACGCAGTTGAATTTTTTAATACGACCTTCCTGAGCATCCTTAATTACCATGCTCCCATAAGATTTTCCAGAATCAAAGCACAACCCTCCCCATGGCTACAGAAAACCACTAAGTCAGAAATGAAAAAAAGGGATAAAGCCTGGGAGCACTGGCACAAAACCAAAACCCCCTCAACTAGACAGAAATTCCTAGAACTACGCAATAGAGTCAAAAAGCTAATAAAACAGGACAAAGTCCAATACTACCAGTCTGGCCTAGACTCCTCACAACACAGTCCCAAACAATTCTGGTCCTCCATAAACTCCATCCTCCACCCAGGTAAAGTCAGTAGCCCTCCTCCTAACATCCCTCACTCCTCAGAAAATATTGCTACCTCATTCAGCACACGCTTTACACAAACCATACTATCACTAGCTAAACAACACAACTCACCTCCCCTCCAACCCACACCTTCAACTAGTAATCTCCCCACTGCCTTCTCTTTGTCTCCTGTACCTACATCCAACATAAAAAAACTCTTAACTAAACTTAAGCACACCAAATTAGCAGCAGACAACCTCCCAAGTGAATACCTATAAATCGCAGCTGATGCTCTGGCCTACCCAGTATCCATCTTGATTAACCGATCTCTGTCAGAAAGTTACGTTCCCACACTGTGGAAAGTATCACATATAATTCCCCTCCACAAAGGCGGACCCTCCACAGAACTAACCAATTACTGCCCCATAGCTATTCTTTCTCCACTCTCCAAAATACTAGAGAGATGCATACACTCTCAGTTCTCAGACTACCTCCTTACTAACAACCTCCTTTCCAATACTCAGCATGGTTTTTGACCAATCCATACCACCACCACTGCCTTACTCTCCTTTACTAACACTATCCTTCAGCATAAAAACAATGGCTATCTCTCCTCTGCTACTTTCCTAGACCTATCTAAAGCATTTGACATGGTCCCACACAAACAACTTATCTATGTCCTCAATAACTTATCCTTCTCTCAATCAGTCACTAACTGGTTTCAGAGTTACCTGTCTGACTGCCAACAATCTGTTGTATGGCAGAATGACATATCTCCCCAGCTACCTGTCTCCATAGGGGTTCCACAAGGATCCATCCTTGAACCCCTACTCTTCCCTGTTTTCACCAATAATCTAGCCTCTGCCACCAAACATGGCACACTCATACAATATGCAGATGACTCAACCATTATCTGCTCAGCCCAGTCCCTACCCAAACTGCAAAAAGTCACACAGGAAGTATTTTCCTCTGTTGAAACTTGGTTATCCGATGCCCAATTAATACTCAACCCAAACAAAACTAAACTATTCATCTTCGAACCCACCAAACATACTCAAAACAACTCTCACTTTAACATCACAGCAAAAGACAACACCACTATATACCCAACTGAACACACCAAATTGCTAGGAGTGGAAATAGACAATAAACTAAAATTTGACATTCACATATCCATGACCATAAAAAAAGTCCACAAAAAACTAGGAGCGTTATACAGAAATAAGCAACTTCTCACCAAAGCAGCAAAGATTTCAATAGCAAATTCCCACCTTATCTCCACCCTACTTTATGCCTCTCCAATATATACACCAACCTAAGGCAATGCGATCTAAATGAGCTAGACACCTGCTACAACAAAATTGCCAAATTCTCCACAAGGGCATCCTACCGTAGTCACCTCTGTCTCTCACTTGCTGAACTGGGCTGGCTTGAACTCCCTCACCTCCTTCAATGGTATCAACTCTCATTCGCCCACAAACTAGTAAATCATCCACTAAATGTCCCATCCCTGCAAAATCTACTCCAACCCTATCGCACCACCAGACCACTAAGATCCAGCAACAAAAATAACTTGCAGATCACTAAAGCCAATAACTCTGCTGGTGAAGCACTATTCTCTTGCACCATAGCCAAATTATGGAACTCCCTCCCACCCACAATTACCTCCATACCATCATGTACCCACTTTAAAATTTTACTAAAAGCGCACATAAAAACATGCTGGCTATGCCCTTGCAACTCCCACTCTAATATCACCCACCCCATCCAACCACTACCTTTCTTTCCACTCCACTAACTACCTTGATTATAGCAAGCTCAGATGCTCATAAGCCTAGTACTTATTATACAGCAGGAACTTCTTATTGTAACATTTGTTAATGTCTGTTATGTACTTCACAGATAAAGATTCCAGTTGTCTACTGATGCACTATGTTCTTCATCTGTAAATATGTTATAAGTAATTGCTATGTTAAATCGTTAATCACTATGTAATCCAATGTAACTACTGTCTGTTTATTTTAACCGTGGAGCTTTTCCCCCCGGGCCTCCGCTGAAAATGGACCTACGTCCAGTCGGACACTCCCCGTCAACAAATATAAATAAATAAATAAATAAAATAAGATAAATAAATATACTTAATAATCAGACAGACAAATCAAATTTCCACATCCAATACTAATGTGCATTTCACCCATTTTCTATGGACATGAGACTCCTTCCCTCTGACACTGATAAAAGGAATTTCCACATGCAATACTAATGTGCATTTCACCCATTTTCTATGGACATGAGACTCCTTCCCTCTGACACTGATAAAAGGAATCAGTAACTGTATCTCCTTAACAACCTTATCCAGACATATTTAAGGATTGGTGTATTAGGCTTCTTCCACTACATGTAATTGATTTTTGTCTAAGCATAATCAAAAAGTGAAACAGATGTTCTACTTCAAGAACATCTATAATCAAAACATCTATAAACAGTCAAAGCTAGATAATACCACATATGGTTGTTTGGAGCTTTATTTCAGTTCTCCTCTAACAATTCACTAAACTGGGGCACACACCAAAGATATCGTCCCAAGAACCAAAGAATGAAACTAAACAAGAAAACGTATGTGGGATCAAACAAAACAAGTGTAAGATCTTCCAGAATTATATATACCATTGTGAGTACCACACTCTGTCTTAGAAAACAGATAAAAAACTCCTCCCTGTCTTCTGCATTTCGGTTATGATCCAACGATCATCCCTAAAGGTGACAAAAGACCACAGGATGACGTCCTTATAGATCCATCAAACCCCGAGATAGCTTGGCCAACATGCCTTCTGAGAAAATAACAGGTGATACAACATTTGCCAAAAACTGCATTAAACTTAACTACAAGCAAATATAAAAGTCCT
Organism: Protopterus annectens; assembly: GCF_019279795.1. Lineage (NCBI taxonomy): Eukaryota > Metazoa > Chordata > Ceratodontiformes > Protopteridae > Protopterus > Protopterus annectens. The sequence continues at coordinate 355,456,643 of NC_056736.1, forward strand.
ATTATATAGGACAAATCTAATAACATGGAATGATCTCATACTCTCATTGGACAATAACTGGAAATCTCTGAGCAATCCTATTATCACTCTGTGACTGTATGTTATTCAGGTTGTGTACACAGCAGATCAAAATATTCATGACAAAATTGAAAACTGTGAAAAAATGACCATGGCTTCATGCTAATTAAGGTTTTCTGATGCAGCTTGTATAACGACGTGCCTACGCTAACTGATTTTAGCCAACGCACAGCAAAAAATTCTTAGAAGCTCCATAAATTCTATCTCTCCAACATAGCAGGTCTTGAACAAATTCCATTTTTTCAAGGCATACAGCAGTTTATGCCCTAGTGCAATTATCCATGGCATTAAATAAGCGGTCTAAATATATTCAGATAAATGAAATAAGCCCAGTACTAATGAATATATAAAATCTCAGTGGAACACCTCTTGCATCTTAACTCAGGCTGGGAACCAAAGAAATCTTCAAATTGTTTTACAACAAAATAAATAATACCTTGGATAGGTAAGGGCAGTGTTACCACTGATGTATCATCATTAAGGAAAAAGAGACTTTGGCACAGAAAAAGGCAACTTTAGCTGCTTCCAAGCATCCAAAAGAAGCATAGTTTCTCCCAACTTCATTTTGTAATTTCTGTCTGCCACTGTCTGTGCAGAACGTAGTAAATCAAACTCTGTGTATGTAATAATGAGAATCATTTGAATGGAAGAACACCCTAAGGATGTCCAAGGAAGACAGTCCGTAATTAGTGTTCTGTTTTATCTGGTTTAATATAACAGTCAGCAAGGGGACAATGCTGCTTCAAGAATTATGAAAGGGAGAAAACTGTGTGCTCCAGGAAGATCATAAAAATTAAAATGTCATCAGCTTCACGTACCTATATTATCCCTTCAGTAGTTTTGTCCATCCTAATGGTTTGTAACAATGACTCTGTATTAATTGCAAAGGGGGGTTGGGAAAGATGGTATTTCTCAATGGGGCTTTGCCCAATTTTCACTGAATAGAGGAAATGCTCAGCTTTAACAACTACCATGGCAGCATCATAACAATTCTGCAAAGTTTCAACCAAGGAGTCTAGGAAACTGAAATGCTGTTAATACATGATAAAGATAATTTAATCTAAGCTTTTACAAAGACTTTTTGATAGTTTTGGCACAACCACCTTAGCTGTATCTTCTGCAAATAACAATGCCTGACAAGTCCTGATATACTCGCAGGGTCGGTGTTAGCATTTTGGGGGCCCCTAGCAAATGTCAAGTTGGGAGCTCCTAGGTATTTCCAGACTAAGTATCACCCTGTCATTGCCACCCCTCCTAACCAACCTTTCAGTTCATGGTGCAAACTTTTAGGAGTAGTATGCACATTACTGAAGTGCAGCTACAATGCTCGTACATTACAACAGGCCTAAGTGCCACTCTATGTTGCCTATCTCACAGAGGGACATTTACAGTTACTGGCATTTAGCTGCAACAGTGAAACATTACAACTCAATGTACAGGAATGGACTTTGGGGAAATGGCACCCTAGGCCTACCATTTCAGTCCTCCCCTCCACACGCACCCTCCAGTCCTCCCCTCCACACGCACCCTCCAGTCCTCTTCTCTGTTTCCTCTGTTTTGGGATCCCCATACCCTGCACATTCCCTTTTCTTACTTTTTTCACATTTTGCCTTACTTTTCCAATTTTCCAAAAAGCAATACCTTTCTATGTGCTGTGATGTGCATTTTAAATGTTTTTTTTCTTTTTATATAACCTTTATATCCAATAATGACTTAAACAGAAATCATGATTAAGGAAAGGAATTCATTGCTGTGGTTCATCGTTAGTTTTCCTTGTATCCTTTCAACACACCTTCCCTGACCAAGACAGCACAGTAATAAATATTCAGGAAATAACTCAAATAAGCCCGGGCCCAATAAGCCATAAGGTTATAGATGCTCTGGGATGCATTTTACAGCATTTTCCCAATTCCCAACCTTTTATTCTAATGGTGGCTTAAACATAAATCATGATTAACAAACGAATTTCAGTCTTTTTTGCTTTGTTTTGTTTTACTTTCAAGAAAGACATACATTGTGTCCAAAGCTTAATATTAAAAGCTGTTAGTAGCTCACAATAAACTATAAGCCAGTTGTTGTGAGGATACACAGGTAGGTCATATCTGGGAATACTGCCTGCCCCCAACCCCTCATAAAAAGGCAGTTATTGCCTATGCATCTCTTTAGTGTCAGAGTGGGATGAAAGCAGAGATTCAGATTGCCACATTCATGTATTTCAGGTGTCTACTGACTTACAAAACATGCCTCTTAACTTTTCATCCCTAATCCCCCAAAGGCACCTGTATAAGTGCCTGATGTGTGTTTGTGAGGAAAGTAATACAAAAGTAATGATGACAGTAATGTATTCTACTTTGTTGCTCCTTGACAGCACACTGGCCCTACACAAGCTATAGAAACCTTCGTTGTACACCTCTGAGGACTGTGAGAAAAGTGAAAGAAACAATGACCATACTGGACTCAGCCCAAACAGAAGCTACCATGACCTCCTGTACACACCTCTAAGGTTTGACTGTGATGAAATGTAAAGAAGCAATAACTGCACAATCCCCAGACCCCCCCCCCCATATAACCTACAACAGCTTTCTGTATACACAGACATCTGAGCAGAGCTGGTTTTAGAATGGGTATGGTTGAGAGCAGAGGCCATTATCAACTGTATCCTAAGAGAGTCATCTCAGCCCTGTTCATGTTAAAGAGGTAATCTGAAAATTAATATATTTGTCCTCCTCCTTTATCGCCAACCAGCAGCAGCTTTTATAAGGCCAGCACACAGTGCAGGCCCCCCTACAGCCACAGATATTGCATGTACCTAAAGCTAGTTATGTTGTTAGTTTTAGTAGAAAGAATGCCCACCAGCAAGGTTTAACTAAGCCAGGGCCACTCTATCAATTCTATAATATTTAATGGAATTGTGATGCCTGTTATTTGATAAAACACTATTACTATAATTAGAGATATTGTTCAATCGTAAAGGAGATATAAATGAAGTATTACCCACCTGGTTTATTAAGCATTCAAGATTGCTGTACTAGATTTTGTTGGTTTTCAGACATGTTACGAAATTTCAAGATAAAATAACTTGCTGTAGTTGGGGGCCCCCCAGGAACAGGAGGCCCCCAGTGACCATAGGGTTCACTGGTGTCTAAAGCTGGCTATGCTTTTTAATAAAACCATTTTGATCTGTCTGCAATAACTTAACTATAATATCTGCAGCTTAGCTGCTGGGATACCCATCCATATTTAACACCATACTGGGTCTATAAGACTCTAACTCATATTTGGGTTTCTTTCCTAAGATTTAAGTAGTTATGTCTATCTGCCAGGTTGGAGGCTCCTCTTTTTTTAGTATTAATTCACTGAAAAGCCCTTAGCAGGTCAATATGCATAATTTCATTTATATTTTATAGACTATATAAGTGAAGACGTCCATGCATGTAACTTTTTCTTTTTTCTTAAGTGGTGTAACATCTATACAATTTTGTCTATCATTATTGGGACCATGAGAAGCTGTCTAAGTCTGACAGTGTTGGTATGGATGAATTTGCTAAAAAGTGTTGAATTCTGGAGCTAACATCATTTAAGGAGGCATTGTAGACCTGTAAATATTCAAGGAATTTGAACAGAATCTCCTGCTGACCAGTTAACTAACAGTAATTAACTAACAGCACTTGGAGTGGTAGACTGAAGGCATGTGATTGTATATGTTATCACATTCACTCTAACAGTCACATTGTTCCTTGGGAGGATGGTGTTTTACATCACTTTTTTTTTCCTAAAACTGTTTTGAAAATGCTAGCACAAATTACAGCATATATTTTATATCTCCTTTTGTTAACTGGGTTACTCCCACTAGGCTAGTATCCTCTTTTTAAGGGGAAACCCAAGGTGGTATTTATACTACTAGGGGAAATTTGGCCAGGTCATTGGGGAACTTCTTCTACTCATTCTGAAGGTGCAGTGGGATATTTTCATCCACTTGAGCTACCACCAACTCAAGCAGATGGTGCCTCTGTTTAACATCTCATCCAAAGCACAGCGCACTCAGGCATGCATCACGCCCCCCCCCCATGCTGCACTACAGTGTCAGCAATTAGAATTCCTGGTATGGGAATAGAACACACAGCTTTCTGCACCAAAGCCAAGTGTGCTACCTGTTGTGCCCTTCTCCTTTTTGCCTTGGAGACTCTAATACTCCTAACTTTCAGCTGCTTATCTTTCAATTCTAGATTACAATTGAAGAAAAAAATATAAAACTTTAAATGCGAGTGACCTTTCAAAGTATCCAGTAAAATGTAAGGTGGGGGAATTCTCTTCCACTGATGTCTCATTTCTTTCCGTCAGTCTAGTATAAGCTCTAAACGCTGAAAATCCATCAGAATCAAAATACTTTGTAGCCTATGTAGAAGTGTTTACGGAAACCCTGTAGAAGCGTGTAAATAACTGCATAGAAACAGCATTACCAAACTGAAATAAACTTAGGACATACTCCAAAAACAAGCCCCATTGGTGGACTCCCAGTATAAATAGTTTGTACAACAAAAGAAAGAAAATCCTGTCCAAAAATTGAAAAAGTTAGGCTAAAAAGACAAAAAACTCCCTCATAAGTCCCAACAAGTAGCTCGGGAACTAATCAAGTCCACCAAAGCCAGCTTCAAGGCAAAAAATAACCTAAGGATAGCCATAAGGGATTTTTCAGTTATGTACACAACCTTAAAGGGAGCACCCGACAGTGTGCTGAACTAATAGTAAACGAAACTCCGTATACTGGACTGAAGGCTATAGCACATTTGTTGGCCAATCAATTTAGCTGAAATTTCACCCTCCTGTAACCCACAGATTCCCCTCCAGGGGGTCTATATTAAAACACTGAATGCTTAAAACAGCGAATGATGTTTCATCGACCCTTTTTCAGCAAAAGCTGAAAATGTCGACACCTCAGAACAGCGATTTCTTTCCTAGGGAAAGAAATCGCTGTTCCAGACAAAAAAACAGTAAACCGTTCCAAACACATACACACATACCTTAACCTTAATTCTACCCCCCCCAAAAAAAAAAGTAAACAGCTGAAAACACATATGCATGTAACTCAACCATACATCTAACGCAAAAAAAAGTAAAAATTTTAAAACATATGCACTTACATTAACCCGCACCCTAACCCTAAAGTCAGTAACTGCTGCACATTTACGTAAACAGTTCCAAACACATACACACTTACCTTAATCCTAATTCTACCCCCCCAAAACAAAAGTAAACAACTTAAAACATATATGCACTTAACTCAACCATACATCTAACGCAAAAAACAAAAAAGTAAACACTTTCATACATATGCACTTATCTTAACCCACACCCTAACCTTAAGGTCAGTAACTGTTGCACATTCATGATCAGGAGCTATACTGGATAAGGGAATCCCTGAGACCACACTACAGGGCAGAACATGGCAAAGCAACGAATTGGTCAAGCGACTTCTTTCCCAGGGAAAGAATTCACTGAACAGCCACTTCGCTGTTTTGCCTGCTCGCTCTTTAGGTGTTAATGAAAACGCATTAGACAAAATGCATTTTCGTCGTTCTAATAGGAACCCCCCTCCAGGAAATAACATTTAACATTTTCCACCACTGTCATTAAAATAACAGGAATTCACTGCATTCTCAAAAGCTAGAAACACTGTATCAGTGATTCCCTATAACATCTCAGAATGTCTCCTAAATAGCTTGAATCTTTATTCATACATAGCCTCCAGACAGGATTCATCTCTGGGAAATAAAAGGCTGCAATGGTCATCCCACTACACAAAGGGGGCCATGAATAGACTCAGGGAACTACAGCCCCATACGTATGACTAGTCTTATATGCATGGCCATGGAATTAATTTTCATGGACCTGATTAAAAAAAAAAAGAGAGAGAGAGAGAGAGCGAGAGATAGGAAATCTTCAAACACTGGATGCATCCCAGTTCAGTTTTTTCAAAGCAAGTCATGCCTACTAACCTTGTGCACTTCTTTGAGAAGTTCACTTTTGCCATGGATAAGAGTAAAATGTTGCATATTGCCGAACTTCACCTGGCAAAAGCATTTGACACAGTACCTCACTTGGGTATTAATAGACAAACTCACTTAGGCATAATTCCATTGTCATCCAATGGATAACCAAATGTCTCATGGATAGGACACATGACATTATGGTTTATCAATCCACCTTCACCAAAAGATCTTTTACAAGTGGTGTCCCACAGGGTTTGGTACTCTGTAATAGTGCATCTACTGTTCAAAATATACTTCTTTGAAATCAGACAAATAAAGAGGGCCTTTGGCTGATGATATTTGCTGATGACTGAAAGCTGGGTGCAATCACTGGATCCCTGAATGATGTAGATATCCTCCAGGAGGGTCTGACACAGACAAATAACTGGTACCAGAGCTATGGTGTAAAACCCAGTACAAAAATATATAATTATGCCATTTGGAAGGACAGACACCCCTGCAAATTACAACATTGATGCTTCCCTAAGAGTAGACCCAGTGGTAAGGGACTGTGGAACTGAGACTGATAGTAACCTGAATTTTGATCACCATGTGTCCATGGTGGTGAAAAGTCCTTCTATATGTCACAACTAAGGGCATGGCATTCAGATCTAAGGGGATCATTTTTTATTTATTTTTTTATCTGGAAAGTTCAACTGGGACAAAGCCCATTTTCAGTACAGGGGCTGGGGAGAAATCTGTCCTTGGAATGTGGGAAAAAAACAGAGCACCCAGAGGAAACCCACGTGAATGCAGGGAGGACATGCAGACTCTGCATTGAAGGTAGCCCAGATAAGAATCAAACCAGAGAACCTCTTGCTGTGAGGCAACAACATTAACCACTGCACCACTGTGCCACCCATTATACTCATCCCTGATTAGACTACACTCATAGGGCACCTCCTGCTTCCAGAAGGGCAAAATAAATCAGGCCTAGGATGAATTTTTGTGTGCCCATCAAATCATGTTTTGACACAAAAGAAATTTAGTGTATCACTCTATTTTAAGTGTAAGGGAAGATTATTCCATAGATGTAAATGCACTGATTAATAAGATTAACTGATTAATAAATGTTTTACTCCAGCAAACCTTATGTATTGGTGTGGATTCAAGACTTTAGTGTGAGTGTTTATGAAACCATTTGCTTTGTACAGGTATAGAAGAACATTGAAGGTTGGATCATTAACAGCACCAAATGTTAGACATAAATCACAATATAACAATATATTATATATATAATAATATAATTCTCTGTGAAACAAGAGACAGATTATGGGGACAAAGTGTCAACCATGTTTTGGTAGATGAGTATATGCAGTCTGTGGCGTTTTTAGTTAGAAATCTTTGGAGTCTTTAAAAGTATATTATATGTATATATTTATTTATTTATTGACATTTGTTTACTGGGAAAGTCTGAATGGATAATAAATGCCCGTATCCAGTGGAGGCATAGAGGAGAAAAGCTCAAGAGTTAAATAACATCAAATAAAACATTAGTACAAATGTAATAATTAAAAAAAGCATATATACATACAGTTTGATAGTGGAATACATAGAATACAATAAAAGACTAGGAGACACCAGCAATGTAAAAATAATAATAATAAATAAAACAATGACAATTTAATATGACAATCAGCATGTAAAAAATATTACAAGTAGAGACTATTATGCTAGGAAATCAAAAGATACAAGTCCACCCTAGGAGTCGTGAGAGGCCAGGTGTTGAAAGGAGCAGGTAGTACGAAGAGAGGTTAGGTTAGTTAATGTAGATAATACAGGTGAGGAGCATGGCATAACCATGAGTTAGTGAGAAATTATTTGAAAGGGGACTTAAATTCATGGCTAGACATAGTTCTGATTGAATTTGGGATAGTGTTCCATAGTTTGGATATGCAGTGTGAGTATCAACTTTGCCCCATATGTTTTTTTTTTTTTTTTGTTTGGTTTATAGATTTCAAGCAGTTTTTTTTTTTGTCTTAAGAGCACAGGTGGTGGTTTGAGAGATACCGATGAAGTACTGATTAGATAGAAGAGGGGTTATATAGGATTTTATCCATTACAAGAAGTTATGTATAGGCTGATTGAAGTTGGGAGTTCTAACCAATTGAGAGCACGTAATACAGGACAATGATGAACTTTATGTGACAGGGTAGCTGCAAATTTTAATCTTATTGTAGCATTGCTTCAGTTGATTTAAGAGAGATCTGAATGTTTGTCAAAATAGGTGAGCCATAGAGAAGAGAGGATAAAAGATAAATGTTAGCTAGGGTGATTCTACTAGAAGAAGTAAGACATTTTTTTTTTGCTCTGTATAGCAGACCTAGCTTTGGATGAGCTATTTTTATACAGTTCTGGATGTGAAAATCAAACTTTAAGTTGTCATACATGGTGACTCCAAACAATTTGGTAATGATAACTACTTCAGGATGGAGGGAACAGATCAAAAGAGTTGCTGTATGCAGACGATGCGGCATTACAGGCAGATTCTGAGCAAGAACTTCAGCAAAGGATAGGGGAACAGAATGCAAAACAGAAGGCAAATGGGATGAAACAATGCACAGATAAGACAGCAAATTGGGGAAATCAGATGAAGCTGAGAAGTGAGATAAAAGGGAAGATAGTGGAACAGGTTCATATCTTTAAGAATCTGGGAAGGGTGGTTGAGGAGAAAGGAAGTCTGAATGAAGAGGTCAAAGTTAGAATCAGAGGGGCTGTAGCCAACTGGCATAGAGTCTCAGGTGTAGTAAATGACAGAAGAATGCCGAAAAAGCTGAAGAGTAAGATGTACAAGACAGTGGTGCACCAGTACTACTGTATGGTACAGAAACCCTGGCAGTAAAAGCATTGCACATGAGGAAACTAGAGGTGATGGAAATGAAGTTGCCTGAGATAGATGGTAGGATGCACACCATGGACAGATGAAGAAATGAGGACATAAGAGCAGAAGCCAAAGTAGTTCCAAATGCAGAAAAGATAAAAGAGAACAGATTACGGAGGTTCAGACACATGCAGAAAAGCAGAAGACAATCTGGTGAATATTTGGGACAGACAGGAAGACGGTAAAAAGAAATAAAGGCATCCAGCAAAGAGATGGATGGACTGTGTGAGAGATTTGTGACAGTCAGGATGAGTGTCAAAGAGGGCAGGATTGTGGCATTACATCAAAAGAGATGGTAACAGCGCAATACCCCAAACCCATGTAGAAAATGGGAAAAAGGGGGGCCTATGATGATGATGATGGTGATGATGAACTACTTCAATAGCTGTACTGATCAAAGAGGTAATGCAGGTGTTACTTTTATGGTTGTATTGGGACTTTGGAAAATAGTAGTAGTAGTTTAGTCTTTGGGATTAAGTAAAAGTTGGTTTTGATGTAGCCAGTCCTGTTAAACTCCTCCTTAAGGTTTTCAGTCTAAGCATCTCAACACATGAACAGCTGATCTCTTCACTCTGCACAAGGGCAATGCTATAACCAAACCTAGAAATTATTATCCTACTTGCCTTACTAGTATTATCTGTCAAATTATGGGACAGATCTTAGTTAATCTCAGTAAAAACAACATTGGTAACTTACAAACACTTGTTCCTAGTCAGTATGTTTTGTGAAGGACAGGTCTTGCTTAATCTCATTGATGTTTTTAAGGCTGTGACTCATGCAATGCTTGAGGTTTCTTCTGTCTATGCTGCTTATCTCAAACCTGCTAAGGAATTTGATATGATTGAATTGAAGGCATTTTGTGCCATGGATTATATTTGTAGTGGCATGTCATATGAGAATATGAGAGTTGAGTAATTTGCATACTGAATAAGGCAAGTTTGCTGAGAGGAGGTATAAAGGTTATTCATGAAAATGTTAAAGAGCAGTGGACAGAGAATAGAGCCTTGAGAAACATCCATTTTAACCAGGAGAAATGGAGAGTAAGATGAGGGCCATATGACAAAGTGATATCTTTCAGACAGCTTGTTATAGAAGTATAGAAACGTTGGCTTGGAAAGGTCCAGGGAGGACATTTGAGTCAGAAGTTTCTCAAGTGACACTGTGTCAAAGACTTTTGCAAGATTTAGAAAAACAAAAACAGAAGTGGTAAACTTTCCTTAGTATCTAGTCTTATTAATAGTGCTGGAAATTTGAGTTGGGGAGGTTGGAGATCATTTTGCAGGAGGTACTGAAGGAGATGCTTATAAATAAACTTTTCCCGGATCTTAAAAAGGGGGACAAGATGACAACTGGCCTAAAGTCAGAAATTTCTGAGGAGATACCTCCTTTATGGATGGGAATAGTGAAGAATCTTTTCTACAGGGCAGGAACAGAGGAGTTTTGAATAGATCTGTTAATGAAAATTGAGACTGGGTATGCTACAGAGTCCGCAGCAAGCTTCGGGTATTCAGCAAGGAGATCATCATTAGAAGGAGTAACTGGGTTTAAGTTTCTAACTCTTTAACACATGATGTGGAGACAGGTTGAAGACTGAAGGCATGGATACCACAACTAGTACAGTAGATAGAGGTAGATGAAATAACTATGGAGAGGCTGGAGGAAAGAGAAGCTGTGATATTAATAAAAGTATTAAATTTGGTAGCTGTATCTGAGGGGGGATAAGTCCAGACAGGGAGTTGAAGAAGAGGAGCCAGGATGAATAATTTTCTTACTTGAGCTCCAAAATTTCTTTGGATTTTTTTATGATTATCTTGTGGGTCAGAGTAATAACTTTTTTTTGTCTAGGTGAATTTATTTCCTGGTGAGGTTGCACAATGTTTTGTATATATATATATATATATATATATATATATATATATATATATATATATATATATATATATATATATATATATATATATAGATATATACACATACATACATACAAGGTTTAAGGGGTTTTATCTTTGTGGCATTGTTTCCATGTACATACTAAAATGGCATTATGCTATATAATTAGTTTGATTAGGGTAGATTATAGAGGAATGAAAACTTGTTTTGTCCTGCTTTAGTTATTAATCATGCTAGATAATGGTAGTCAGTAGATACGGAGTAGTCCATGAATGTGCTGAGTTCTCTAATGACCATATTAGTCTGGTGTAGGTTGCTATCTACACTGCAATCTGCTGTTGATGTGTGTTTACCAAAGGTATCAGTACTGCACTATTCTGAATTTAATTTAAAGCCATTTTTAATATGTCATTATTTTTTTTCTTTGGCCCAATATTTGATCCTGAGGAAATAACAACACCCAGGTTTCAGTTACTGACAAATTTAGTTAACCATGTCTGGGTTCAATCCAAGAAGCACATGCTAAACAGGAAAGACGCCAATTCTGAGCCCCAAGGAATTCCACAAGTCACCAGTTTTGCTTTCTGACATCTTCCTCTTTAACTATGTGGTTTCCATCTGACAGCTAGTTTGTTATCTATCATTCAGCATAAGATGTTACAGTTTGGGCTTTAAGCTAATTTACAATTAAATCATGATATCAAAGACAGTGGCAAAAAATCTTTTAGGAACTGCACAACTGCTTTCTGCAGCCTCTGTGACTTTTGTAAAGACGTTTACTAAAGTAGGCATGATCTCCCACTGACAAAACCATGTTGCTGTGGTCTGTTATCTCTTCCTATGCTGACACATACTCGATTCCCTTAAAATGACAGTGGCAACCCAGCCAAAGGATAAAGCCAGTCATCTCCTCTAACGTCATTCTTGGGTAGGAATCGACTCATGACCAGAGTCTTACATGAATCTGACACATGCATATTAAGCTCATGTGACTCTTGCTCTACGTCCTTCTGGACTGACAGCCTAATGTTATTCACATAATGTAGCACCAGGTCATAGTTATAACAGACCTGCTGAGCAGCTGTAGGGACCTTATGATGTCATGAATCTTGGCATCAGAAAGACACTTTTCACTCTCTTTGTCTAGCCTAGTGAATATGTAATCAGTGTACCTGACAATGAAGTTATCATTTCAAAGCTTTAAGCTAAGTAGAGGTTTCTACTAGTGTGAGACCAAATATCTTTTCAATGTCTTAATAGGTCTTCACAAGTGGGAATATATATAAAACAATGGATCCTGTCACATGAAATGTAACTCCTCATATATCAAAGGCACTAGTTAATGTTCTAAACAAAGCAAATAGCCCTGGTTTCATAACTAAAGTGGTAACATTGGGGTTGTTTAGGCAATTAAAATCCTCTCTCACTATGAGCTCAGCTTTTGCACAAAGCTAATTAGCAAACACCTGACAATTTTTGTATAAAAACCTGAATACCTGAGCAGTAGTGCTTAATAGCAACCAAACATTCAAAATTCTCACAGCAAATGCCCCAGTGAGTAAATTTACCTTAGTAAGTATTGCAGCTCTTTTTCTATTTCCCAAAGCACAAGCCAGTGCCTTGAATTTAATTGAAGTGAATTTAATTCCTCACCATGTCATTATTTTAGTGTGTCCCTTCTTACAAAGCCCCCCCGACCACTCTTCCTCATGTGGGCTAACACAAACACTACCCCTACCCTCACCCTGTAATCCCAACACCCTACACCTGAGGGTATTGAATACCCTTCCCCAAATAGTACTACTTTGTAGACCAAAGCAATTTTTTCTGCACATTAGTAGTGCACTCATATGAGTGAACATTCTCAGCCTGCTGTCCACTCTGCATGTGAGATCATGGTACAGTAAGATCTGGGAGTTTCCCCTTCCCCACTGTTGTGCTGTCTTGGAGTTGGTATATATAGTTATCAGAGGTATGTGAGGGGGTGCAGGGGTTGCCTCCTCTAACACAAAAGTAAAAGAAAATGTTTGCCGGGGCACCAGGGATATTTAAAGCTTCTGTTATTAGTTGTTTCATTCTTCTTATAGTGTTTTGTTGTACTTCAAAAGGAAAAGGGTTTGTTTTTCAATGTTTTGTTTGAAAATTGACGAGACAATCACTAATACAAGTTTCTGCTTTAAAAATAAAATTTAAAAAGGCAACTGTGTTATGGGCCATATAAAAATGCAAACAAATTCACAGAGGGTAGCCACATATGCATGTAGAATTCATAAAGCATGTCAATATATAAATAATATATAAATAATGCAATTATTTTATTCATCCAGTAACTAAACAGAGAATTCATCCTAATTCGTATGTAGATATTCATTTAAAAGACTTAGCATACTTGGCATGTTGTCAGCACTGCAATTATCTTTATGTTGAGAAAACTAATGTCTGTTTTGAAAACACATACTACAACATATGTATCATATTAATAAGAAAAATCAGTTCTATGCTTTGGCAGAACATATACTGGAACATCGTAACCACATATTTAACTTTCTGACACTGCAGCTAATGTTTATGAATCAAAGAGGTGGAGATCTTGTTAATAAGTCAGAAATAAATGAAATGAAGTGGATTGTAAAATTTCAGGCACATAGGCTCCTTGGTTTGAATGCAGTGGTGCCTTTAAATCTGGTACTGAAGAAAAGGAAGTTTTGTAAATGAGAAGAACATTGGCTACTCTGATTGGATACAATGTACTTTAAATTTTTGAGCTTTTAATGATTTGATATATCTGACAAAAGGTTTTCTCATGTTAATCAGTATACGGTTTATGCTTTTTACAATATATCAGTGGAACTTATTTTATTTTGTCTTCAGTCTGGCTGTGTGAATGCTAATTTGCATATATTTTTTTAGAGGGATAAACTTCCAGATTCAGAGTCCTTGTTTTTTGTCACTGGGCTCTTAAATAACAAGTTTAGATTATGCGGTTGTATCTAAGGTTAGGGTCATAGGTTCATAGGTAGGTACTAGGCTATTGGCCCTAGGGCCTATACAAGCCTAGCCATAATGATTCCCTGGCTATTGCTTCCCACAAATATTTACTTTCCTGGATCCCTGTCTAGCAGGGCTACTGATGTGATCCCCTGGGTGAATTTCCTATTTCCATCCAATTGTCAAGGTTACTCTTGAAGAGGGCCATTGAGGCGCTCTGCCTGACATGTATGAGCAGCCAATTCCAGAGTAAGGGAGTCTCTGAGTCAGGAACCTATCCCTCCAGCATGTTCTGTTCATCATGATGACAAGGTTAAGATCCCTGGAGCATGTGGCTCAGAGGGATTGGGATTTCTTTAAGTGGAGCATGTCCAACAACTCTGGGTTTGACATGGCCTTGTATGTTAGGCAGAGATCGGGTCTGAGTAGGCGATATGTGACAGAGTATAGCTGGAATTTTTTTAGATGGTCAGCATAAGGCATTGCTTTAGGCCTGTGATTCTTTTTGTGAGGTATTTCTGTGGCCTTTTTAGTTGTTGCAGATGTCTTGTGAGGTACATACCAAATGGGGCATTGTATTCTATAATGGGTCTAATGAGGGATGAGTACAGTGGGACAGTGGCCTCCTTTTTTCGGATGAAAAGCCCTTAGTGATGAGGTGCACCACATAGAAGGATTTTCTAACTGTTGTGGCTATGTGGTTATCAAAGGTGAGACCACTGTCCACCTGTGTCCCTAGGTCTCTTATCACACTTTTGGTGTTTAGTGTACTGCCACCTATGTGGTAGTTCACAGGTACATGTTTTTTCCTAAAGGGGACAACTATACATTTTTTGGCATTTAGCTTGAGCCCATGGCTCTGGCACCAGTCATTTGTTTCGGTAAGGCCCTTTTATAGTATATCCACATCATTTGGGGATTCAATAATGGCTCCCAGCTTGCAGTCATCTGTGAACTTTGTAAGCCAGAGTCCCTTAGTGTTGGCCTGTACTTCAGAGAAGTAGATGCCAAACAAGAGTGGTCCCAGGACAGAACTATGCGGTACCCTACTTGTCACTTGTCTGGAGCAGGATTTAGAGTCGGCTACTTTTACAGTGTGTGTTCTGTCAGTAAGGCAGTTTGCAACCCATCGAGTGACATAGGGATTAATGCCCAGCTTAGTAAGTTTATCTATGATTCCAGAGTGGGGGATAGTGTCAAAAGCCTTGGCGAGGTCCAAGTAGGCTGTGTGAACCACCTTACCCTCGTCCACGGCTCTGGAGACTGATTTGAAGAAGTCAATCAGGTTCAGGAGGCAAGATCAGCCCTTCACAAACCCAAACTGGGTGGGCCCCAGTGTTTGAAGGCTGCCAATGTCTTTGTTTATAAGTTCTATGATAATATGTTCCATGGTCTTGCAGATCAGGCTCGTCAGACTGATGGGACAGTAGTTCCCGGGATCCAAAGTGGATCCCATTTGTGGAGTGGGATGACTGTAGCTGTGCACCGCTCTGTGGGCATGAAGCCTGAGATGAGGTTATGGTTAAACCTGACACACAGGTAAGATGCCAGTTCATTTTGTAGTTCATGCAGTACACAGCCCAGGATGTCATCTGGTCCCATGGATGCTGTATTCTTGGCTTTGGAGAGTGCGTTTTTTACCTCAGTGGCAATGATTACCGGAATTTGGCATTCTTTCAGTATTGACATGGGCTCTTTAGGGGGTGATGAGGGTGGTGAAGTTGGAACTGCATCTATCTGCCAGGATATTGGCAATATCCTTGGGATCAGTATATCTAGTGCCATTCCCTGTAGCTCAGAGCAGAACTGAGTATTGCTATTTAGATTCATGACATAGCTATAGAATGTCTTGTGGTTGTCTTTGGAATCTTTGGCAATTTTGTTTTCATAATTAGCTTTGGAAGATTTTATGAGGGACCTCAGCTTTCTACTGAGGCTGGTGAGGGAATTTTTTGAATCCTGGATTCTTTCTCTTTTTTGCAACAGTTTCTTCCTTCTGTTATACAGCTTGTTTATGGCAGGGGACCACCAGACTGACTTCCTTTTTTAGAGGACAGGGTCTTGGTTGTATTTGGGATGGCTTGGTCCATGCACGAGTGAATGTGCTCGTACAGCACCTTAGTGTAGGATTCAGCAGTTGAACTTCCAGTTCCCATCTGCATGGGTGTCATGAAGTTTGTTACGTCTGACTTGAGAAGCATGAAGTTGACTTTGGAGAAGTTTATTACAGAGGTTTCCTTAAAGGGGGTGGGATGTGGATGTCAAGGGTGATTAGCTTATGGTCTGATCTGACCAATGAGGGGGTGACCACTGGTGTGGAGCATCGATCTCCCATGTTGGTAATGACCAAGTCTAGAATATTGGTACCTCTGGTCTGACCAATGAGGGGGTGACCACTGGTGTGGAGCATCGATCTCCCATGTTGGTAATGACCAAGTCTAGAATATTGGTACCTCTGCTTTGACCAATGAAGGGGTGACCACTGGTGTGGAGCATCGATCTCCCATGTTGGTAATGACCAAGTCTAGAATATTGGTACCTCTGGTCTGACCAACAAGGGGGTGACCACTGGTGTGGAGCATCGATCTCCCATGTTGGCAATGACCAAGTCTAGAATACTGGTACCTCTGGTCTGACCAAGGGGGTGACCACTGGTATGGAGCATCGATCTCCCATGTTGGTAATGACCAAGTCTGGAATATTGGTACCTGTGGTGGGACTATGAATTAGTTGCTCTAGGGCACTGGGATTCATGAATTCCAAGAAATGTTTAGATTATGCTCCTTATGCTTCTCTGATTTTCTTATTGAAAATGTAGTTCACAATGTATTTCTTCTGCCAAAATAAAAACAGCAAGTCCACGGACTGCAATTCATACCAGTAACTTGTAACACTTCAGCAAGAGAGTATCCTTAAAAGGAACTTTCAACATTCAGAAAATGTAGATTTGTCAATAAATGTTTCCTATTTTTGTTGAATGAACTTCCAAAACATTAATTTATTTTTTTATTTTTCTTATTTTTTAACCTAATACGTAAACTGAGAGCCAGATTCCAAAAGAGTTGCTCTCTGTATAAGTGATTTACTTCAGTGTAAGACCCATCTATAAACAGGCTTACACTGGGGATCAGGTTCCAGAAGACCTGCTCCTGGTTTAAGTGATTACTAACACTAAGAGCAAGTCTTCCAGATTCGGGCCCTGAATATCACAGATCCATTTTTGCCACAAAAGTAAGAGGAAACAGAACACATATAAGGTCAATTTAATAAAGACAATAATACAACACACATTTAATTTAGCCAGTCACCAAACATATTCTGGGGAGGTGGGAGTAAACCCATGTTGATTTAATGTAAACAGGGAAAACTCCATAAAGAAAGTTATTAGACGTTAGGACTGAACTCTAGACTCTGGGCCACTGAGACAGAATTCTTAATATCATGCTAAAAGTTGCCTGTTGTACTATTTTATTTTATTTTATTATTGTTTTATCGACTTCAGGGGAGATGCAAAGTGGTCTTCACTCCGACTAGGGAAATGTGTCCAGTCCATTCATTATTCTTTGATAGTATAAGAACCAAAAAAGTCAATAAGTTGTTCCACAGAGAATGTACTGATTGTTTTTTTTTTCTTTTCAAAGATTATTTCTTTATTTCTGCTATAAATAGGACAATTTAAAATGATTGCATGCATGACAATTAAAATCAAGCCACTTCCTACTCTTGTCCAACAGACATGTCATCAAATCATGCATGTGAGACCTTAGTTTAATACCTCATGTGAAGGAGGAAATGTTGGAGTGCAGCACCATCCCCTAACCATGCTGCAGGGAAATTAATTCCAACACCTGATGCAGGAATACAAAACCACAATATTCAGCTCTACCAGCATCAAACACAGGAACACAACCTGCTGAGCCACTTACACTAAGACTTAGACTCTATTAAACATCAGTAAGCATAGATAAGTATGAACATGAACCCTGCATAAGGGAGACCCTCATCATTGGGCTCCACAAATAAAGCAGTAAAGTGCAAGTCTTCTCATAAAGTTTTAACACGGACTGTTTTTCATGAATAAACTGGAACATTATGAATCTTTCTTTAATATTGCCATACGCTTTACCTGTGCACATGGAAATGTCTTTGCTACATGACATTCTACTACCTCACCACCTAGAAAGACTGATTTGTTTATTAATAGCAGTCACTGAAAACAGACCTCCCCTGGAAACTGTTGTACTCATTTATGTTTTCATTGTAATTTGCACCACCTTATGTCAATAGGCATGTTCAGTAACACAGGCTCACCTTCATGGACTGACCTGATAGGTGACAGAGACAAGGATCGCATTGCACTGACAAGTCCTAACAGGATATAGCTTTGTCTAAAGTTTATGTCCAGCTGATACTACCTCACATACTTAAACCTGTTTAAAGGGTCACTTCTAATCGTTTGAATATGCTGCTTCACTCTTCAGGCTAATCTAACTGTAACACCAGCACCGAAAGCAAAGGAAAGTAATTTTGTCATATACAAAAGATGGAGCGTTTGTCAAGTCCACAGTTTATAGAAAACATCCTTAGCATTACCCTGATCAACAAAAATAAATAAATACAATTAATATGCTAAACAGAGGTTATACTTTTGAAAACTGTTTAGTGCCATTAATTTAAATATTCAGTTTTTCTAGCTTTGAGCAACACAGCAATAATGCTGGCAGCATTCCTATTCATTTGTGACTGAAACACTGTTGCTACGTTTGCTGAAACATGCAGGATTACAAATTGTATATCTTTCTTTTCTTAGTAATAATCATTTACAGTCTTTTCCACATTAACAATGCTGCACTAGATATCTGTAAACAAACTATTAGCACTCTTCCTAAAACACCTAAGAACAGACACAACAAATGACATGTATCCAGTTTCTATTGCCCCTGCACTTGGCAAACCACTGTACAAGTGTTCTATCAAGTTGTTAGCTATCAAGGCAATTACATGGTTTCTGGTCAGGTAGAAACAAATTAACAGCCCTCTGTAATTTTACTGATACATCCTCCTAAGCAGGGACAAAAGTAATATCACAGTTTCTATTGCCATTGACATAATACCCACGGACTCTGTTCCAACTCCATTTCATTATACAGAACAAAATAAAGACTTATCGTCCACTGAAGACTGCCGTGCTAAAATAAAACACAAACAAAGTAAAAGCTTGCAGTATCACCACAAGATATATTCTAATGCTCTTGAAAAAGAAAAAAAAATGCATAAAACTCTTTATTCAAATAAAAATAAAAAATAAAAGTGGAATGTGGATAAACGCTTTCGGCTATGCCTTCATCAGATCCTCGGATGCTGAAAGCTTTACTTTGTTTCCATTTCATTATACAGTCCGTAATCCTGGAAGTCATCACTAAGACTAAAACTAAGAGCTCAAAGGGCCTGGACTAGATACTGTTAGCATAAAGCTCAGTCTTGTTAAACTCCTCCTTAAGGTTTTCAGTCTAAGCCTCTCAACACATGAACAGCTGATCTCATTGGTAACTTACAAACACTTGTTCCTAGTCAGTATGTTTTGTGAAGGACAGGTTTTGCTAATCTCATTGACGTTTTTAAGGCTGTGACTCATGCCATGCTTGAGGTTTCTTCTGTCTATGCTGCTTATCTCAAACCTGCTAAGGAATTTGATATGACTCCCCATGAAGTAAATGCTAAAGTAATCAGCTTAAATATTAACCTCTATATTACTTAATGGATTGTTAATTTGCTCTCTGATTATGCAAACTAGGTGAGAGCTGGCATCATCTTCTTATCTAGTTTTGTACAGGGTCCCTTCTCTTTGGCATCTACTTTACTGGTGTGAAGACAGAAACCAAGACTTGTGATTGAGCAAGATTATATATCTCTTCAAACTGGGTTCCAGGATAGATCAACCAACAGACTCATATTCTCCAAAAAGGAATAGAGTCAGCACCTTGTTTCTGACTATGCCTACAGTCACAAAGTAAAAAAAAATAGTTTAATTACATCTCAGAAACAATTCTTTCCCACTGATTATCACATAAATGGAACTCTGCTTAAGGCCAACTCTTCTAGAGATCCTGGTACTTTTATTGGCAAAAAACGACTTTTTATCATAAAATATCAGTCAGGGTAAGGAAATAGTTTTTGTCATTGCTCAGTTAATTATCAAAAGTGTAGCCTCATGATATTAGATGTCTTGTTTGTCACTTCATGCAATGGTAAAGCTTGGCATAATTTGTTTACTTTACACCATAATTTGATTAT
This sequence comes from Protopterus annectens, assembly GCF_019279795.1. Taxonomy (NCBI): domain Eukaryota; kingdom Metazoa; phylum Chordata; order Ceratodontiformes; family Protopteridae; genus Protopterus; species Protopterus annectens. The sequence continues at coordinate 355,476,803 of NC_056736.1, forward strand.
TTGACTTGTTTAAGTAGTTTCTTTTGTTTTTATTAATTACAAAAATATGTAGTAAGATTATCTGGCTACAGTAAGGAATTGTGATTAGCTTTCATATGGGCTGTATTATATCTCCCTTCATAGCTGACTTGTGTGGACCACTGAGGCTTGGTCCTCCAGAGCTCTTTTTTCTGCATCATCTTTTTTATCTTTCCAGTAAAGGGTTGTAATTTGCAAAAAACTAGCACACTAATGGGATGGTGTAAGTTGCACATCATATGCATACTAGTTACACATATCTTCAGTGTAATTTTACTTCCATGGTACGCACCATCTTATGTAACTCACTATACATCAATCATGGTCTCCATGTAACTCAGTACTCATCAGGCAATGTCTCAATTCCTAAACAGGTTCTCTTACTGCTAAATCTTTTTTCTTAACAACACACTCAGATGTCAGTGGTTGTGATTAAACATTTTGTTACTTTGATGGTTATAAGTTTTTTACTGTGGAGAACAAAAAGTTCAGGTTGTATGAATGCACACGATAAGTTACGGGTAAGCATGTGTTTTTGTGAACTGGAAGAAGTTGGTGCTACTGAAATGGATGAGTTAGTTAACTGAAAGGAATAGTGAAATGAAATAGTCATGGAAGAAATATCTACAGAATGAGAGAATGGTAAATTCCGTGTCCAATTCAATACCATTCCAGTTGTGGAGATTGTTGTGGAGTTGTGAAGTAGTTGGCAACTAGACTTTTTCCACTGTGTTTCAGAAAATCAGATCTTCACATAAGGAATAAGTTTTGTATAGATAACGTCCACCTCTGACTCAGGCTCAGAAGAACAGAATAAGTAGAACAGCTATGATAATAAGCTATGTAGACTGAAATATGGCGACAGGACAATAAGACAGAGAAGTGGTTAGGAAGAAGAATGGGGTTTGCTTGTATCTTGAAGAGCCAGATGCAGGGGTTCTCAGGTGATGCAGTACACCAACTCTTCATTGTATAACCCTCTTCCCAGAAACATATTAAAGCAATACTTGAAGGTGAAAGAGAGTGCCTTGTTTTTGTACAACAGATGAAAGCTCATGTGAATGACTACTGGGTGCATTTGGTAGTTGTGAAAAATGAGTGTTAAGTAATACAGTTATTAGAATTCCACCATGTTTAGGGACAAACTTATGCCATTAGATATGAAATCTGCTGACTTGGAATTATCCATTCACAAATGATCATGAAGGAAGGTTGTGACTTCTACACAATGGTCAAGCAGGGCAGTACTAATGGAGAGTAAAGCTTTACCCTGAGGTCATTCCTTAGTTAGCATATTAACTGATACGCCCTGACTCTTCCATTTGAGTTATTTGGTTACTGGCAGATATCTATATAGGCAGTATGGGGAATTGGTGTTATTGAAACCTAGAGATCATAGTTTCACTTAGGCCTCAATGAAGTCACTAGATCAGAATTTGACATTCACACGAGAGCAGTTATTGACATAAAGAACTCTTTTATGGTCTACAAAAACAGCAACACATACTGAATCCTGACTAAGACCTAATATGGTCCAGGATAAAATAGTGGTCCATACAGTGGAGTAGCTGCCTGTTGTGAAAGGGGAATGATGATGCAGTGCATGTGTGCCTCGGTTTAGGCGGAGGGAGAAGGATGTGCATCTTAGAGGAACACACACTGCTCATGTCCTCTGGTAAATACCAGAAAACCTAATGTCAAGCATTTGCTTTTAAGGTATCAAAAGCTTCTGCAGCTCATGTCACCTGTGGTAGTGATTGACAGCTCTGTCCTATGCCAGCTGTACACCCATCCCTTATGTGTTATGTACATGGGGAAAGTGTAGGCACTGAAGTAAATGTCACTCTGATAGCTGATGAATGATGGTCCTTTCATAATCGTGATCTCAGGACCAGTGTTGAGGAAGGCAGTAAACCTGGCTAGCATACAGGAATTCAAATGAAGCAAAACACTTTTTCTTTGCTGTTCTTGCAGTTTAAAACCAGAGCAAATGTTGGTGGTAGCCCTGTGCTCAAGGTCTGTATTCCTTATGGAGACCATGCTTATATGGAGTGAGAATATTGATGAATAAAATGCTATGAATATGTCTCTAAATCATACATTTTAAAACACTGTAATGTTTATTTTTCACAAACATGTTTGACTAAAGTGGACATATTACCCTGGCTAAGGGTATATTTCAGGCAACACATCCAAGAGTGTTTTAATCTTTGGCAAAATATTCATTTACTTAGCTCCGACCTGTCTCTTTTCAGTATCATATGTTCAGCATTCTTTTAAACTGCAAAAACTGATTTTAGTGCCTTGTTTTAAACAAGCTTAATAAATGGAGTTTAAGTTACAATCACATGTACTGAATTATGTTTGTGTGTGTGTGTCTACCTGTGTGTCTCTGTGTATGTGTGTGGGGGGGACTCCCCAAATACAACATGTTTATCAGTGACATGATTGCATATGTATCTGATAGTCAGAATTTAGCTGAGCTCAGTTTATTAATTAAGGACATCAGACAATTCTTCCTGTTAAAAACGAAGGAGTGTTATGGCTCTTAAGCTCAGAAGCATATGGTTTGCATTATGAAAAGAAATCCATATGTTATACACCAAACTACACCTGTCATACATTGACTGGCACTATGAAATCTGATTATGCTCGGTACACTGGTAAGGACTCCATAGCTGACCTTCTCTCCTGGGAGGCTACAAAACATTTCTGAGTGTATCATAAAATCAGAATGCCCTCTGGAAAGTTTTTGCATGTAGTAAACACCAGATGTTTCCTTGATTGCTTTATGCCATCAATTCATTCCCAGCAATTCAAGTAAACAGGACAACTGACCTCATTGTGGCATAACTTACCCTGAGTTTTCCTGGTCAGTTCTTGTATTGTCAGATATGCCCCTCTGCTCAGCATTGTCTACTGCTTTACTACTTTTTGACATTCAGACAATTTCCTGTTGTAGTATTTTAAGTAAAACTTGTGTTCCTATAAACACATTCATTCATGTGAAATGTGTGAGTGATATACTACAGCAGATACGATGGCATGTTAAGAGCATGCTACTCCCTTAAGAACAGACTTTTAAATATACTGCAAATACTACAGCACACTGATGACTATACTGATTTTATTAGATGATTTATTAGACAATGCTGTCACAGAAGTACATTCTGACAAATTTCAATAGCATCAAAGCCTGTTGTAACAATGTAACAGTGGGCTGATATTGTTGGACAATATATTTCCAGCCCGCTGACATCTATAGGTTTTCAGGATTCCTTCGTGCCAGTTGTGCTTTTCCATTCTTCAGATTTGAAAGATCTTATTGGTTTTGTCTTCTCTTGCTGATTTTGTTATGCTGTGTTGACTATTTATATTTGTCTGCATTTTAAATCTTTTGTCATTTTCATTAGAAATTCCAGCAGTTTCACTTCACTGTATCTTCTTTTATGGATTACAAACAACAGTTGAGTAGACCTAGGACACTGCAGTGCATATACTTCTCCCACTTAGTGTTTGTTTGAAATCAATATAATAAGTATAATGCAAACAGATTTATTAAAAGCAGATGTCCAGGACCAGGTTTAGCTAGCATTACAAAAATGTTCAGGTAAGAATGCCTAAGCAATGCATACATTTAACTGGCATTGAAGACATACAATTATTTATTTTATGTTTGTTTACTGAGAAAGTCCGACTTGGAACAAAGCCAATGTTTAGTGGCGACCCGGGGAGAAATGCTCGAGATGCTTGTCTTTGTGATGTGGGAGGAAACCAGAGCAAACCGACATGAATGTAGGGAGGACATGCAGATTCCGCAGAGAAGGCACCCCAGCCGAGAATTGAACCAGAAAACCTCTTGCTGTGAGGTGACAATGCTATTGCTGCACCACTGTGCCATCCAATTATTTTTGCATATTATACTCTTATCTGAAACTAATTAAACTTAATTTGTGCCATGCTTTAATTTTGCCAAGCTTTTTTGCTTTTAATGTCTGACTTGAGAATTTACATGCAATAACCCATTCCAGATGTGTTTCTGACCTCCATCACTTACATACGATTAGGCTTTTCCTTTCTGAGTCTCAGATTCTTTATTAAATTTTCTGGTAACCAAATGAAAACTCAGTTATGAAGAATGGTGACTTACCATGGCAATGTGGCTAAAATATCCAAACAAGTTTTAATAGTAAAAATAAAATGAAAAGTTGAGCACTTTCATCTCCAGCATAGGAACTTCTTCAGACCTAATTACAATAAAAAACAATTACATTTAAGTATACTACATAAACCAGACAGAACAAGATCAACAAATCACAAAACATTTTAAGTTTAACCAGTGTAAAAAAAATTAAAGTTACAAGCCTCCCATATATTTACCATTCATTACAAATAGGTAATTAAAAAAAAAGTGCTATTTTCGGGTGATTTTCAAATGGATGTTGAACTATTGAGTGACCAACAGGGCAAGAACATAATACCAGAAGGAAATTTGAAATTTATTTTAAACCAAAGATGGGATTTTAAACTGTTTAAATATAGTGATTTTAAAATGGATGGCCAAGTAACTAATGTCTTATCTAAAGGCTTCAGTTTTGTTCCTGACCATAAAACCAGTATTGTTGAGATGTTATTGAACTTTAAGTTGCATTTAAGAAAGCTGAATTTGCAATTGCTTTTTAAAGATCAAGTGTACTCTTTAGAAGTGAACAAGAGGTTATCTAGAAGTAGTCTATTAACTTTCCTTTGTGGCCATTGTTAATTATATATGAAAAACTATGTGAGTTGTATAGAATGAAAATGTTTTCCAAGTCCCACTATTTTAAATGTTCCAACCCGATGGCAAGTGAAAAATATTACTAAATAAATTAAGTTCAGACAAAACATTGAGAATAATGAAACCTGACAAGGGTAAGGGTTCTTATTATGAATTGCTATGATTATAGTAATAGAATGAATTTACTTTTTTGTAATGGCACTTATGAAGAGGTTTCAAAAATAGTGTGACTATTGCTATTTCAAATATTAGAACCAGAATAAAAACTGGATGACAAAAAACATGGCTAAGTAAAATAAACCAAAAAGCTTTGTTTTCGCATTGTCCTCAATGCTTCATCAGACTTTAAAAATACACAAGTTAACACTCACTATTTAAAAGCCAAACCACAAATCAGAAACTAATTCCAATTATGACATCATAACAAGCTGCCCAATCAGCTATAAAAACTCTGACAGCAAATTAGACAGTACATGATCTGCCAATGTGAACTCAGAATAAATAAAATAAGCTGTAATTCCTAGTATGGCTTAAGTATATATAAAAAACTACTTATCTGCTAGTCACCTAGTTGTAACATTATATGTGTTGTAAAATATACAAGTCCAAAACCATTAAATATACTTCTGTGAGACTCAAAAGCAAAAAAAAAAAATCAGATCAATTGATTGTCAGGATTACATGATAAAGTGACTGAGTGAGCATTCAGTGCTTGCTTATCTTAGCTCTCTATGTAAAGAAAACATATAAAAGCTGTGGGTTCCTATCTGTTGCATTTAGAATTGCTAGATGTTTCCAACATTCAAAATTCTTAAGCAGAGCACAACATTGCAGTGAAATGTAAGAATTCCTAAATGCATACTATGAAACCCAAGTAAAAATAAACTGCTACCACAACATAAGTGAATCACCTATCTAACAAGAAAAGATAAAACAATGAAGACTAAATGATTAGTTGCCTGCATTCAAGTAGATGAGCCATGTAAACAAACATAAAATAAAACCAGAAAAAGTTCAGCGTAAAATATTAATGTTTAGTATAAAACATTAATTGACAGTAAACATCTAAGCAGGTGCAGTATTATAATCACAATCTTAATGGGCAGAGCCCATGTGTACACATGAAACTTAAAAGGTGTATTAATATGAGTTAACTGTTACTAAGAAACATCAACCATCATTCAAGTTCTGTATGTAGAAATGAGTATGTCTGCTTACAAGCGTAAGGTCTTAAAACCAGTAAAACTAAAATGAAAGTACCTTACCTGATAAAAACATCCAAAAAATGTACTAATTGAGTTATAATCCTGCAGAACCAGGCCAGTGAAAGTGCATAGATCCTACAATTGCCAAAAGAGTATAAACAAACTTGAAGTTGCTTAAGAACCATCCTCAATATACACAGAGCCAATCAAAGGAATTTGTGTGAAAGAAGGGTGTTATAGCCTATCATTTCCTTAGGTGAAGTCAAATAACCAATCAATGTGGTTAAATGTGATTCTATGAGAGAGAATAAAAAAAAAATAGTGAGGCAATGATCTAGTTTTCAAGAAAGGTTTAATTGAAACAATGTCATTTAGTTCATAACACTGGTCTGCTTGTAACCAAATGATCCATTTTTGTTCAGTCTTCTCAGTTTTATTCTTCCTATCACCCATTCTATTGTTTTCTTTCAAAGTGTCCAGTACCATAAATTTGATATGATGTTCTACTCCTTGTTGCACAGCAGGTTTTGGTGTGGCCACAGTTGTATCTTCCTTCCTAATTTTATATAAATTATATAAATGTTCTTTGATCCTATCCCTAAGTGCCCTGTTCATTTTTCCTATGTAGAAACTGGGACATTTCATACAAATGGCCAAATAGATCACATCCTTGGTCCAGGAATTGGCATAATTCCAAAGTCTCACAACCTTGCCAGTGGTGGGATGAACAAAATGATCAGTATTGGCTATAAATGAGAAGATATTTTGAAAGTCTGATGAAGCATTGAGAACAATGCCAAAGCACTTACTACATTATAATAAAAGCTGTTTGATTTATTTTACTTAGCTGTGTTTATCGTCACCTAGTTTTTATTTTGGTTCTGTTCTTTGTGTACTGGTGTGACAACTTCATCCCAGCTGTGCAGTTGGTTTTTACTCTTTTGGACTTATTTCAAATATTAACTTTTTAATAGATGGTCTTTTTGTTCAAGGACAAATTGCTAAAGGATATATATATATATATATATATATATATATATATATATATATATATATATATATATATATATATATATATATATATGTATATATTGTATACCTAAGAGACATAAGTGTATGCACCATCCTCCATTAAGACCAATAGTCAATCCAGGGAGGTCTAGGACTCCCTGTGGATGAACATATTGACCTTAGACATAAACATATCTTCCAACCCTTTGAACATTTACTTAAGGATTTGCAGGATTTTCTATATAAAGTAGGATGAGTAAGATACAATAAGAAAATTATATTCATATAGTGTTATACCATATAAGGAAGGATTGAATTGGTTTAATGATTTTTTTATAGAAAGTACTGAATTTTCCTACAATGAGATTAATCTTTTCAGTATTATAATAGAATTAGTATTGAAAAACACTTATACATATTTTGAAGGGCAGTGTTTTTTGCAAAAGAAAGGTGTCACAATAAGCGTGGCCTGTACCCTGATATTTGCTAGTTTTATTTACTTGTGTAATTATGTTACAATGGGAAAATGATTTATTTTTAATACTAATTTTAGTAACTACCTGGTTTTGTACACATACTTCCTTGATGACATTTTTATTATTTGAAATGGGCTTTTGGATGATTTACTGTGTTTTTATTGTTTATATCAACACAACTACCTCTTTTTAAAATTTAACCACACTATAGGATATTCTAATATTAACAACCTAGATGTGGAGGTGAAGATAATTCTGAAGGGTCAGGTTTGACATCTACTTTTTATTGGAAGCTGACATATTCTAATATAATGCTACCCTATTCTAGCTGTCACCCTGAGTTTCAGAAAAAAAAAGCTATAGTTAAAGGGTAATATGTTAGGGCAGCTAGGATGGTGTTGGAATTTCAAATGTTTTTGACTGATTGTGACAAACTAAAAGAGATGTTTTTTACCAGGAGGTGCCCTTCCACTTTGGTGTCAAATGTTTCCAAGGAAGTTATTTGTAAGAGGGAAGCAAGGTTTTGTACACCTCTTCTTACAATGGGTGAGATATTAGTGATGACCGAAATAATAATGATAATTCAGGATATAGCTGTCCTTTAATCTTGACCTTTAATGCAGCCAGTAATAATATAAGAAAGACTGTTGAGAAGAACTGGTTAGTTTTGTTCCCATGAACCAGGAGGCTATGGAAGTTGTAGGGGTCAAACCACAAGTTGTATATAAAAAAGGTGGATCTTTCAAAACAGTATTGGAGTTTAATGAGATTAGTGAAAATTTAGGGTAATATAATAAAACTGGTACTTTTAAATGCACTTCTTGTCCACAGTGTCAACATATTTTGATGAGGGGCACAGTGAATGTAAATCATATACCAGTAAAAACCAAAGTTTATTTTAATTGCAACATTAATTGTTTATTTTACTTAACTATTTGCCAGTGTTGCCCCCGTTTTTATGAGGGTAAAATGGAACATATATTTAAGGAACATGCGTATGAGCATATGCATGATATTGCTCATTATAATAAGAATTATACATTAGCTAAGCACATTGACAAATTTAATAATCACTATTTTTATTTTTTGGTTTCAAAAGGATTAATATAAGTCCAAAGGAGGGGCACTGGTATGATTTAATTAAATATGCAGAATTAAAGTGGCAAATCCAATTGTATGCATATTACCAACCTGGCTTGAATGAAGTGAAATCCATTGTGAGTATTTTAAAACTTAAGTTATACATGATTTGAATTCACCTGGTTATTTATTTAGGGTCTATATCATAGCATCGAAGTTCTCTAACATCGAATGTTATTATATCAAACCCTAAACACCGAAGTGTGAAAACATCGAACAGTCAGAATAGCAAATTTTTTCCCAGGGAAAAAAATTGCTATTCCGAGAAACATACACACAGCACAAACACACACAATAAACAGCCATCCACACACATACACTTAAAATCCTACACCTAAACTAAACTTTACATACAGTACTAGCTATCCACTTACCTTAACCCAACCCTAACCCTAAGGTCCGTCTCTATAGCACACACACCTCACCCGCGCCCTAACCCTAACTCACCTAACCCGCCTCCTAACCCTAACCTACACACAATCGCACACTTACCTGACCTGCGCCCTAACCCTAACTTACCTAACCCGCCCCCTAATCCTAACCTACACACAATCGCACACTTACCTGAATCCACGCCCTAACACTAACGTCCACACAACCGCACACTTACCTGACCCGCTCCCTAACCCTAACTCAACTAACCTGCCCCGTAACACTAACCTACACACAATCGCACACTTACCTGAACCCGACCAGTAACGCTCCAACATATTGATCGCTGAAAACAGCGAAGCCACAGCAACAGCCCACCAAATTCTTTCCCTGGGAAAGAATTCGATGTCCTGCACCTTTGCTGTTTTCAGCATTCGACATTACGGGTTTGATATTATAACATTCGATGTTAGAGAACGATGTTACAATATAGACCCATTTATTTATTATATTAAGCAAAATGTTTATGTATAGAGCTTAGAAAGTATATTGTTCATTAAGGAGTTTTCAAAATTATGTAGAGGGTGCAAAAGACTTGAAATCACACAGTGCCATATTGTATTCATCAATATATATATACAATTTCACCAAGACAATATGCAAACTCACAGGCAGTTTTGTTGAACAAGTCCTTTTATATTGTGTATACATAAAGGTTCTTTTTGGCATAGTATGTTCCAGTTGTGTATTTAGCAATGTGCATAGAAAATTAATTCTTCTAAATCCATTCACTTGTTTTGTATGTACATTTTTGTCTCAAGTCTAAAGCATGGCTGAAATCATCAACAGGCCAGTTGGGCTCCAATGTATAAACAAGCAAATAAAACTAGCATATTACTTAACGTTTATCCTAACTTCCAAGATTTGCAGTTTTCTTTCACATTTTCTGATTTTGCTTTGCAGACATTATAAGACCTAGATTTTCATTACCCTCTCAATGGATTATTAAACAATTTGTATTTTCATCATCTTATTTTTTTACCTTTCCAGTTTTAAAGCATTCTGCCCCTCATTTTATATCAAGATTGAATAATACTTAAATAGGACAATCTTACTTTTGGAAAGGCTTGGGATAAGAATACAGATGACAGGCTTATCTTTAAAATGAATTAACTCTTGTTAAACAAAGACCACAAACAACCTTTGGATCACTGAACAATAAAGGTAATGGCCAATATTCATAGCCGTTGTGTGAACACTGTACGGATATCTGAAATGTCTGTGAATAAGTGTAGCTAGGTGGCGATTCATAGACGCCATTTATGTTACCACATGCTGCTTGCAATTTTGTGTAAGCAAATTAGCTACGATGAGATATAAATGGGAAATTGTGCAAAGTAGCATATGATAATGATGTGTTCTTGTGATTCTTATTCACATACCTGGCTGTACACATGTACCTCATAAAATACATTGCTGTGCATCATTTATTAGCTTCACAATCAATGAACCATGTATGCATAAGCACATCAATGACATAAAATTAGTTATTTCCCCTGGTGGCCCTTTGAGTAGTTTGTTCATATATGCAGAAGCACTTCAATGACATAAAATTAGTTATTTCCCCTGGTGGCCCTTTCAGTAGTTTGTTCATATATGCAGAAGCACTTCATTAAGACAAAATTAGTTATTTCCCCTGGTGACCCCTTCAGTAGTCTGTTCATATATGCAGAAGCACTTCATTAAGACAAAATTATTTATTTCACTGGTGACCTTTTCAGTGGTTTGTTCATATATGCAAAAGCACTTTAATGACATAAAATTAGTTATTTCCCCTGGTGACCCCTTCGGTAGTCTGTTCATATATGCAGAAGCACTTCATTAAGACAAAATTAGTTACTTCTCCTTGTGACTCCTTTAGTAGTTTGTTCATATATGCAAAAGCACTTCAATGACGTAAAATTAGTTATTTCCCCTGGTGACCACTTCAGTAGTTTGTTCATATATGCAAACGCACTTCAATGACGTAAAATTAGTTATTTCCCCTGGTGACCCCTTCAGTAGTTTGTTCATATATGCAGAAGCACTTCATTAAGACAAAATTAGTTATTTCCGCCTGGTGACCCCTTCAGTAGTTTGTTCATATATGCAAAAGCACTTCAATGACGTAAAATTAGTTATTTCCCCTGGTGATCCCTTCAGTAGTTTGTTCATATATGCAGAAGCACTTCAGTAAGACAAAATTAGTTATTTCCCCCACCGATCCCTTCAATAGTTTTACCATGCAGGCACAAGCAGTGAATGTCAGCAATATGTTATTTCCCCATCTTACCATGTTGAGTTGTTTTGTATTAATAGTTTATAGTCCATTAATTCCTAATTCCACTTATCCATGACATTGTTAAAATATATATTCATGTAGATTTGGGGTCCTTTACATGTTTTGTATGCAAAAGCCCTTTAAATGTTATCTCTAAATTGCAGTATTATGCTAATGTGTAAGGCACCTTATCCTCAAAATAGTTCTATCTCTAGCACTTATGCCTTAAACATGTTACTATTGTGCTATAGAGATTATCACCATGAATGACCTCTGCTGACCTTACTTGCATAAGGATGTAGCACTTTCCTTCAAGGATTAGCACTGTGAATTTATGGAGCTGGGGACTATTAATATCAGCCAATAACTGCAACATCAATGCACTTATTCTGCCTGACAGATCACACACCACATGTTAACTGCGTATGCATAGCATGTTCACTGCATGCTCAATGACACTTCCAATAGACAACTCATGTGCATCAGACCTTTATGCATGTGGTATCAGTCCATTCAGCATTCATCTAGCATGTTCTATGTAATCTGATCTGATCTACTGATTCTGTGAAGAGTCGGTTTAAACTCAAATTGCCTGGTTCTTCTTTCAACGGACTTAATTTTACTAAATGATTTAGTTGAGCACAGCAATTCTTCTTATTCCAAAACTGTATATCTTCTTTATGTTAAGTGCATCTTTCAAGCTCATGAGTTTCATTGAATATTAAAGACTGTACAGTGGGCTGGAGAGTCTGGATTTGGTTCATATTAATTAGTGTTGAGCTTCTGGACTATGACAAGGATCTTTGCCAAAAGCTTTTACTTGATATAGCTGTTAATCATACCCCAGTGTTTGGTTTTAACAATGCTGATGTACTTTCCCTTTTTCCCTCCTTGTCTGATTACATAATGCTTGTGTTGGGGGGCTGCTAGTGCACTTAGATCTACATGTGCCACATAATGGGTTTGGGTTGGCCCAGATGTAGATACATGGATAGATGGGTGGATAGCTAGATATATACAGACAGATAGATGTGTTTTGATATATATATATATATATATATATATATATATATATATATATATATATATATATATACATGTGGTCTTTCCAGTTGCTGTGGATGTCTTGTGAGGTACATACCAAAAGGGGCATTGTACTCTATAATAGGTCTAATGAGTGATGAATAGAGCGGAACAATGGCCTCTTTTTACCTGGACAAGAAACCTTTTGTGATGAGATGTGGCACTTAGAAGGATTTCCTGACTACTGTGGCAATGTGATTATGAAAGGAGAGACTACTGTCCACCTGTGTCCCAAGGTCTCTAATCATACTTTTGGTGTTAAGTAGACTACCACCTATGTGGTAGCTTATGGGTACAGAGTTTTTATCAAAGGGGATGACAATACACTTTTTGGCATTGAGCTTGAGGCCTTGGCTTTGACACCAGGCATCTGTCTCAGTGAGGCCCTTTTGTTGGATGTCCACATCGTTAGGAGTTTCAATTATGGCTCCTAGTTTGCAGTCATCTGCAAACTTCATTAGCCAAAGACCTTCTGTGTTTGCCTGTACTTCAGAAAAGTAGATACCAAACAGGAGAGGACCCAGGACTGAACCCTGTGGTACTCCACTTGTCACTGGTCTGAAGTTGGATTTGGAGTCTGCTACTTTCACAGTGTGGGTTCTGTCAGTGAGCCAGTTGACAACCCATCTTGTGACATAGGGATTTACACCTAGTTTAGTGAGTTTATCTATAATTCCAGAGTGGGGGATAGTGTCAAAAGCCTTGGCGAGATCTAGATAGGCTGTGTGAACCACCTTACACTCGTCTATGGCTTTGGTGACTGCTTTAAAGAAGTCAATCAGGTTTAGGAGACATGATCTGCCTTTTACAAACCTGAACTGGGTGGGGTCCAGAGTTTAGAGATTACCAATGTCTTTGTTTATAAGTTCCATGATGATACGTTCCATGCCCTTGCAGACCAGGATCATTAGGGGTCATGGTGGCTCCCCCTTTGTGGAGTGGGATAACCATCACTGTGCACCATTCAGTGGGCACAAAGCCTGAGGTGAGGCTATGATTGAACATGGTGCTAAGATGGGGTGCAAGTTCAGTCTGTAGTTCATGTAGAATGCAGCCTTGGATGTTGTCAGGTCTCATGGATGCTGTGTTCTTGGCTTTGGAGAGTGTGGTTTTTACCTGTGTAGCCATGATTACAGGAACTTTGCATTCTTCTGGTATAGAGATGGGCCCTTTAGGGGGTGAGGGGGGGGGGGGTAAAGTTAGCATTGAAACTATCTGCCAGGATGCTGGCAATATCAGTTGGTGGTTCTGTATATTTAGTGCCATTGTGCTCTAACTCAGAGTAGATCTAAGTGTTGCCATTGAGATTCTTGACATAGCTATAGAATGCTTTGTGGTTGTCTTCAGAATAAGTGGCAATTTTGTTTTCATAACTAGCTTTGGAGAATTTTATGAGGGATCTCAGCTTCATTACTAAGGCTGACCAGGGAGTTCCTCCAGTCATGGGATTTTAATCTTTTTTGCAACAGTTTCTTTCTTTTGTTGCAGAGTTTGTTTATGGCAGGGGACCACCAGATTGGCTTCCTTTTTTTGGAGGATAGCATCCTGGTTCTGTTAGGGATAGCACGATGCATGCACTCGTGTAAGTGCTTATAAAGTGCATTTGTGTAGGATTCAGCAGTTGTACCTCTATTGTCCATCTGCATGGGTGTTGTGAAGTTTGCCACTTCTGTCTTAAGAAGCATGAAGTTGGCGTTGGAGAAATTTTTTATGGTAGTTTCCCTAATGAGGGGTGAGGGCGAGATTGGATGTCTAGGCTGATTAGCTTGTGGTCGGATCTGACCAACGAGGAATTGACCTTTGGTGTGGAATACCGGTCACCCATGTTGGTAATGGCCAGATCTAGGATATCGCTGCCCCTGGTGGGGTGTGAATAAGTTGATCCAAGGTGTTGGAATTTATGAATTCCAGAAAACCTTGAGCAAAAGAGTTGATACATGAGTAGTTTTCCCAGTTAATGGTGGGGTAGTTGAAATCACCCATTATTAGGGTGTTGGGTTGTACCCTAATATTTTCCAGTGTATCAAGAAATGAGGAGTTGGAATCCTGGGGCATGGTGGGGGATCTGTAGCAAGTTACAATTTGGATTGTGGTCTTGCCCAGAGTTAGTTGCACTTGGATAATCTCGGATGCATTATGCTGAGCAACTAGCTTGGAGGTGTGGATATCTTTAATGAATATGGACACTCGTGTTTCAGTCCAGGTTAGGAGGCCAAAAGGTGTGGTATGAATTATAGCCTGGTAAGCCTTGAACCAGGTCTCAGTCACTGCACAGATGTCGATGTTCTCCATTTTAAGGAGTGTCTCGAGTGAATGCATTTTGAGGTTTAGACTTCTAGCATTGAGTAGCATTACCCTCAGATTTTGCTTGCTTGTACATGTTACTTTGGTGAATGTATTTAATTATGTCACACACTAATTAAAACCAGCAGCCAATCACATGTATAAAAGCCACAACAACAAAAATTTGAACATTTAAAGATGCATACAAACATGAATACTCTTGCAAAAATAGTAAACGAAAAATATTTACAACAAATATATATATATATATATATATATATATATATATATATATATATTTATTTATATATATATATATATATATATATATATATATATATATATATATATATATATATATGTGTGTGTGTGTGTGTGTACAAATGAAACATATATATCAAGCATATATATTTGGAAATATATGTAGAAATAATCCCTATAGGGAAAAAGCATACACAAAAATCCCAAAATGATAACTTTAAATATTATATATTATTATATTAAAAAATATATAATTACTTGTTTATCAAGCACCACTTCTATTGAACACTTTCAATTTTAATAAACTAGAAATGGAAATTGTATTATTCAAGCCAGGTGGGAGATTGGCATTTAAGTATATCTGCCACCAGACTTCCTTTCCTTCCAGGTACAAGTTCCATGGACCCCCTCGGACATCACGCCTGACCTGTTGTAACATTGCAAACTTAAATGTATGTTGGGGGAATAATTTAATATGCCTATAAACGGCATTGGTTTCATTCTTATGTGAAATTTCATAGAAATGTTCATATATTCTTTGTGCCAGCTTTGCTGGGTCTTCCAATTTAAAATGCACTACACTGGGAACAAAAAGCAATATAAACAACTGCTTATGAATAGCAGCTATATCTTGCTTTGATATAAATAGTCTTATTTTGTACTTTGATACTAGATGTAGTTAAAATATGACTGCACTGATGGCACGTACCACAGGGGGCCATTCTACCTCTTGTTTCCATGCAATCATTTCTCTCCAATCTATTCTTAATATTTATACCTCTCCAGTATACTACTCTATGACCATTGCCTAAAGTAGCCATCATATCTTGTTCACTTCTAATAATACTCCATTTCTTGTTTAAAATGCCAACAACAATGGAGCTATTGCTACCATATGTAGTCATGAAGGGGCAAACAATTTCATTACTGTCATGTCCATCAGTAGGGACAATATTGTTCATAACAGAGGGGCATCTGTAACATTTGTTGCTTGGTCTGATGTATAAACTGAACCCACAGTTTGAAATCCTTCATTCGAACTTGACAATACCTGGAAATCATACATTTGTGATGATAAAGGTAATTATATGTCATTTCTATGTTTTAAAATTATTTCTTCACATATATTGTTCACAAGTGGCAGGGGTACCCCCAATCCATAAACATTCTGGCCATCTTGGCACATTCTTCCAGAAAGTCATCAGAATCAGATACCATACAGGTAGCTCTAACTAACTGGCCATTAATAATACCCCTCTTCACATGTTATGGAAGATTACTGGTATAGTGTAGGTAACAATTTGAGTATGTTGGCTTTCTGTAAATAGTGGATCTGATCCTCCCTTCCCCTGTTTTGGTAATCAAGACACCCAAATATGGTATCTTCTCAGCATCTATCGTATATGTGCATTTTAGAAAGTCTGTTGTATTATTAATATAATCAATAAGTTGTGGGATCACATCAATGGAGCCCTTCCAAGCAACAAACAGATCATCCAGATATGGACATACATGGACATATAATCATGATAAATACTAGAGAACAGAAAACATTTCTACTGCCATGTCATAATAATGTTAGTATACAGGGGTCCACAGGCTGACCCCATAGCCACCTCCTGTAATCGCTTAAAATAATGACCTTCATGATGTATATAGTTATTCTTCAAAGCTAGCTCCATTAATTGGCTGTATGTATTGATGGACTCCTGATCCAAGCCCAGTTCATGATGTAGAAATTCTGAAAACCATTCCAAACCTGTATCATGTGGAATACAGTTGAAAAGGTCTTTAACATCAGTAGTAAGAAAGACTCCATCATGGAATGGTATCAAGTTGTTGCACATTGTGAGAAATTGCCAAGAATCACGGCATATGTGGGATATCTTCAATACCTTATGTTTCAACTTATTATCTAAATACTGGGCAATATAGCCTAGTTTTGGACCAACCAGAATCAACTATGGGATGCAAAGGGGGTTCCCTCAAATCCTTGTGAATCTTTGGGACTCCAAAGATCACTGGGATCTTAGGAAACTTGATGGACATGTAGGTGTGATCCTATACTGAAAGCTGGTCCTGAGTTCATAGGTTCATAGGTTGGTACTAGGCTATCGGCCCTAGGACCTATACAATCCTAGCCATAACAATTCCCTGGATATTTCTTCCCATAATATTTACCCTCCCATTCAATCATCAAGGTTTCTTTTGAGTCTCTGGCCAGGAACCTATCCCTCCAGAATGTTTCATGTGCTCTGAGGGGTTGGGGATTTTTTTAGTGGAGCATGTCCAACAGCTCAGGGTTTTGACATGGCCTGTATGTTAAGCAGAGATCACTGCTGCTCATTCATTCAAGGTTCATTAGTTCATTAGACATCGGCCCTTCTTAAACCCAGGCTGGGTGGGGTCCAGTGTTTGAAGGTTGCCAGTGTCGTTGTTTAGAAGTTCCATGATAATGTGTGCGATGCCCTGGCAGATCAGGCTTGTCAGACTGATGGGATGAGGGCTAAACTATGATGACACTTAGATGAGGTGCCAGTTCATTATGTGTTATGTGGCACACACCGTCCTGGTCCCATGGATGTCCCATGGATGCTCTTTGGTAGCTGTGGTTTCTACCTGTGTGGCTGTGATTACATGATACTTTGGCAATCAATTGTTTGTATTTTGGATGGCCCTTGGGGGGTGGCGGGTGAAGTTTGCGGTAAATCGATCTGCCAGTATATTATATATATATATATATATATATGTTGTAAATATTTTTCATTTACGATTTTTGCAATAGTATTCCTGCTTGTATGTATCTTTAAATGTTCAAATTTTTGTTGTGGCGTTTATACATATGATTGGCTACTGCTTTTAGTTAGTATGTGACATTAACATATAAAATTGCATTCTTGTTAATTTATGGTGCCTAAAGAAGTTTGGTTATAATAACAGATGAAAGCGCTAGCACTACGATTAAATTTGTGGATTTTTATTCTGGTTCCCCATGCCTAGTACTCATGTTTTGTGTGTGCATGCGTGTGTTTTATCTCTTTCTTAATTTGTGTAGTACAACTACCAGAGGAGAAGGTCTCCAAAAACATGTAATATAATACTCAAATAAAATACAAGTCACGAGTCCGTCAAACAAATATGAGATACATAAATGTGTCTAAAACATGACAAAAACAGGCAAATATGTACATTCCACATATAAGAAAGTACTACTGAAATATTTATTTGCATGTAATTGATAGCATAATAAGGAGGGTGAAAGGTGTATATTCAAAATGGAAAGTACAATTTATGGTTAGATGTTCAGTAACAGAAAGAAAAATGCCAGCCCAAAGTGGTGTGCATAAAACAATTTAATGTGACATAAACAGTTACAAATACAAAGCCTTCCTCAGTGTATCAAAACTTCCACAAATAGCCACATGTTATATGCAATAGTAAATTGGCAAGCCCAGATGATTGGTCACAATTGTTCATTAAGGCCAGGGGGGAATAACCCCCCAATGTAATAATCCACTTTTTTATTTCATATTAAGTAAATTGTGCCAACCAGCTTTGTTATTTTTCTTGCCAGTAACTCTGTCAATCACAGTAAACCTAAAATTTGCTGTAGGATGATTCAATACATGCTTAAATAAGGCACTAGTTGCCTTTTTATTTTTAATGTCACTCGTGTTCACTGATCCGAGTTTTCACTGGTCTCGAAGTCTGTCCTACATAAAACGCAGAACATGAGCAGGTGGCCAGGTAAACCAACCATTCACTAGAGCAATTGGCAAAAAAAATAATATCATAAACCTGGCCAGTATTCCTTCTAGAAAACTCTTTAGTCTTCTCCATACATAAACAGTAAGTGCAGTGCCCACATGGAAAACACCCAACCAGTGGGTCCCCCATAAGTGTCAATTGAGAAAGTGGCTGAACTTCCATGGATCCAGTTTTATAATGAGCAAACAAGGAACCCAGTGTTCTGCGTCTCTTGTAACCAAAGGGACATCTTTCCAGTAGCAAGTTAGCAAGTCAAACATCCCCCAACAAAATATTCCAATTTCGTTGGATAACTTGTAGCAGGTTAGAAGTGTTACACCCGTAAGTGGTAATAAATCTAATATTGGATTCCTGAGAAGAAGTTTTATCCTTATATTGCAACAGATCCTCTCTATCCAGTGCAGATACCTCCTATAGGCCATGGTGATTGTACCAGGATTGAACCCTCTGGCTTTGAATATACCCACCAGGTCATGCCTCTGATGTTCATAAGTCTCAGAATCAGAACAAATACATTTAATTCTCATGAATTGGGATTTGGGTATGTTGCGTTTAATATGGGGAGGGTGATGGCTAGATACATGCAACAAAGCATTATATTTTGGGAATTTCCGACACACCTGTGTATCTAATGTATGATTAGATTTTCTGCTTACCAAAACATCCAAAAAGGTTATCTGGTTCAGATCAAAGTTGCATGTAAAATGAATGCCCCATTTGTTACTATTAATGTAACCCAAGAATTCATTAAGAAATGCAACATCAGCTCTCCATACTAACCAGCAGTCATCCAAATAATGATGCCAGATGTCAATCTCAGGCAAATACAGATTATGAAGGGGATCATAAATCAATTGTTCTTCCAAATATGCCATGAAAAGATCGGCATATATGGGGGCAAAAGAAGCCCCCATAGCAGTCCCCTGCATCTGTAGATAACAACTGTCCTGATAATAAAAAAACATTTTTGGTTAGTACGTGCTCAGTTAATCCCAATAAAAAGGTGTTAAAGCCTGGTGAGTAGAGTTCAGATGTAGTAAGCCAATGTTCCAATGCTAACAGGCCAGCTCAGAGTGGAATATTCATATATAGGGCTGACACATCAAGGGTACATAACAGCCAACCCGGTTCAAGTTGAGAATCCTGAAGGATCTGTAGAAACTCTGTTGTGTCCTGAATCTGAGCCCTGACATAATGGAGTAATAGATGAAGATATTGAGTCAAGTAGACCGATATAGGTTCAGTGAGAGATCCCCTACCTGAAACTATAGGCCTACCTGGAAGGTCCTGCAGTGATTTATGGACCTTGGGCAACAACTATAGGTACTGTGGCTTCAGATCACTAACCATCAAATGTTTAGATGCAGAGGTGGTAATAATCCCTTTCTCTACCGCCAGGTTCAAAAAGGCATCAATCTGTTTTTTGAAACCCCCAGTAGGATCAAGGGACATACACATATAGTATTGTTTGTTATCCAATTGTCTCTTTGCTTCCTGATCATAGGTAGCTCAGTCCATGACCACCACAGCCCCTCCTTTGTCAGCCTGTGTAATAACAAAGTTGTTGTTAGACTTAAGCTGTATAAGGGCCTCCTGTTGAGGTTTAGAGAGATTATGGGACTTAATAACCATATCAGAATAGTGGAGATGTAAATCTTTGAGAACCCAGTGGAAGAAAAGATGAACAGCGGGGTTCATTGGTGGCATAAAATTAGACCTATGGAAATGAAAAGATGAATCACCAGACCCATGGCTATCTTGGTAAAAAAAACAATTTCAAATTAAGAGTACAACAAAAACTGTTCACATCATCAGCAAAAACACCCTCAGGAACAAAAAATGCAGGGACGAAATTCAATTCTTTATTGAGTAATTCAATTTGGATAGCAGTTGAAACATGTTAAGGACATTGTTATATTCAATTACTTGGTCATGATCTGTAATAATGTCACCAGATTGGCTGTTCTTGTGTTGTTTCCACCCTACCCTGTGTCTCCTAACCCTAAGGGGGTGTCCGAATTGCTCCATTTTGGTGTGGTAGAAGACAATACTGGTGCTGCTTCAGAATCTGTCATGGAAGATGATGCCTCCCCCAATATGCTACCAAAGAAGGACACATTCTTCTTCAGGATGGACCTAGGCCTTTTCCTCTTGTTGGGTTTGGAACCAGTGTTAGAAAATTTCACACTTTTATGCGGTCCAAATGGTCTCCCCCTATCATAGTCAGCTAGGTCACGGTTAAATTTGTGTATCTTGCGGTCCCATAATTGGCCCTCAAGGGTCAATAGTTCATGACTTAACTGTTGTGAGCAGGTTTGGTAACAGGTCTGTCCTTCAAATCATTTAGTATCCTCATACAGTTTGGTCACCTCAATCAAAATAGAATCAATACATCTGTTATGATAAGCCAATAGGGCCTCCACAAAGTTTTGATACATTGAGGAAGGTTTGGTATTTGTAGCCGAAACCAGTCTATTTATGTCACATTTTTCTTTTTGTGTTTGGAATTCCCCTTTTTGGTGCCATGCTCTTGCCGTACTTGCTGAGTTTGGTTACGTCGTCAGACATTTTGATTTTCGGCTATGTGGGGCTTCTTTTGCCCCCATATATGCTGATCTTTTAATGGCATGTTTGGAAGAACAGTTCATTTATGATCCCCTTCATAATCTGTATTTGCCTGAGATTGACATTTGGCGCCGTTATTTGGATGACTGGTGGTTAGTATGGAGAGCTGATGTTGCGTTTCTTAATGAATTCATGGATTACATTAATAGTAACAAATGGGGCATTCATTTTACATGCAATTTTGATCTGAACCAGATAACCTTTTTGGATGTTTTGGTCAGCAGAAAATCTGATCATACATTAGATACATGGGTGTATCGGAAATTCCCGGAACATAATGCTTTGTTGCATGTGTCCAGCCATCACCCTCCCCATATTAAATGCAACATACCCAAATCCCAATTCATGAGAATTAAATGTATTTGTTCTGATTCTGAGACTTATGAACATCAGAGGCATGACCTGGTGGGTATATTCAAAGCCAGAGGGTTCAATCCTGGTACAAACACCATGGCCTGTTGGGAGGTATCTCCTTTGGACAGAGAGGATCTGTTGCAATATAAGGATAAAACTTCTTCTCAGGAGTCCAATATTAAATTTATTACCACTTATGGATGTAACACTCCTAACCTGCTACAAGTTATCCAACAAAATTGGAATATTTTGTTGGGGGATGTTAGACTTGCTAACCTGCTAAAAAGAGTGGATTATCAAACTGGGGGGATTATTCCCCCCTATGCTTAATGAGCAATTGTGACCAATCATCTGGGATTACCAATTTACTATTGCATATATACCATTTGGCTATTTGTGGAAGTTTTGATACATTGAGAAGGGCTTGATATTTGTAACCAAAACCGGTCTGTTTATGTCACATTAAATTGTTTTATGCACACCACTTTGGGCTGGCATTTTTCTTTTTGTGTTTGGAATTCCCCTTTTTGGTGCCATGCCCTTGCCGTACTTGCTGAGTTTGGTTACTTTATTAGATTTTCAGTAACTAATTAAAAAAGGAGATATTTTTAAGTGATGAGATTGATAGCTTGTTCATAGTCATGGCAAAAGAGGAAAATATGTAAGGATGGAAGATCTAGATTGAGTATAAACATCTACCATGATTTTATGTTACAGGGACTGTTGTCCAAAATAGTGAGTATGTTTTAGTTGTTACTTTTCAGGTAGATGAGGTGTGAATTTCTGTTGGAATAATTTTTCAATGTTTTTCAAAAGAAACTGTAACTAGAAAATCTCTGCAATTGTTTGTTTATTTGATAGTGATTTGATTTTGGTTTAGAGATCTTAAAATGCCTTATTGCATTGTATTTTTATATCTATATTTCCTAGAGAAATATATTTAGTGGGTTTATTGGGTCTATGTCATAAAAGCAAAAATGCAAACTCTCGAATGCTCACATGAGCGAATAATCAAAAACTATACCCCCCGCTAAATATATATTCCTAATCCAAGATCGCACCACAGTGAGGAAAGGGCAAATATTCTGATCTTCACTGTACTGTGATCCCAAAATACCACTTTTGAGTTTCTGATTATTCACTCATATGAGCGTTTGAGAGTTTGCGTTTTCATCTTTCTGAAGTATACACGGTTTATTTAGTATGTTACAAATCACTTTCAGGTGGTATATTATTAGGGCATTTTTGATTTGTTACCAACCAGCTTTTAAAAATGCAAGGTGATGGTGCATTCTGTTTGTGAACTTGCCACACTTTTGGTAATATTATTATTGCATTTTCAGTTTATGCAGTAGGACTGAAAGCACTTACTACTATGTTGTTGCTACATGAAAATGCAGCAATAAAATCATGGTACTAGGAAAGTAAGCTTGCTGAAATTCTTTCGCTGCATTTTTTATATTAGCCTTGCAGAACTGCACAACCATACTTAGGACTACCCAGCATTGTGGTAATTGTATGTAAAATTTGATCATGTATTTGAATTGGCTTGAGCAAAAAATAAATAAATAAAAAGAAAGAAAGACAGAAAGAAAATTAATAGCATAAATCCAGCAGACAAAATTATATGAGTTAGTCAAGTAAAACCACTTTTACTTAGTCCTTCATATGGGTGACAAGACAAAATGATAGATTCAGTGGCAACGTATGGGTCCTACCATTGTCATATAAAGTAATAGAAACTGAACACATGCTGCCAAGATGTAAGTAAGACAGGTTCTCTAATCACCTGATCTATGAGTTGTGGTAATACTTAGACTAATAGTCATGTGACCCTTTACTCTATCTACATCTTCCATTTACATTTAAGTCCTGATTCACAACTACCTGACAAATCTAACGTAGCTCTCCCTTCTCCCACACATCTTAACATAATGCTTCACATCAACCCTCATTGCCTTTTTATGACAGTCCATTCTATCCTCCTGCTCCCTTACTCCAACCCTCTAGTCACTATCCTTCCATTCCAAACCACAACTTCCCTTTCACCACTCTCTTTCTCCTCCATTTCTCCAAATTTCTGTAATACAACTTTCCACCATCTTATTGCCCTACATTTATTTATTTCAAAGAACTTCTTCCTCCACCCTTGCCAGCATCACCTAGGAAATCTATACCATACTGACTTCCTCGTCCAGCACCATATCCCACCTTACTTCTAATTGGGGGAGATATTCATCCCAGTCCTGGCCCATAATGTCAACTGAACACTAACTTCACATTTCTCAAACCAAAATCTTCAACCCATATCCTAAGCCAGCACATCAGCAATCATACTTTCTCAATGCTTTCAGCCTCTACATCTGTAATATTTGCATTAAATTCTCATTACTACAGTCAAGCACAGTATAATGTACTCCAAACATCTTAGTAACTGACATTTGTCTAATATAATCCATATCCAATGAGGAAATCACTCCCTTTGTAGACAGTATCTTACATTGAGATGGACTCCCTAAAAGAACATGATGAGTACTTATCCTTTTTTTTATTTACATTTTATATGCAAATATGTGTGCTCATGTGTAAGTGCGCAGGCGTGTGTGTGTGTGTGTGTGTGTGTGTGTGTGTGTGTGTGTGTGTGTGTGTGTGTGTGTGTGTGTGTGCGCGTGTGTGTGTGTGTGCGTGTGTGCGTGTGTGTGCGTGTGTGTGTGTGTGTGTGTGTGTGTGTGTGTGTGTGTGTGTGTGTGTGTGTGTGAGTGTGTTTGTGTGTGCACGCATGTGAACATTATGTGCTTGTGTGAGCATATGTGTGTGTGCGTGTGTGTGTGTGTGTATGTGCATATGTGTCTGCATTTGCATGTGTGCACATGTGTGTGCACACATGCATATGCATGTGTGCACATGTGTGTGTGTGAGGCCTATGGAAGGTGGCACCTTAACTCCAGAACATATACACAGATTTTTAACGCTAAGTCTCATCTAGTCTAAACCATCCTTTCACTGAGGTATACATGAATGACAGTATAGCCTGTGTATAGGAATGATAAGGGGACATGATGGTCATTATTACATTATCTTTCCTTACAAGGGTGTAGCTAGGCATACACAATGTACTCAAGTGAGTACATTTTGTCTGAGTATTTCTTAGAAACTTTATAGTTCAACCAGCCCAGAATATTTAGAAATGTCTAAACAATTGTTTTCTGTATAGTGCTATACAGAATATGCTTTCCTGAGAAGAATACAGCTGTAAAATAGCATTTCTATTGTTAAAAGTACAAACAATTAAAAGTAAAGAGTCCCCTTCCAAAGTGCATAGAGGCATTATGTTGAGAATTGTGTGCATGTTTTAAATGATAGGTGGCTAGTGGGGGTAACAGCAAAGAGTCTGAGTACAAACTATACATTTCTGGCTACATCCCTCTTTCCTTAAAATCAAACCTCTAAGGTGTGTACAAAAGGTCACTTAATCTAGGGGCAATGAAATTGTGCTCTGCAGCATTGGAATTTATTACACTGACTGTTCTTTTTTCACTTTCCTAACAATCGCACATTAGATACATATGTTTCTGGGGGAGCAGAGGTAAAGATGGATCCTGTGAAGTTATTTGGTTGCAGGGGACAGGAGTCAAGCTATATATGTGTCAGCAGCTACTTGAACTAAATGACTGTTAAACTGGAACTGTCATCCCAATCCATTAGAGGGATGTACACAAAGTGATTATTAATGACCGGCTCTCTTTATTTGTCTTTTAGGGGGCTAGGCAGGCATACATTATTCCAGGCTGCAATTTATGTTTCCTTGCAAGCATTTGCCTTCTCAGTGTGTTGAACTGCTCATGTTTGCCTGTGTTGTTTTGCAGCAGTAGCATTACCATCAGCATTAATATTCTTATGCATGCAATTTGGTATCATTTTAAATACTGGGAACTGCATGAATGAGTCCAGTAATATGGAAACGGAATAGCCCAAAACACAGGCTTAAATATGCTAAATTCAAAACTGTTATTTCTAGGAGTACATATTAATAGGGAGCCCATGCATTAATAGGGTTATTTCCTGGGTGACCAATATATCAAAATCTGTGTCTTTTAGGCCATTTAGTCAAAGCTTGTTTTGTTGATATTCACAATGAATGAAAGGCCAGGTAGTTGACTTTTGGATTAGTGTTTCAGGATAGGCCATTTTAGATCTAGGCTTAGTGCTATGCTTTTGGGTAGGTTAAAGTTTAGGGCCACAATTAGCATTAGTTTTATATTTAGCATTAATGTTAGGGTTAGATTTAGTGTTAGCATCAGTGCTACACTTTGGATAAGTGTTAAATTTATGTTGGAGATGTGGGCAGTGCTGTGTCCTGTGCAGAAGAATATGTTCACCCTTGACTTGTTCAAGAACACTGTAAATTATTTTATGTATTTATTATTTATTTATTTTACATTTGTTTACTGGGATAGTCCATCTGGATACATGTCTATTTACAGCAGAGGCCCGGGGAGAAAATCTCCAAAAAGACATTCAACAAGCTATTAACATTTTTACAGTTTAAAACACAAAATAAAACACAAAAAAAGGATTTTTACTCAGATGTAACCAAACAGAGAAACAGATAAACAAACAAATGATTGCATTTTTACTCAGATAGAAAATTCTAGACAGCATTTTTAAGAATGATAGGGTATTGAATGCCTAGTAGGCTAACCTGGTAGTAGATCCAAGGAGATCATAGGATTTATAAGTTAAGAAACAATAATGTGTACGTAGAAGTCCTCCATGTGCACACGAGTGATGGTTAGAGTTAGTCTGGATTAGGACAAGTACATAGCCTCGTTCTAAATAAAGTAAGTAATAATAATAATTTTGCTTTGATCACTCGTTTTGGATTAACTGTTGCTGTCTTTTATACCAATAAAGTGCGGTTACTTTTGGAGCGCTCTCTCCTTTCTTCTTTTACAAGTAATAATAATAATAATAATAATAATAATAATAATAATAGTAAATAAAGTAAATAATTGTCTGTATTTTGTGCATTTTCACTTACTTTCTCTTTCATTGAAGATATCAGTGTTACTGGCTGTTTATTACATAGATTTGTTATGTCACTTTTAACTTAATAGCCTTCACTGAGATGTCTCACATGCATGTGATAAACTGAATTTAATTGGTCTTTCCAACACCACATGCATTTGTTGAGAAAACAGCATGTGCCTCAGAAAATGCATACTCAAAGCTTTCAAGACTATGTAATTGGTATAGTTTGGAGGCCCATATTTACCATTTGTGAGGCATGCTATTTTTCCTTACATGCAGTTCTGAATTAGTCACTGTCTCAACACCAGTGTTATGACTGAAAACATCTTTGTCAACCAAGTAAAAATTGTTTGTGTATGTAACCAGTTTGGGGATGGAGAAATAAATGTATCTCATACAGTCATAACCTAGCTTACCACAGAAAAACAGTAATTCAAACAAACAATTCATGTTGCAGTAAAAACCTACATTTTATATAATACGCCCAGCTTATGATTATAGCTTATGAAGTACATGAATGACACTGATTTTGCTGACTAGAAAACAGAACATAGAAACGATTTAACTGTTTTCTTATATGGCCTTGTTCAGTTGTGTTAGTTGATTGTACTTTGCTCATATCACAATGTTGCATACTTCTGTAATAAAACAAAAGTGAATTAAAGCTACAAGCTCTCCTGTCTCAAAGAGCCTACCCTGTTAATAGCTGTCATTTTTAAACATAATTTTATACCTATTATAATGATACACATATACAAAAATATTTTACATGCAGTTTATTTTGATATACACACATATGCACACTTTATCATTTGCAGTAGATCATGTTCATTTGGCTGCAAATGCAATATGAACCAGGCTTCTTTGTTCTTTGAATATTTCTATGGTTTAGATTTTGTTTTTATTAATTTATTCTCAATAAGTTTTAGGTTCTTTATTGGGTAAGTCTGCAGTAAAAATATATATCTTGTTAAATGACCTTATATTATTAGTAATAAATGAATGTAAGGATTTGGTAATTGTAATTGATAATAAACATCTCTTTCAAAAGCATGTAAATGTAACAAGACTTATAGCCCTGAGAAACCTTTGTTTAATGTTTAGATCCCTATCATTAAGAAATAATAAAATTTGGTTGATCTATATAGATCATGTTAAGACCAATATTGGAATATAATGTGGCATTCTGCATGTATAATGAGTAGGGACAACCACAGAAGTTGGAGTCTTTTCAGAGGATGTTCACCAAATGCTCCTTGCTGTAAAAGAAATAGGCTATATAGATAGGCATAAATACTTGAAGTTATTAACCATGCTCTACAGTTATTTTTGAGGGAAAGCAAACCTGGCTTATGAAGCTTTTAAAGACATGATTTTGAAGGCTGAGATATCCTCTTTCGTATTAACATCTGTAAGAGTTCTTTGGCACAGAGGGCAACATTGTCCATTCACAGTAGGAGGTTATACTGTTCAATTCTCAGCTGGGGTACCTTCTGCACAGAGACTGCATTTCCTCCTATTTGTGTGGGAGTTCGGTGTTGCTCTGGTTTCCTCCCCACATTCCAAATACATGCATGGTGGATTGGGCACTCTAAGTTGGCCTTGAGTGAGTGTGTGTGTATGAAAGAACAACCATGACAGGGTTAGCCACCTGGTGGTGTGAACTTTAGCTATAAATGATGGCTGCTGTTGATTTGACACACCCAACCCTGAGTACAAAAATAGGGAAAAAGATGTTATGGATGGATGGATCTGTACAAGTTATTTAACAATTTCTACCTATCCACACTTCAGACACATTTATACAAACTATAACCCCCTCCTCTTACTCCATTCTTCTCAATAAAATCCATCTTCATCCCCTTAATCAATCTATCACCTATCTACTCTAACTACTACTGAATATTACACCTGCAGCCACCTTCGGCACTAAGCCATCTATTCCCAAGTGCTGTACTCCTCCATTACCAATCACACTACCTTATTTCACCCCTTTGTATATACTGCATATTCTACTTAATTATTACTCTGCTACAATTCTCTTACATGACTACTGTTTCTGTACAGTTCCAATGCCATAGTTTCCCAATATTTACCCTTCTAGTCTTCTTCAAACTTCCTCAGCTAACAATCTAAGATAACCTGTAATGCCTTTATCATTTTCTAATTTCTTAACTCATTACATCCAAGGGACAACTCCTGGTGCATCTGCAGTTAACTCCTACTGAAGCCTCCAGGTGTCAAATATTACATGTTCATATTTGCATCAGTAAATCCAAATTCATGTTATGTACAAGGTTTTAAAAGATTTCATCTTAAAGCTTACACAATGGGAAACTCAGCTGCATTAATATTTGACCTCTAACTAGTGCAGGTAAAGATATATTAAATATAGTTTTATGATATTAATTTATACGGATATTATGTTCACATTTTTCTAAATATCTGAATAACCAAGTAACACAGACAGAACTCCTTAGCCTCATATGAAATCTGTTGGCTAGATGAACAAAACCCTGCTGACAGTTTGTGGGTAACTTGAATGGTTGCTGAGATATTGTATGTTGTTTACAAAATATTACAAACATAATAGTTACTGTGTTTACTGTGACTTATAAAATTCAGTTTTATTTATTTATTTATATTTCCAACTGGACACAGGTCCTTTTTCAGTGGAGGCCCGGGGAGAAAATCTCCACAAAACAATAAATGAGCAGCAGAGTACATGAAGAACAATTGAATATACATACAATAGCAAATAATACATACTGCAGCAAACATTAGCTATACATACAATGTGAAACATAGTAATGAACAGATATACCAATATCTAGCTAGAGG
The DNA here is from genome assembly GCF_019279795.1 of Protopterus annectens. Taxonomy (NCBI): domain Eukaryota; kingdom Metazoa; phylum Chordata; order Ceratodontiformes; family Protopteridae; genus Protopterus; species Protopterus annectens. Next base: position 355,506,368 of record NC_056736.1, read on the forward strand.
CTAGGAATAAAGGTAGGATGTATATACAGATAGTACTAAGCTCAAACAGATACTGTTCTAAACTCATAAATCTAAATCTTATATACAAATATTGCACTGAACTCAAGCAGATATAAAGCAGATGCTCCACACGAAGGTGGAACAAGCTAGAAGGGCTAATGGGATAGAAGGGGAAGATAGAGGAGTAAGAGAGGAGACTGAGTGAGTAGTATACGTGGTAGTGAGAGGAAGCCAGGTGTAAGTCACTTGGATATGTATTTGGAGTTGAGATGAAGTGAGGTAGTTAAGCATGTTATAACAGGTCTGAGAGATTGAGTGAGGAGGGAAGGGGAGGGTAAAGGGTGAGCCAGAGCCTGCAGAGGAAGGAATGCATGGTGTGAGGCAGGGTGGCTAGGGGAGGGGGGAGGAAGGGGAGGTGAAAGGACGGTTACTAGTCGGGATTGGTGCACAGGCATAACCAGAGACTTTTTAAGTGAGTTTTTAGTGCAATCTTGAAGTGATTGCAAGAAGGTAGTGTGGTTATGGCGGGGAGGTTGTTCCATAATCTGGATATGATGCAGGAGAGTAGTGCTTCTCCCACTGAGTTCTTGGGTTTGGTCACTAGAAGTAGATTTTTGCTGCTGGAGCGTAGTGGTATCGGGGAGCAGTAGAGCTGGAGAAGGTTTTGAAGGGATGGGACTTTAAGAGGATGGTTTAGTAACTTGTGGGTGAGAAAGAGTTGATTCAGGTGAAGAAGCTAAGGGAGTTCAAGCCAGTCAAGCTCTTTAAGTGAGATACAGTTTAAGACCTAGAACCTAAAGAATACTATCCACTCATTCCTACATATCTCTTCTATTTACTCCTGTTCTGACATTCTCAGTATATATCATTTTATGTACCAACTATACCAAGAATCATCTCCCCCCACATATACCCTTCCTTCCTTCACTACAAGTCATGGATACCACCTACATATTGTTCCACATTTTACTCTAGCTCTCCCACATACTTCTACAGATTCATAGTGTTTTACTTATCTCAAACACCAGACAATAATTAAACCAACAGAAAAAAAAAATCACCATAACAAAGTCACTTCTGTCCCACCTGTATTGCCACATCATTGCACTCAGAGGTGACACACACCCAAATCCAGGCCTCTCCTATTTGCCACCCCCTTTATCCTCCCTGCCCACCAGCCTCCCCTCTCAGAAAATCCATATGAACTAAAGTTTTTCTTAAATAAATATTCATAGTATAGGATATAAAACCAGTTCAGTATTCCCCTAACATATTAAAGTCTAACCCCTCCCAACTATAATATAATTAGGGTGGAGAGACTTAACAAAAAAGCATAGTTGCTATCATATATCCTAACCACTATACTATCATCCCACACAGCTGTCAAACTGCTAAATTCAATAATGCTGAGCTCATCATCCCTCATCATAAACTAATCCTTGCATTATACATATCCAAAGTGACAATATATCTACCCTGGAAGATATCCTGTTCCGGGTATCTAACAAAATGTCTCATGAAACTATAATTCTGGAGGACGTCAACACTGAGTGGCAAAAACTATTGCCACATTCCCCCACAGACAGTATCAACCTCCATGGCTTCACGCAGCTAATAAATCACCCTACTTACACCAACAAGCCCAACCAATTCAGTTCCTCTATAGACTGGATAATGGTGTGCTACCCCAGCAAATATATCACCTCAGGAACTCTCATAGATTTGATTAGTGGTCATTACCCCATCTTCACAACTAGACTTGTTACTCATCTAGTAAAACAGCGTACCTATAAAACTATTCACAGTTTAAGTTATTTTAACCCAGACACCTCTATAACCGCTCTAACATTCCTCATCTGGTCATTCCTTAAGATCATTTCCCTAGATGAAACACTGGAAAATTTTAACTGAATATTCCTAAATACCTTAAACAACCTAGGATCACCCAGGAGAAAAAAAGTGAATCTTCTCCTTTGTTTTCAGCAGATATCAAAATCCTTACACTAAACACATATAAGGACTGGAAATACTGGCAAAAAGATAAATCACTCCAAAACCTACAACATTTTAAGAGACTTTGGAATCTGGTCAAGAGACAAGTGTATAAAGATAAAAAAAAGTATTACTCAGACACATAATAAAATAAAAAGTAATAATAATAATCCCAAGAAATTATGGTAATCCATCAAAAATATTATACACCCAAACACAACTTCACTTGCAGAACCGATCATCAATAACACCTATTCAGATATAGCTACCCAGTTTAAATCTTATTTCACTGATAGCATAACTGCCATTGCTAAAGATTTTTTTCCTACTTCACCTGATTCCTCTTCACTCCCACTACTTGCATCTTTACAACCAATCCCTACCTCTCTTATAAAACACTGAGTAAATTCAGACCTTGCTCACCTTCTGCTAACAATCTTTCTAACGGATTTCTAAAGATGGCTGCCAACTCCATTGCTTATCCTATTTCAATGTTCATTAACTGGGCCATTGAGGAAGCCTATGTTCCTTCCCTCCGGAAAAAAAATCTTTAGCATTCCTCTCCCCAAAAGTGTTAACTGCATCAAAATATCCAACTTCATGATTATTGCTAAACTATTCACCCTCCTCAAAATTTTAGAAAATTGTGTCCAAAAACAACTCCTTCATCTGTTCATGGGTAAGTACTAAGCTGGCTGCCCTTTTAACCCAGCCAGTTTCCCCTTTTGTGCTCAAAATAACCTATTTCATTTGATTATATGTAGGCCTTACCTATCCCATGGCCAATAATTATATATTACCTCTAATAAGAATAACTGGGATCATACCACAGATAATTTAAGGGGAGGCATGCATGAGATAAAGCATTTAAGCACTGTCTCTGTCCATTAAAAGAACAGAGGGCAGTCCCTAAGTAATGTTTCTGTTTCTCATCCATAGATCTACGCTGTACTTGAATATGAACAGGGATATATTTTGTTTTATGTGGATGGGGAGTCTGCTTCACAGAATAGGTATACTCTGTCAGATATACTTGTTCATCCATACCATTTTGTTGATGTTGAAGTAGAGGTTTAGATCCCTAGACCAAGTATTTCTGATGCCATTTTACTTGCTGATGTGCAGTAAATCCATCAGTAATGGGACAGAGGATGCCAGACACAGGTCATCTGTTAGCAGTCTGTAGGATACCATGGACTGCGACATGACTTTGAGTTGGTCCGTGTATGACACATTGTTTAGGCCTTATATACTCTAGTAAGGTATCTCAGTGTGCATTCCATATGTTGCATGTATCTGGACAGGTACAAGCAAAAGGGGGCATTATATTCAATGACCGGCCTCATGAGGGCTGAGTAAAGGGTAACAATGACATCCTTAGATCTAGACACAATCCCTTTGTTTATAAGGTATGGAATATAGAAGGACTTTCTTACAACACTAGACACATGTTGGTCAAAAGTTAGGTCACTGTCCACATAAGTTACAAAATACCGAACAACTGGGTCAGCTCTGAGGAGGGTATGATCAAAGTGGTTGCTCTCTATGATACATGACTTCCCAAAAGATACAGTAATGCAGTTTTTGGCATTTAGTTTCAGTCCATGATTTTGGTGCCCACTATTTATTTGAGACAAACCTTTCTACAGGATGGCTAAGTCATTTGTGGATTCAGTGACTGCCCCTAGCTTGCAGTCATTTGCAAACGTAGTCATCCAGAGCTCTTTGGTATTGGCTTTTACTTCAGAAAAGTAGATTCCAAGTAAGAGAGGTCCCAGCACAGCACCCTGGGGGACTCCACTAGTGACTTATCTCTTTGAGGAAGTAACTTCCACTATTTTAATTATTTGTGTACTATTTGTGAGCCAGTTGGCAGTCCAGTGGGTGACATAGGGGTTTATTCCCAGTTTATTTTCTACTATGCCTGAGTTAGAAATTGTGTCAGCAGCTTTGGCCTTGTCTAGTTGCGTGGTGTGTACCATTTTGCCTTTCTCCACTGCTTTGCTGACCTTTTCAAAAAATCCACCAGACTGAGTAAGCATGACCTGCCCTTGATGAATCCAAACTGAGACAGGTGCAGTGTTTGGAAGTTCCCTATGTCCTGATTGATTAGTTCTATAATAAGTCTTTTTATGCCTTTGCATATGAGGCTGGTCAGACATATGAGTCTGTAATAGCTGGAGTCTGTGGAAGGTCCTCCCTTATGCAGTGAATGTATTTCCTCGTACAGGAACAACGTCTTACCGACACTCGACATGGTCTTAGACCAGCACATAGTACCAACACAGCTTCTTATCATTTACAGTTGCTATCAATAAAGCTAGAGAAAAAGGCAATTTTGTCTCTTCAGTATTCCTTGACTTGTCAAAAGCTTTTGGCACAGTATTACACAGTAACCATTTGGCATAACTAACCTCCCTGGTCTCTTATAGCCCTACCCTACAATGGTTTACCAGTTATCTGTCAGTTAAATGGCACTCTGATCTCTCTCTCTATGTACCTGTGAGTCCTGCAGATCTTTAAAGCTCATTCCTTGGCCCACTCCATTTTAACATCATTATCAATAATCTGTGCACTTACCCTGAACACATAACCCTTATATAATATGCTGATGATTCCACTTTAATCTGCTTCTACAACCATTCCATCCTCCTTCAAACAATAACACAAGATGCCTTCAACTCCACAGAGGTCTGACTTTATAGAAAACTAGCTCCTAGTTAATCCTAAAAAGGCATTGGGCTGACAACTCAGCACCGTAAAAATCCACTGCCAATCATGAGTGGACCAGAGTTCTGCTGTGGCGACCCCTAACCGGGAAAAGCTGAAAGACATTACTTTACTTAATCCTAAAATAGCTAATCTTCCTAAGCAACATACACATGACAAAAACAGCTTTACAATTTTCTCACTTAACAACACAATAATTGATGTTGTCCCATACAGCAAATGACTTGGTGTCACAACAGACAATAATCTCAAGTCTAATTTACATATTAATAACAACATAAAATGACTCATCAAAAGCCAGGAATGTTGCATAGGGCAAAAAATTCCGAACAAAAAAACACAGAAGTGACTCTTGCTACCTCAGAATTATTACCTTTCATTCTCTACGGCTCTCCCATTCTGACTGATTACACTTATATCTGAAAGCACAAGCTGAACAGTGTTACAACAAAGTAGATACATTTCCATCGTCAGCCTTATTCATCACATCACTGTTCTGCCCTCCAAACAGTAAAATGGCTTGAAATTCCCCACTAGCTAACTTATACCCATTTGTTTCTGGCCCACAAAATAACTTAATCACTCTACCTCCACGCTATCACCTCTGTATTACACCACTACCTACCACCTTCTGACCTGCCTTCCTCTGACAAACAGCTACTGTCCATTTATAAACCTCACAGATCTATTAGACTCTGTCTATACTCCAAGTGTGTAGCCAAATCTGGGAACAGTATCCCTACATCCATCAGGTCTGTACCACAGCACCACACCTTTAAGTCTCTTCTAAAATAGCATCTCTCTGATTCTTGGCTCTGCTGCTGTTCTTCAGTGTCCTAAAACCTTTTCTCAGCTCATAAATATCTTTGAGTAGGTCTAGCTTCTTTCCACTTAAGTACTTAGCCTCTTCCTCTCTAGCTGTTTTGCTTTCGCTACATACCTTTATCATACAGCTTTTCCTTTTATCACTATCGCTGTTAATACTGTCAATGTGAACTTATTTAAGGCCATTTATATGACTATAAAATACTGTAAATATCAAGTAGTCTCACATTAATACTAAATGGGCGTTTCGATCTTTGTACTCATGTCTAAATTGTAATTTGTATTTTTTATTGCTGTACTACGTGGAGTTTGTCTCCCCGGGCTTCCTCTGAAAATGGGTACCTGTACCCATTTGGACTTTCCTGGTCAACAAATGCCAAATAACTAAAAATAAATAAAAAGAAGCGACTATATTACGCAAATCTTTCCTAGATTACTAAATGATTTGCTATACACTGTTAACATTTCTAGAAATATAAAACAGTTTAAACATAAGCTGGATTTATGGATAGGAGACAATCTCTTTAATACATATTTTACAAAGACAGTGTTCTTTGAATGACCATTAGGCATATTTATTTCTAAATTAATAGAAGCAAATTAATAAATAATTTGATAGCCAGGTAGGTGGACTGGTACAAAGACCCTTTTCAACCATGACTGGGTTCAGGGGCAATAAACAGTGCAATTAACCTTAAGTTACATACTTCAGATATGACAACTATTAGATTTACATACCTGAAAAATTTTACACGGTTTATATATACAGTATTATACAATTCTGATAAAGTTTAATGTTATGCAGTTTTTATGTACTGTATTTCTAATAAAACAACAGGTTTGCAAATCAGTCTGGGTACAATAAATTATTTCTTTATGGTTTAAAACTGAAGTATATTGAATAGAAAAAACTCAAATTGGAGTGAGTTAAAAACAGGGATTACAAAGATTGGTCTAGAGACTACAAAGAGAGCACAGGAATAAATTAAGTCAACTGGAAAAGTCAAAGTGAGGAGACTGGAAGCATTTTTAGACTTGTAAGCTTTTTAGAATTTAAATGTTATCTTTAAAGTATTTGCAAGCAACTTCATTGAAAGGGATTTCTTGAACTCAGTAACAGTAACTTGATGCTTAGTTTCAGCTGGTAGCTTGTTTCAGAGGATGGGATCTGTTTCTGAGAAGGCTTGTTCACCAATAAATGGGGGATGGTTGAATGATTTTATTATTTATCATTTTAACTTATCATGCAATTTGCTTAGGGAGTTTCCTGATTGGGAGTTTTCTCTACTTTGGGGGGTGGGGGGCAGAAGCCAATATTTAGAAATGTGTACAGGAAGGTGCACTGAAGATAAATTGACTTTTCAGTAATGGGTAACCTGGTAAACAAACTTATGAACTTAGAAAGTTGATAAAAAACAGATTTTAAATTAGCATGCATTTTCTGAATAATATGACATTTGAAATTCAAATGTCTGTTGTTAATTAGTGACTTCAACCCTCAATGGTTTGTCAGAAAATCACAAAGGTACAGACAAAAACATGAGGCAGTAATCTGGACAACTCCAGAAATCTGGACAGTTAAGAGGTATTCATACATAACAGCAGTATTAAAATATTGAATGAAGGCACTCTTAGTCCATCTGGGGCCTAAATGGTAGTATAAAGGCACAGAGTGCCATTAATTTAGAATTAAGCAAGCTGTTACACCCTAAAGGGAGAGTATATAAATTGATTATATTCAATGATCTTTTAAAAGAGTTAGTGGATTTGTTGTCATACTAATTATTTTGAAATTTCAGTTAAAGTTCAGTATGCAATGCTTTATGCACCTCAAATACATTAAAAAAGTAGGAACATAAAATACTTGTGAATGGAGCCAAATAATTAAAACAAGCACTGTAAAATTTCAAATACTGATAATATAAGTTGTGCTTGTCTTTAGATAGTGACTTTGCAAATGAAAAAGGAAGAATGATATAAATTTTAGATCTAGCATATCAAAGGCATGTGTCAGAATTAAGAGACTACCTTAACCATGTTTTAAGGAATAAGCACATGGATTTACTAAGAGCACTACTATATGCCACTAAAATATTAAGGGCACTACTATATGCCACTAAATATACTAAGGGCACTACTGTATGCAGCTAAACCTGACTCCATAATTATCAGTTCATGCAAGAGCAACATTCATGTATGCTACCATAGGCAAGTATGTGATGTGTACTAAGCAGACATACACACCATCAGCTAGGGGGCAGACACATTCATGCAAAGTCACACTCCTTACTGAGCACAGTAGTCACTGCTACTTTTTCATGTCTATCGGAGCATGCGTTTTTTCCCCAGATGTATAGCAAACAATTACACTTGGTATCTGCTGGCATCTTATGACTAACCCATTCATGGTTTTCATAGTTTAAAGGTTTGTAAGCAAGTACAAATCTAGCTCTCCCTGTGGGTCATTTTAAGCCTAGGCAATTTCTGTCAGTGGAGTGCACCTTGCGTCTGTGAGGTAAACACATTAACCATTAGGCCAACCCCCAAGTCTCCTTCTCATAGGACCTAGTCTGTGAAATGAGTAAGAGACTATTGTGACACTCCTGTCTTCATCAAGGCTGACAGGTGGACAGCACAACAGCTGAACTTTGACTCAGTAACTGTCCCTGACAGGGAAAGGTGCACTATGCATCTCAAGTTTCATGTCTGGATATTTTACCTGAGGGTCAGTATGGGGAAACGTGATTTAGTTGCTCAGGAAACTAAGATTATGTGGTTTATAGATAATAGGTAGGGATGTTAATGATGGTGATGTCAGCAATTTTGGTGCAGGGACAAAAAAGTTGCACTCAAAATGATGATGGGAGAGATGTTAGTAGCCAGCTGAAGTACTGCAACAGCCTTGGGCATTATTCTTATCAGGTTGTAATTTTATTTGAAGTCAGGTTAGTACCTGTTTTGTGTTACAGACATATTTACATAGAATGCTTTAAAAATGCAGCCGGCTGGGAAGTGTAACTCTGTATTGTAGAACCTTTCAGAGTGCCCCCTGATGTACATGTTCTTCTATGCAATTTAGTAATATAGATAAAATTGTGCCTCTGCATACTTGGGGATGCTGGCAATGCCTATGTTTATATGATAACACATAATGAACTTTACCGCTGATGTATTTATATACTATGTGCTTGGATCTACAGAAATTCAAATCTGTCAAAATGAGCTGCTTGCTATTTCCTAACCACCTGCTATAAACGCAATATACAATTAACTTGGACAATAAAGTGAGGAAGCAGAGAATTGTGATTGGATCTCTGATCATAACTATATTCATGTGATGGAGGTGAAGAAATTCACCTTGAGAATAGAGAAAAGCAAAGCCTGATCATCTTGACAGTTATGCTAAGAACCTAAAACAGCTGTACCATGATCAGAAGAGATACACAATAACAATTCCTTGTGTATAGAGAGCTTCGTCTGTTGTATATACTATCAGTTGCAGCATCAGAAAAAAGTATAAGCCTAATGTATTTTATAACTTTAGTGAGCAGAAATAAAGTATCCCTTTTAGGAAAGAGTGGTTTTAAAACTGAGACATTGTCACACCACTTTTTTAATGTGTCTAACAACTTTTAAATCAGTTCTAGCTTCCCACTATGATTCTGTTGTAGCCATTACTGTCTCTTTTTATACTGGAGCTTGAGACTAGAGTTTTCCAGTACAGAGGTATGCTTAGAAGGTTTGTGAAGCAACTTGCTTACGTCAGAGAGGTGCTTAACAAAGTTATCTTTATTCCAGAATTTGGAGAATAATCTCTCTTTGTTGGATTTACATAGCATCCTGAAGTTAATATGCACAGCAAAGGCATTTGACTGCTGATACCAATGGAAATATATTAAAATACTTTTAGTATGTTTGTGATAATTACATTGAAAAAAATTATAATTGTAATGAACTGCAAAGAGCTGCTTTCTCACTTTAGTCATCATTTTCTTGATGCACTATGGAATATAGAAATGAAATGTAAAGGCAAGTTTAAAGGATGGTATAGAATCGTGATGTTATAAAACTACCAGAAGACAACTCTCTTAGAGTGTAACTTGACATCACTTTTAAGATCCAAGGTTTTTCTAACCTATTTATTGCCATGCACCTTAGCTGGCCCGTTGATTCACCACACCTACATGTGACACAATACTGTATAGCTGTTTTGTTGTTGGAATGTCAAGGTACTGCTCATTTTTTCCATGGGAAAGTCTCAAGATGCATCCTGGTGGGATGCCTTAGTAGGAATAATGGCAAAAATTAGGGACAGTGCTCAAGTTCTGAATAAGGATGAGTGACTTATTGAGGTGAAGTTCCATTACATGAAGGAGAACTTTGCCTCCCCTGAGTTCATTTGTACAACAACTATTTGAATGACTCACTGAATGTTGTGCTGAATGGCTCAGAGAAAATAGAACAGTATGATAAATCTAAAATTAAAATACAACGCACTTCTCTTCAGAGAGTTATAGCAGGGCCCTTAAAGACTATGTTTTGAAATCAAGAGTTGTTAGACATGTATAACAAGGCAAGGCGGGGATAGTTTGAGGAGGTACACCAAGATATTATGGTTTTAATTGATGGGAACAGCTGGCAAGGCTAGTGTGTGAAATCACAACAGTTTTCACAAGGTGACAAATGAACATTGGGTTGCCTGTAAGCTTTTAAAGGATTTCTTGGAATGTAGGAAGAGAACACCACATATGTGTTAAAATGGAAGACATTTAACCATTTTTATTATATTCCGGGCATGAATCCAGCATTAGGATGTGGTGCCACACTTTTTTCCTTCCTACCTTAGTGTAATAGGATGTACAGTTGTACTTGTTAGTATGTCAATTATCAAAAGGTATTACTTTCACACAGATATTAAACAGAACATATTTAGTGCCTTTAAAAGCCGAAAGACAAACAACATCTGTTTTTCAAATGATACATACATACATACATACATACATACATACATACATACAAACAAATATTTCAAGCATGGGCATTAATGCCTTTCTAGCCTGCCAATATACCATAACAGTTGTTTCTATAGTAAGTGTCCAGGGCTGTTCTTAAAAATATCCAAACTAGTGATTGCTTTTAAGTAATTTGGTGGTCTATTCCATGCAGCAGCTACTCTCTCAGAGAACCAATTAGTACACTTCTCATTGCCACAGGATCATCTACATAGGTTGTCTAATGATTCTCTACTACTTTTTGATAACCCTAAACACCCCCAGACGTAGTTGTCTCTAAATGTCCTATAATCCTGAATAAGGTCTATTCTTAAATATCTGTATGAGTCATTGTACAAATTCAGATATTTCAGTGTTTCATTGTAACTTAAATTTTCACATCCATGCATGCCCTTGGTATATTTTTGCTGTACTCTTTCCAGTTTAATCATGCTTGTTTACTTATAAGATTTCCAATGTGTTATTCCGTACTCAAGTTTGCATCCAGTCTAACTAATAAACAATGGCTTCATAATTTCTGATTACCTATACTTTATAAATCTTTTTATACGACCTATAGATCTATAATTATCATTATACAATGACCCCCCGTTAATATTCCAAAATGTGTACGCTGATTGGTCAGCGTGCATGTTGTAAATCAGACTTATACTAATGGAAAAAGGCCCGGTCGCCCGGACTTTTTCCATTAATATAAATCTTTTTTTTTTCTTACAGCAACGGAGAAAGCAAGATGTCCATTGCCTTTTAGAAAGTGTCTCGCTATGTTAAAGGAGTTTAACATAGCAAGACAGCTTTAAAAAAGCAACAGAGAAAGGAAGATCTCCATTGCTTTTTTTAAAGCTGTCTCGCTATGTTAAACTCTTTTAACATAGTGAGACACTTTCTAAAAAGCAACGGAGATCTTGCTTTTTCCATTGCTTCCACCCACAGCTCTGATGTATTGCGTAAGCATATGCATGCGCAGCACATCAGAACTGCCGCAGAATACTGGACAGCTGCGGAAGGGCAGCAAGGAGGCATTATACAATGCCATTATTTAAGAAAACTAAGTATTTTTTTTCTTAAATAATGTCATTGCATAATAGCAATAACCCACTTCTGGGTGTGGGTAATGCTGTATTTACCCACGGTTGTCTTTGTTTGGCCACTCGGGTTTCGCCCTCGTGACCAAATCACGCTGACCATGGGTAAATCCAGCATTACCCACACCCAGGCATGGGTTATTGCTTAATTAACCAATTGGTCAATATGATTAGAAAAACTCAAGGCTGTACCTACCATATACCCAGCTCCATAAATAAATCAGTGTGTGTTGTATTAAATATATGCCTTTCAGTTTACATCTCCCAACTCTCATATGTTTAATGTTTGATGTATTTATCAGCATATTATTCTCCTATGCCCAAATGGTCTTTTACAGACATGCCCTATCTGTAACACATGTAATTAGTGTACCCGTTTTCAAGTCATCTGCATACAGACTGTAAAACAGCTCATATGAAAAAGATAGATCTGAAAAACAATACAAACAAGTATGGGACTAGGACACAGCCCCATGGGACACCCTGACTTTAACCAAGAATTTAACCTGTCCAATTGTTGTATGATACTTGTCTTGTCCTATCTGCAAGCCACTCAGCTATCCATCTTATCAAGAGTACATCACTATAGTTGTTCTAATTTATTGATCAGTGTTTTGTATATAACCCTATCAAATGCTGAATTTAAATATATATGCACAATGTTTCACTCTTTGTTTTTATTATATTGTTATACAATATCATGTTAAAGGTGGTAATAGATCTATTTTCAACATTTGAAAACATTTCCGGTATATGGTTTGGAGTCCCAACATTTTACATTCTGACAATAACTTATCCAATAATATCCTCTCCATTATCTTTCCTCAACTTGAAAGTAAACTTAAGGGTCTGTATGATTCTGGGTTTATCCTACTCAACCTTCCCTTAAAGATAGGTTTATTAAGTGCATGTCTCCAGTCTTGAGGAATCGCCTGATATTTATACAAGCTAGTATATAATAGATATAATGGTACTGTAAGTTCTTGCTGAAGTGTTCCCGGCTCATTATTACAAATCCCATCTTCTCCCTGTGCTTTATTTGGATCCCGTTTGCATAGTTCCTTTTCAATACAGTCTAATTTGATTTCAGTATCTGAGCTTACATGGATATTATTAGGACATATTATAACTCCTTTGTGGAGTCAAACTGTTTTAGATAAGATTTTGTAACTATATCTATAATCTGTAGTGTCCAAAAATAGACTGTTAGAATCCACACACCGATTATCAGTTTATATGTCTTTACTCCTTTCACATATTATATAGCTATAAAATCTTTCCTGTTATGCTCAATATCTTTATAAAAAACATTTTCTTCAATTGTTTTTGATCTTGTATTGCACTATGCTTAATTTTGTTTGTCCAGCTTGTTTATTTCAGTTTTCAAAGTTGTAGTTCAACTTCTTTTCTATTTCTTATATTTCTAGTTTTTTACCTTAATCAAGTATCTTGTTCATATGGAAATAGATCTTCCTGACTTTGTCTGCCTAGATCCTAGATTTATTTGTATTCAAACAATTTCTCTTTCATAACTTCACATATTGTTTGTGCAATTTGTCCACCAAATCCATCACTCCAATTAGTTTTACATAGGGACTGTTTTGCTTTCATATAATCTCCTATATTAATCTTCTTTGGAAAAAATGAAAAAAGGTACCAACTGCAGACCAAATGGAGAGTTAAATTAGATACTTTTACTGGTTAGCGCTTTCATGCGAACAATCCTCGCACTTCCTCAGACAGTTTTACAAGCAAAGAACATTGAGTTTATATACTTTGCAACAATAATTAAACAATTAATCAATTAGTATAAACAAGCATTAAAAAATCAATTAAACCTTGTTATAAAACAATTATAGAAAGACATTTCTTTAAAAAAATACTTCATATAAAATTGTATAACAATATATGAAGAACAAAACCAACACCTAAAATCTTTATGTAAAATATATAATAATTAACCTATATATTGTTATTAAATGATGGAACGCTACACAATTTATATATATATACTGAATAAGTTATATTAATATCTGGAACAACATTAATTATCTTGAAAGAGCCTATAAATATAATTGTCAAACTGAAGGGGTAGTTTATTTAGCGGTGTGCCAACTATGTCACGCTTTCTATTTTGGTAAGACGGAACGCCAACTCAAACAGCGCATCTACGAACATATGTATGCCATTTCTAAGAAAAACATTGCTAATGCTCTTGCCAAACATATAATAGACAATAATAATCATAAATTTTCATTCATGGTAGTACAAAAGATTAACAAAGATCCTAGAGGAGGACCTTGGAATTTGTTACTTGAGGAACAAGAGCTACTCTGGCAGCTCAAAACCAATGCATATGTTCCCCCAGGTCTCAACGAGACCTGTTCTATTAAATGTCTCTTGAAACTCAAGGCTCTTTCAAGATAATTAATGTTGTTCCAGATATTAATATAACTTATTCAGTATATATATATAAATTGTGTAGCGTTCCATCATTTAATAACAATATATAGGTTAATTATTATATATTTTACATAAAGATTTTAGGTGTTGGTTTTGTTCTTCACATATTGTTATACAATTTTATATGAAGTATTTTTTTAAAGAAATGTCTTTCTATAATTGTTTTATAACAAGGTTTAATTGATTTTTAATGCTTGTTTATACTAATTGATTAATTGTTTAATTATTGTTGCAAAGTATATAAACTCAATGTTCTTTGCTTGTAAAACTGTCTGAGGAAGTGCTAACCAGTAAAAGTATCTAATTTAACTCTCCATTTGGTCTGCAGTTGGTACCTTTTTTCGTTTTTTCCAGTGTTATTTGCTTGTTTCGTGATATTAATCTTCTTTGCTTTGGTTTAGCTTTCACTTTAGCGGAATTATCTAGTAACAAATTAACTTTAACTCCACAATCACTTTCCATCAATGGGAGTGTTGACATGAAGTAATAGTGATTTTGTTTATGTCTAGTATGTTCTGTTCCCTGGTAGGTTTTTAAAAATCTGAAGCAATTTTTTTGTTCCTTAACATAGATTGTGAATAATTTCCTTAATACTGTTGATTTAATATTCCAGTCTGTTTCTGGTAATTGAAATCCCCACCAACTATTCTTCTTTCATCCTGTGTTTCATGCAAGATATCTATGAATACCACTAGGTAATCAGCATTTGACTTTGGTGGTCTATACACTCCTACAATTGTTATATGTTCCAGGGTTGTCTTTATTGTCACAGTTACACAGTCTATAGTATTAGTATTATTATTGAACATGCCATGGGCACCGGAACCATAGAGCGAGGGGGGAGGGGATCCCCCCCCACTTTTGCAGATCATCCAACCTCTCAAATGCCCCAAATTATCTGCTGACGTCATGCATATTTCCGGGTTTGCGAACGGGAACAGAAACGGATGGGTTATTCAGCTACTTGTAATTTGGCATCAAGTTATCATTAGTTCAGGACTGATTCGCCCTTTGCAAGATGCATCTCATTTGCTGCAATCTGCATGCCTTGTAGCATTGATACTTGAACAGCATACTGAGCAATCGTGTTCATGTATCCATCGGTAAGTTGGTAAACGAGGATGCCTTTCAACTTTCTCGGTAAAAGGCTGTGAATGCCTGAACAAATAATCAGCAATATTGTCCTGTCTTTTCCTTAATTACACAGTTAAGTGAATAACTGAACTGGATGAAGTTTTAAGGACCCTCTGTATGGTATAAGGGAAGGCTTTGATTTGGGTTGTTAAATATTGTTTCTACTGGTTTGTAATTTGTAATTAAAATCTTTCCAGCAAAGTATGCTGCATTCTTTTTTAGCATTAGACAGAGATCTACTTGCATGCATTATGATTTTCTGATACCTTTCATGTATTTGATTTTGAGGTCAAACCATGTCTTACAGAGCTTGTATCTACTTTTATAATGTGTACTATTTTATCAAACACAGCATTCTTGCACATTAAATTAATCCTGCTGTAACACCACTAATGTCCCATTTTTGGTTTTAATTCCTAGACACATGAAACCTCATTTTTCATTAAAGTCCTCTAGTCCAGTAATGCAATTGTACTGAAGTCTTTGATGAAATGTCATATAATATCTTCATGTTCTTGGGCTCTGTGACATGACATTTTTTGAAAATAGAAATCCAAATAACTGAAAAAAATCTTGTAAAATTGTGCTTGTTTTTATTTAATGTAAGATTATGATCTTTCGACTCACTCTGCACTTTCCTCAAAGTCCCTTCTTATCCTCTGTCATTTTGGTCATACGTTATAATGACATCACTAATATTCTTTGCATTTTTGATCCCCTTTAATATTTGCTGTATCAGATGGCATTCTAGCAGTTAGTGCATAGGGTTAAGACAGTGATCTGTAGCTTCTGTGGAACAGAGTTTGATTCCCTTAGCCGTCATATGCCTACTGTGTGACACTAAGCAAGTCACTTAACCAGATTGCTCCTGGGTCATCCCTGAATGGGGACTGTGTCCAACAAGCCTAGCTGTTTAACAAATGGGTATTATTGTTATTAAGATTTCAGCCACAGAATGTACTCAAAATGGACATTAATCCAGCTAGACTAGCTGTCATTGTATTTCCATTTTATGGAATTTGGACCTTTCCAAGTATATATACTATGTGTGTGTGTCTCTCTCTTTCTCTCTCATCCTTTGCATCACTCAATTGACAACTATAAAATATACACAAATCCTGACCTTACCTTGGATTAAGGGTTTAAAAGGTATTTAGTATGGATGAAATGCAGGGTAAGGTGTCTAATATCTTTTCATTAATGTAAATTTTTTTATGTGTTTTCCAGCACTTCAACTCTTTTTCTCCAAAGGAATAAAATAAATGTGAGGATGTGCTATTGAAATCATATTTGAATCCATCTGTAACTTGACCTTTATTTATTCAGTTGTACAGTGTCAACAGACAAACTACTGTATCCATTTAGCTGTCTGTTCAGTGTAATGTGCATCCCCTCTGTTCAGTTTCAACATATTTTAATATCAGTGCCACACCCAAGGACTTAGTCCCTAGCCACCATCACTTGTGAATTTATGCCTCACATTTATGTTTTGTTCCTCTGGTTTTCAGGAGTGGTAAAACAAAATCTTTTATTCTAGCAATGTTCGAAGGTAATAAAATCAGTATTTGAAATGTGTCCCTATTTTGGGGCTGTATTCCCCCATTATTGGCTTTGTTCTGTATTTTTGTGCTAAGAGGTTGAGAGCTATGGTGAGAAGTGAGAACTGAATTCACTAAATGTTATGATAGCCATTTAAGTTTGTCTTTCTATCTTTCAAGAAATTGCTAGTTTAGCTTAGTGGTATGTTGCTCTGACTGTAGTGCATAGGGTTCTGGGTTCAAGTCTTGGCAGCAAAATGCATGGTCATAACACAGCATTTTATGCAAGCAACTTTCCAAAATTATACAAGCAATGTTTAAAATGTGTCCCTGTTTTTTAGCCTTTTGTCCCCCCCAATTGAAAATAAGTTCAAGAAGCTATGCAACATGCCTATGGCTTACACTACTGTGATTCTGTATATATATATATATATATATATATATATATATATATATATATATATATATATATATTGTGTGTAGAAGTAGACTGTTATCATGGAAATGTCCTGAATAGGGCAGTTTTGTCATTATTGGTGCATGCATTTTGCTTCATTGCTTACTGGAAAAATGTTCAAACAATAAATTTAAAATGCAATTGTGTGTGGAATTAGACCTTTATGATGGAAATGTTCTGAATACGGCAGTTTTGTCATTATTGGTTAATGCATTTTTGTTTCATTGCCTACTGGAAAAATGTTTAAACAATAAAGTTAAAATGCTCTCTAACTTAAGTCTAACAAGTGTGTTGTATTATACATGGGATATAATTTAATACAATCAGGAAGGTGAATCAAGGAATGCATACATGTATGCATGGCCCTAAAAATGTGTTTGAAAACAGCACAGAGGAAAGTGTGAAAGGCTCAAAATCATAGGCAAATTTTAAGCTTTACTCTTGTTACCAAAGCAATGGATGAAGTAAAACAGTTCACACCACATTACCTCGACCTGGCCAAGCCTTTTGACACAATCCCCTACTCAGGTGTAGTACAGAAGATGAATAATGTAGGAGCAAACACTTACATCACCAGCTGCATTGCCAACTTGGCTCACAGGATGCAGGAGATCAAAACCGGAGAAGAGACCATTCACCAATGGAGTCCCCCAGGGTTCGGTGCTGAGACTTTTTCTGTTTGGCATATACATCTCAAAAGTAAAAGAAAATACCAAAGAGCTTTGGCCAGCTAAGTTTGAGATGACTGCAAGGTAGGAGCAGTTATTGAATCCATAAATGACTTAACCATCATGCAGGAAGGTTTGTCCCAAATAATAACTGGTGTCAAAATCATGACAATGCCCTCTGAGTACTGATCCAATTGTATGGCATTTGGGAACTTATGTGTACAGTGGCCTAACTTTTGACCAACATGTGCCCAGAGTCATAAGAAAGCCTTTCTATATTGCACAGCTTATAAACAAATTGATTGTGACTAGATCTAGAGATGTTGTTGTCCCCCTTTACAAAGCTCTCATTATGTCAATCATTTTGTATAATGCCCACTTTGGCATGTATCTGCCCAGCCCCATTTATCAACTGGAATATCTTCAGAGATACCTTACTAAAAGGATACAAGTCCTAAACAATAGGTCTTGCATGGACTACCTCAAAGATTTATTACTATACTCAGTATCTTACAGAGTGCTTAGAGGTGACATGTCTGGCATACAAAGCATCCTCCAACATAATACAGATGGACCTACTGAACATCAGCAAGTCAAATGTCATCAGAAATACTCAGCCCAGGTATCTAAACTGAATGTTCTGGAGAGATGGATATATATCACAGAGGCTACCACTGTTCTGGAACAGACTATCCATAAAAATAAAGCAAAGCTAATACTCCATATTCAAATGCAACTTGGATCTAAGGATGGGTAATAGAAAATGTACTCCAGGATTTCCCCTCATGCCACTAATGGATAGAGGCAGTTCCTAAATGCTGCATCGCTTACATGGCCCCCTCAAATTATTTATGGTATGATCACAGTTGTTCTCACTAAGGCTAATATACAAATATCAGCCATGGGGATAGCTAGGACCAATCAGAAAATGTTAATTCAAGCACCAAAAGGGAATTGGCTAAGCTTAAAATGTCCTCAAGTGAACCTATGTTGTGGTAGCAAATAGTTATAAAAAAAATTACCCTTTTTAGTTCACTAAGTGCCCCTGTCACCAATTACCCTTTTTAGTTCACTAAGTGCCCCTGTCACCCTCCGCTGCCCCCCCCCCCAGTCTTTAACAGCTTCCAGCGCCTATGGAACATACAATATTCACAGGTCTAATAACTATCTTTAATCCCTATCATAGCATCACCACACAAATTTTTGTTAGAATGTCTGTTACTATAAAAACATTTATACCATGTCAGAACTGGTTTCCAGTCATTGTTTTTATCTATGTTTCACAAACAGTACAATAGCAATCTTGTGGGAACATAGTAAATTTTTCACTGAAAAAAAAAACTTTATTATTAATGCTCCTAGCATTTACAACCATCACAGGTGCATCAAATGTTGCTATCTGTGAACTACTAAATTTTTGACCTGGTGAAAATCCTGTTTACGTTTAAATATTAAAAAAAAATCTCTGCTGAAAAAATTATCTTCCCTGTTCTTAACTAGTGCATGCCATCCTGTTTAGACAAATGTATGCCCAAAATTAGGCTTAGATTCTCTACACATTTCCATTTTTTAAAAGAGGACATTTTTTTCATGTAGGCATTTACATAAAAATCTTTTCCTTCGTAATGACATCATTCTCCTTTCTATATGTGATTTGTGAAAAATACATCCTGACACCTGTAATAGCTATACTATATAAGTACTATAAGTTCCCTGCTAACAGTCAAAGTGTCCTTGTGGATGAGATAATTTATACTGACATTAATAAAAATAGATCCATAATTCCTTACATTAAGGCATTCTAAGGCCTGCCTCACATCCTCTATTTTAGCTCAGGGCAAGCATAACACTATTCAATGTTCATTATATTCCCTGCAAATGTAAGTATCAGTTCCTCTAATAATTGAATCTTCATTTACAAGAATATTGTTTCTCACCAGATCTGAAGAATCTTCATCTTCTAATTCCATAATATCTGCTTTATCAATTGTTACAAAGGAGTGTTCTTTATCACCATTAGTCTTATTAATCCCACTGTTTTCACTGAGTGTTACATTTGCAAGCACAGAAATCTCATCCAGCTAGCTTTCTACATCCGCAGCTTGAGCCATGTTGTCAATGTCTTATTTTTCTCCTCTTTTTTCTAACAGTAATGTTCTTCAATCCTTCCATGTTCAATTTTGATTTCTTCATTTTCAACTGACGCTTGTCGCTATCTTCTACCTTCTCTTTTGGAAAAATGACACCTTTTTCTGTAGACTGAAGGTTTTATGATAGAAAAATGTTTTCATTCCCTGTAATCTGCATGTTACATAACACAGCATTGTCCTTTTTGGAATCCACTCTTTTTGCTTTGCAGACATTTATCAATTTCTTTTTCTTCTTTATTCCTTGTGAACCTCTTCCTTTCTTTCTTTTTTGTTTGCTTCTGTATTCTCAGAATCTTCAGATTGCTGCATACTTGTATTCAGAATTCCATACTTGTCAGTGGCATTATCTTGTTTCACAGGTGTTGTGTAATCTTTACAGACAATAGACACATCTTTTCCTAAATGTGTTCTGTTTACTCTTTGCCTAACATTATTTTTCTCATCAGTCCAATCATTAATATATATAACAACAGATCTCCAAGCTGTGCCAATTGCTCAAGTGAAATTGTCATAAGTAGGTCTAGATTTACTACTAATAATAGTAAGCAAATCATCCATCTTTTCACGTGAGGAATACAGATCACCAGTGTTATTAGGTGCTACTTTTAAATATACATAGTATTTATTACACTGTACAAGATATTTGGGCTTTAGCAAATTGTTAATGGCATACTCATTCATATTCAGCTGCAAATGAATAAAAATTCTAAAAGAAATGAATAATTAAAATCAATTACCAGAGAATTCAAACAGAACTTAAATCAACTAATAAGAGAAATGTCACACAAACAATATACAACTAAATATTAACTTAATGCAGTAAAGTTGTTGCTCTGAAAGTAAAAGTTGTGAAAGTCACATAAAAGCTGGAATTCTTTTATATCTCACTAAGCAGCTTCTGCTCACTATTGTTTGCAGTCACGCCTCTTATTTTCAGTAATCACAAACCAAGATACAATTTTTTAGATAAGCTCTGGATTCTTCTGTCTGCAGTCAGTGTGAATTTAGAGTTGACTGTCCCTTGAGATGGCTAGAGTTTGCTTGTCTAAACCTATCCCTTTCTAACAACAAATAGTGAAAATTAAAGGTAAAACAATGAAATATAAATCAAATTAAATCTTCTTGACTATAAGATATCCCTTCCTTTTTTTACAAAGAGTGATAAACAGTGTGTAAAAATAAAATATAAAGTCAGATAAAAACTTATCTTACCAAGCTACTGCACAGTCAATCAGAAACCAATACAAGTTTGTTTATATAAACAATATAGTTGAATTATATGGAAGGAAATCTTTTAAAGTTAAAAAGTCCTGCTTCAAAAAAATGCCTTAAACCTCCATGGGATATATACAAATGGCCTCTTAAGAACATGCCAGTGTTTTAGCTGCATTACATCTGAATGCCCATTATGATTTACTTTTTCAGTCTGTATAGGTGCATTCTGGTAAACAAAGCCAAATCCCACTACTAAACATGCTATGAATCCAATATGCCACATTCATCCATTTTCTGTTCTTGTCAGTATAGCCTAAATTGATTTTGTAGACATACTTTGGCAATGGAACACTGAAAACTAGCCTGATGTCTGTACACAATTAAGATGACTGCAAAACATTCCAAATAGCATCCATACCAAAAGGCAAAAAGGTCACACAGATAAACCATTTAGTAGAGACCAAGCCAGGCTAGAATTTTCATTGTGCAATACCTTAAACCTCCTGTAGTGGAGATGCATAGGATATATGCAAATGACCCTTTAAGGATATGTCAGTGGTACGGGTACATGGCCTTCATAATACCCATGTCTTTTTGACTGTTTTGCTTCTATTCTAGTGCATCCAGGCCAATAAAATCAAACTCAATAGCTGCTCTATAATATGGATATTGTTTAGACAGAGCATCTCTTCCTCTCACTTTTTGATTTCACATAACAACTGAAAAAAATTAAGAGTTTTTTCACTTCATTCAACTAATCTTTCCTCACAACTCTGTTACCCTAATGTATTGTCTGTTGTGTCATGCTAAAAGATTTAAATTAATATTGTTTGTTCCTTTCTATGCTAACTTAAAACTATCTGTGGTGTATCTAGTGTATCATTTTAAAAGAACATTCACTTTATGGTAGATCATGAACTGTACTTTCCTTTGTATGAAAGCATAACACAGCTGGCATGCCCTCTGTTATTCTACTTTAAAATATCATGAATGTAAAACCACATTATTGTTGACATTTTAATGCATCAAAGCTTGTTTATCAAAGATCTTATGCTTTGTTTGCAAGTTAACAAGGTGTGCAGTATATGCTTTCCTCCTTTTCTGAGTATTGTTACATGAAAACAAAGTTTGCAGAATGTGTTGTTGCAGATTTCACTATTTCCTAAAACATGCATAATGTTTTTGATATATATATATATATGTATATATATATATATATATATATATATATATATATATATATATATATATATATATGGGTCTACTTCTTTTGACCTAACTTTCATTTGCCTGACACTCATTTTCCTGACCCCATTTGACTGAAATTTCATTTGCCCGACACTTCATTTGAAAAGAAGAAAATGTAATATGTCCCCTTCCCCATTGTAGTGCGACCCTGGAGTTAGAATATATAGTTAGGGTGTGTGTGGGGGGCACAGCACCCCACAATGGGGGGTTTGGGGGGTGAAGCCCCCCACTTCATTTCATATGATATTGTTAACTTTTGATGTAATATTGCTTAGTAAAAGAAAAGTAAGTGGGGTGCTTCGCCCCCCACATCCCCTGTTGTGGGGGGCTGTACTGCCCAGACCCCCCCAACTATGTATTCTAACTCCAAGGTCGCACTACAGTGGGGAAGGGGGCATATTCAATTTTCTTGCTAATAATACTTGTCGGGCAAATGAAGTGTCGGGCAAATGAAGTGTCGGTCAAATGAAATTTCAGTCATTTGGTCTCGGGCAAATGGGTGTCGGGCAAATGGGAGTTAGGTCAAAAGAAGTAGACCCATATATATATATATATATATAGGGAGAGAGAGAGAGAGAGAGAGAGATGGGGGGGGGGACATATTCATATAATTTCAGTTGATATGCAGTTCATATAGTTGAACATTTGTTGGCACACTCATGCACCATTACTCAGAGTCCAGTGAAATTTGAGTCATCAACTATGAGAAGCTGGGAGAACAGGACAAGACCTCTCACAGGACCCAAGAAAAAAACATTTCCTATGGTTCACTGACTATAGCTTAGTTGGATTATGATTGATGGAACAACAGTCGAACTATGACAATTCAATGTGACATAATTGAATAGTAGACATACATGTATACACACGTACACAAGAAAGTTAGAATTTATAAGACAATTTCTTGGGCTTAGCTTGCCATATATATAATACTAAATGCTGCCATGTTCCACTGAGTATATGGTACTATACAACATTGCAAGGAAGAGCTCTCATCAGAAGGCGCTACTCACTGTATCATTCTAGGGTCTAGGAAATAAAATTGCTGAAATATGTTTTGCGGCAATATGAAGAGTAATTTTCTTGTGCAATTACGTGGTAGAAAAACATTCTGAGAATACAAGTATTCATTTTGCTTAAATATGCCTGACTTTTAGATCATTTAAATTGTGTGAGTAAATGCTGTTTCATAAAATGGGCATGGATGGATTAGCTGGTTTCCAAAAGCAATTGTTTCTCTTTTATTCACTTCCTTTATGGTTTATGGTAATGCCATTGTACACAACTCAGAGGTATATAGTTAGGGGATGCCAGCACAGGACGAGAGGCAATGATATCAAAGAGCATCACAAAATTTCAGAAACTGAAAGAATGATTATATGCTTCAGGTGTGTTTTCACTTCACTTGTACTGAGTCAGACTTATGGCTGTGCAAAGTATTCATTAAATGTCAACATGCCTCAGTAGTACAAACAAGGTAAGAACCGAGGATCTGGATGTGTACAAGACATATGTTCATATATATTCTGCCAAAATATACAATTTTTTACTTAATAGGAAATCAGTAATTCCATCTATGATGCCCGTGCCCTAACTCAGCAATCAAGAAGCCTCAATCATCACCAATAACACCAGTGAGGGGCATCTCATATAGGAGGAAAGGATAACAAATACACACAGTAAAGTGCAATTTCCCTTAAGAGCACACAGAGATCACAGTCAGTCCAGGGCTGGTTGCTTTCTTGCTCTCCAGGTCCCCAATAAGACTCCCCACTAGCACAGCTATAGGGTCCAGATCTCAGCCAGCTGGGCAAGCTAAAATCTCCAGCACCCTCTCTGTCCAACTACTGCTTTGTGTCCCCGCCCAAGTAGCTGACACACACACACACACACACACACACACACACACACACACACACACACACACACACACACACACTTTGAGATAAGAGTTTATACAACCACACAGACACTTCTGGGGAAGGCTGGCACAAGTTCTCCAGCTGTGCCCCTTTTACCCATACTATACAATAGAAATCACTCCCACCACCCAGCTAATATTTATCTCCTACTCAAAGGCCCTTAAAATGGTGTCCAGTTATTACTGTGCAATACTATTATCCAATTGGTAGTATCACCCAAGGCTAAAGCTATTAGAGTGGCTTTGTACAATTTTACCAAAGGCATGCAAGTACTCTTAAGATCTTAAATTATCTCTACACAAAACAGCCACAGTTGAAAGGTTTAAAAATATTTAATAATAAATAATTAAAAACACAAGACAATACTTTTTACTACATAGTGCTAGTCAAGAGTTCAGCGATCACACAGAAATACTTAAAATAATTCAGTAGTAGAGTTCTGACATCACAGAAAAACACTTAGTCTAATATTTCTAGTTTCTAGCTATTTCTAAGAAAAAACACACTTCTTAAATAACTTACATATAGAAACAGGCAGAGTGCTGATGAGTTGGATGGTCAGACAAAAATGCTTAATGGTCACTGATTCTCTCTGTATTTAAAATCACATTCCTTGTTCCCATTACATCATTCTTCACACTTCCCTGGGTTCCCAGGCTAACAGAAACTATATTTAAATTCTTAACATCTCCTTGTGTTATCTTGCAGCTGGCCAGGAAGCAGAGCAATAAAAATACATTTGCACACTTAAATCTAACAATTTAACTCTTGGTTAAAACAATAGAATGAATGTCTTCATCTAGACAGGCCAGAGCCGACTTTAGATCAAATGGTCACAACATGCTTTACTTGGTCAGCTTTCTGCCAGCAGAGTGTACTGTTGTGACATTTTTTTCAGTTCCACATCTCACAGCAGTTTTTTCCATTTAAGACAACAAGCCTGTGTCTTACATTAATATTTACAAATGATAGAATTATCTATAAAATTCTATCTGGCTAGGCTGTCAGCCTTCACACCCCCCCAGGGAACTCAAGCTAGTTTTTCAAGTGACCCCTGAGAAACACTGCTTGAGAGAGTAAGATCTATCTGAGTATACCTTACCCCGTCCCCTGCCTAGAAAGCCCATCTGCATTGGCATTGCTAGTCCCACTGAGGTGTTATGCTGACATATCATATGCTTGCAACACTAGGCTCCATCTTAGCAACTTGGCATTTTGCTGGCTGGTTCTGTTTAATCATGTTAGAGGGTTGTGATCTGTCAGTGAATTTCCTTCCATACAGATAACGCTGAAGTTTCTGCAGTGCCCACACTATGGCTAGACATTCCTTTTCTACAGCTGCATTGCATTCCTCCCTGGGTTGGAGTCTATGACTGAGATAAACCAATGGGTGCTCTTCTCCCTCCGAAGAAATTGGGCTAAGTACAGCCTCCACCCCATTGTTCGAAGCATCTACCTGCACAACAAATTATTTGCTTTAATCTGGACTGGCTAACATCGGGGGTCTTTCCAAAGCTTCTTTAAGCATCTGTAATGCTTGCTCACATGCTGGGGTCCACACTACCTTATCAGACCTGTTCTTCCTTGTCAGGTCTGTGAGGGGAGCAGCTATGGTACTATAACTGGGGATGAAGTTTCAGTAGTACCCTGCTGTCCCTAAGAATGCTCTACCTGCTTTTTAGTAACAGGTGCAGGCCATGCCTGAATGGCTTCCACTTTGGCAGGTTCTGGCCTTATCTTACCACTCCCTACTCTATGTGCTAGGTAGGAGACCTCTGCCATACCCACCTGACATTTGCTTCGCTTAATGGTCAACCTGGTCCTCTGTAGTCTGGCCAGCACCTCCCTGACATGCTGAAGGTGCTCTGGCCAGGAATGGCCGTAGATAGCAATATCATCTAGGTAAGGATGGGCAAACCCTCCTGCTCCTGCTAGGATATGATCTACTAGCCTCTGGAAAGTCACTGGGTTATTCTTCATCCCAAAGAGCATCTTTGTGAACTCATACAAGCCAAAAGGAGTCACAAAGGCTGACTTTTCTCTAGCACTGGGAGTCAAGGTCACCAGCCAGTAACCCTTGGTAAGATCAGTGGTTGTAAGATACTTAGCCCCACCCAACTGCTCTAGGGCCTCATCTGTCCTAGGCATCCAACTCTGTGTGACTATTTAATTTCCTGTAGTCCACACAGAACCTGGTGCTGCCATCCTTCTTTGGCACCAGCACCACTGGGGAGGCCCAGGGACTGTTGGACTCTTGAAGCACCCCTAGTTCCAACATCTCCTGTACCTCCTCCCTCAGAGTCTGCTTGACTCTCTCAGGCTCTCTCTTTAAGGGGCCTGCCTAATAGACATTTGGGGTCCTGCATCCACCTGGTGCTGCCCCAGGTGAGTGCACCCTGGTTTCTGAGTGAACATGTCCCCAAATTCCTGCAACACAGCTCAGATTTCTCGAACCTGGGTAGGAGATAGCTGCTGGGACATTGCTACTCCTTCCACTGAGGTGTCAGCCTGAGCCTCACTGAGGAGATCAGTCTCCAGATCTCCCTCATACTCCTCCTGCAATCCACTGCAAATGCTCAGTACAAGGGCCTCCCTATCATGGTAAGGTTTCATCATGTTAACATGGCACAATTTGTGCCCCTGCCTTCTGCCTAGCAGATCCACCATGTAATTAACATCACTTACCTTTCTTACCACCTTGCAGGGTCCCTCCCAAGATGCTGGCAGCTTGTTGTGTCTGACAGGAATAAGAACCATTACTTGCTACCCCACAGCACACTATCTAGCTTGAGCATTCCTGTCATACCACTAATATTTATCAGTTACTCAAAGGCCCTTAAAAGGGTGCCCAATTATTACTGTGCAATATTATTATCCAATTCTTAGTATCACCCAGGGCTAAAGCTATTAGAGTGGCTTTATACAATTTTACCAAAGGCATACAAGTACTCTTAAGGGCTAAAATTATCTCTATACAAAACAGCCACAGTTGAAAGGTTTAAAAATATTTAATAATAAATAATTAAAAACACAAGACAATACTTTTTACTACACAGTGCTAGTCAAGAGTTCAAAGATCACAGAGAAATACTTAAAATAAATTAGTAGTACAGTTCTGACATCACAGAAAAACAGTCTAATATTTCTAGTTTCTAGCTATTTCTAAGAGAAACACTTCTAAAATAACTTACATATAGAAACAGGCAGAGTGCTGATGGGTTGTATGGTCAAGACAAAAATGCTTAATGGTCTGTGATTCTCTCTGTTTTTAAAATCACATTCCTGGTTCCCATTACATCATTCTTCACACTTCCCTGGGTTCCCAGGCTAACAGCAACTACATTTACATTCTTAACATCTCCTTGTGTTATCTTGCAGCTGGTCAGGAAGCAAAGAAATAAAAATACATTTGCATGTTTAAATCTAGCAATTTAACTCTTGGTAAAAATAATAGAAAGGATGTCTTCATCTAGCCAGGCTGGAGCCAACTTTAGATCAAAGGGTCACAACATGTTTTACTTGGTCAGCTTTCTGCCAGCAGAGTGTACTGGTGTTACATTTTTTTCAGTTCCACATCTAACAGCAGTTTTTTTTCCCATTTACGACAACAAGCTTGTAGCTTACATTAATATTTACAAATGATAGAATTATTTGTAAAATTCTGTCTGGCTAGGCTGGCAGTCTTCACACCTTCTATATTTGGTATTTCCAAGATCCACAAAAGCAATGTTAATCCACCTTTCAGACCGATTGTTTCAGCTGGTGGATCTAAAACCCATCCCTGGCAGTCTGTGTAGATAGGCGAGTTAAACATGTTGTGGACAATGTATGTCACTTACTTAAGGATTCTTGGGAATTTTTGGGACATTTGGTCTAAGGAATTATTATTTGTCACAATAGATTTGAAAGATTTGTTTTCTGTCATTCTGAAAGATATTGGGCTGGAATATTTTGAGGAGATGTTGGTTCCTCATTCCACCCTAACTAATGACTAGATTGATTTTGTGGTGGAATTAATGGCTCTCATTTTGGAAAATATTTTTTTTTGTTTTTCGAGGAGTAATATTTCCAACAGATCAATGGTGTTGCTATGGGTGCAGCTTGTGCCCCTGTTTATGAAAATTCTTGGTTGGGAATACAAATATGTTTTCAGTAGTTGTTTCACTAATAATATACATCTCTATCTGTGGTACCTGGATGATAAAATAAACCAATAAAAGCAAAAACACTGGCAGAAAGAGTCCCAATAATCACCAGGCATGAGATGCTGTATAAAAACTGTGGTTTAATACCAAATTTAAAAAAAAAACAGTGAAATCCTTAAGCGCTTTTGTTAAACCAATGTTAACTTCATCTGACAAACGTTAATGTACAGCATTGTCATTTAAATACATGTTACATCAATCCTACTGGACACAGAAAACCAGCTAAAATGTTAGGTCATGCAACATAATTAACCCTTCTGTAACTGTTATTGTAATCTAAATCTATTAAACTTTTTTACAAGGATAAAAAGTGAACATGTATAAAAGCATGTAATTCATTCGATCTACAAAAGAAATGGATGTTAAAGTAAAACAAAACTGTTAAAGGGCTAATGTTAGTATCCTGAAAGTCGACCTTCAAGAATAGCATGAATGAACACAGTGAGATATTTGTTCTAAAAGGTTAGACTTTGTGTTATTTCTTTCCTTTCAAGGGCCTTCAGTGTTAATACAGGGGTGATGGTTGTCCTGTCATTAATACCGGGCCATTTGTCTGCATGTAAAAGAATCTGCCACCTTAGTTCTTTTAACTCCAACTGGAGACCCCAAGGTTTCTTGTCACTAATTGTAATGTGGTCAATGGCCATAAATTTAAAACTGTGGCTGATATTGTCATGAGTGTGCCTGGCTAGTGCATTATTCATGTTATTCTTTCTTGTAGCATAGTTGTGTTTATAAATCCTCACACCAGGATGATATTTTTATTTTATGGAAAGGTACACGTGATAGGTTGGATGATTTTGTGTAATATATAAATGGAACCACAGAATATTTTAAATTTACATATCAAAGTCACTCTCAACAAATAAGTTATCTTGACACCCTAGTTTCCCATGATGTGGATGGATTTAAGTCCAATGTTTTCTGTAAAGATACTTTCTGTAATTCATATTTATATTATACCAGCTGCCACCCTTATGTACTAAAGAAGAGCCTTATTAAAGGATAAGCTATTAGGGTGGCAAGGATGACTTTGAAAGCTGAAGATGTGACTATCGAGTTGATCAATCTGGCAAATATGTTTTATGCCAGGGGGTACCGCAAAAATCTTGTGGATGGCATTATTGGTGAAGTACATGGATGGAATAATAAGTATAAACCATTATTAGGCATTGGTTTAGCCAACACAGGTAGTTGTAGTGACCATTGTAAATTTGAGAAGGCATGTGTTGTGGAATATATCACAATGATATAAAGAATGTAATTAAGAAAAGCTGGTGCCTTTTTAAAACCAGTCTCAACATTTATAATTTGGTAGGTAATGAACCAGTTTTTGTTTTCAAAACGGGTGCTAATTTTAAGAAATTGTTGGAGTACAAATGTGAACAAAGTAATAGGAAATATGGTACTGTCCCATGTGGTAATTGTAGACAGTGTTCATTGATTTTAAAAGACAAAGATATTATTTTGTACAATTGTATGCAATCAAAGGTAATGGGCCAGATTCATGAAGGCTTGCACGGAGTCTAAGAGTAGAGTAAGACTCCATGTAGCCAACATGTCTGCCGAGCGATCCAGGAACAGCCGGTAGGGGCGTGCAACAGAGCTCCTAAAACAAGTCTTACACGGACAGGGCTTGGATATAAAAATGACCTTAATTGCAGGTGAAAGCTATGCAAATGAGGTAAATTTGCGATCCAGGAAACCCAAACCTGTCCTAGTAAGAGTAGTGTTATTTGCAGAAATGTACTCCATTGACAACTGAGTATGGTTCTTTAAATAGCAAAACTGAGCCGTGACAGCTCCAAAAAAAGGATGCATCCAGTTGATGAAGCATGCCAATGGCCAAAAATACGGCCATTGGCAATGTTCACCGATGCAAAATAAAAATAAAATAAGTTTTTTTTATCCCGATCTCTGGTGTTTAAGTGTAGGGCAGCGCAGCGCCGCGCAAATGCGCTGTGCTCTAAAAAGCAGAAGACCAATAATTAAAATACACAAATGTGGATTTTATTGTAATTCTTAATTTACAATGCAAGGGAATGGCAGGCTGAAGACAACATGGCTACCGAGTAGAGGTTGCTAAGGGGGGGAAGCTCAGTCTAAGAGATGTAACCAAGCATTAGTAGGCAATCCTATGCAAATGAGGGTTAGGATAGTGAATCCCAAGTTTACATAGCAAATGAGAACAGTCAGTGGAGTGCAGGAGTAGGATAAGGGGAGTAACAGAGTAGAAGATAGGTGACATCACGAGGGGGGTATGTATGAAAGAAGTGAAGCTCATTGGAGCAGAGTGGCATGCATCTGCTGTCAGTTACACATCACTGAAAGAGGTGTGTCAACAGGTAGCCTAGCTAAAGGCAAGAAATTGAAGGTGTATGCGGTGGATAACACTAAAGTTTCTTGCTGAAGTGCCTGCAACATGTATGCGCATGGGTGTGTGCCTGTATATCCGAGTAAGACTGTGTGCGCGCGTGTACACCTGTGTGCACATGTTAAAGGCGGAGTAAGCATGTCTAAGGCTGTTTGTTTAAAGTTGTGTAAGTGCGTTTGCACTGGTGTGCATGCGTTTTAGCAAGAATAAGCAAATTTTAGTCCATGTAAGCATGTGTGTGCGCATGTGAGCTGGTGGGTGCGTGTTTGCGCTTGTGTGCAAGGCACTGCCCCCCTGAGGAAACAGAAAGGAAAAAGGAAGCACAACAAATAGTAGAAAGTTAACCAGGGAGTACTAGTAGAGCTAGCAGGTGAAAACAATCAGAATCAGGCAATTACACAGGCAGTACACTAGCCCAGCCCAGCACTTAAAACTCTGCAAACAACATTCCACTATATTTCTCTCAAGAGACACTGCAACACTGCAGTAAGCTAATAGAAGTGAAAACTGAAAAAGCTTTACTGAGACAAAGAAATGTTAGGGGCTGCCATTGCTGTTATAAGGCAAGATATGCAACATGCTGAGGGTGGTGACAATGCGAATGCTGCTGGACAACCCACAGTGAGCCACTATCAGGGGCTACATCAGCTGGAGATATTGGAGCGCTATAGAGTGGACAGAGACCTCTTGCAGTAAATTGTTGAGCTGTGCAGGCCACGCCTCACACACAGAACCAACAGAGGGGAACCCATACCAGTGGAAACTCAGGTATGTGTTGGCCTAAGAATATTAGCAACAGGCACCTTCCAGAGACCAACTGGTGATATGATGGGGATATCACAGGCATCAGCATCCAGGGTACTGCACCAATTCCTGGATGCCATGTCAGCACATGTCAGTGATCACATATATTTCCCCAATTCCCATGAGGTATTGGCCAGCAATATGCATCTCTTCCAGAAAATAGCGGAATACCCTGAGGTAGTGGGTGCAATAGACTGCACGCACATACACATCAGAGCACCAGCCGGTGAGCAGGGTAGGGTCTACTTCAACCACAAGGCTTCCCCTCCATCAACTGCCAGTTCATGTGTGATGCCCAGGGCATAATACTGAAAGTGTGTGCTGGCTGTCCTGGAAGCTACCATGATTCCCATATCTGGCATCTGACACAGCTGTACCAGACATTTGCCAATGGGGACAACCCTCACGGTCATCTAGTGGGGGATGCTGGCCATGCACTGGAGCCGTGGCTGATGACACCCATCAGAAATGCACACACACCTGAACAGGAATGCCATAATGAGGCACGCACAAACACGAAATGTAATTGAGCATGTGTTTGGCCTGCTCAAGTCATGGTTCCAGTGCCTGGACACATCTCGTGGAGCCTTGCAGTACTCACCAACTACATGTACCCAAATTGTCATGGTATGTGCTATGCTACATAATATGATCCTGCAAAAACAGCTACAGCAGGAGCAGCATAGGCCTGGGCCAAACAGCCCCCCACCATTGCCAAAGCCATCACAGGCAGAGCGTGACTCAGAGGAGGAACAACATGAGCCTGCCCCAGTAGGTAGAAGGAGGCGTGCCCAGTATGCTTTGGCCTTGGCAAAGAGGCAACGCATAAATAATACACTAGCTCAGTAGGAACCCTGGAAATGATACCTCTCTCTGACTCGCACATATAGTAAAAGGGATGCCTAACTTGACACTACCTGTTTCCAAACATGTATAGGGAGTGCAGTATGTGCATCTGACATAGGCAGCCCTGCAGCACCACCTGAGGCATGATTGCCATGTGTTAAGAAATATAAAGCAGTGCTAAACAGCTTTCACCACCATTTAGTATATGTAAAGCAATTGCACACACTAACACTAGCACAACTGTGGTCAATGTTGAGCAATATTGGGCAACGTTCAGCAATGTTGGTTAACATTGAGCAATGTTGGACAAGCTTGGTCTACATTGGGCATAGCTGAACAAAAGCCAACATGCTCATATTTGCTCTACTTGCCATTAAGCAGTCTGGTCTGCTCAGTATGAAAATATAAAGCAGTGACAGGCCTTGAACCCAGGATATGTGCACTACAGTCATAGTACTGAACCACTAAACCATGAGAGCATTGCACTGGTAAGCCTCCACTAAACCATGAGAGCATTGCGCTGGTCAACCTGTATGAAGAAATGTTGATAAGTCTATGCAAAGTATCTCATTGAAACCCTGCAGGC
Organism: Protopterus annectens; assembly: GCF_019279795.1. Taxonomy (NCBI): domain Eukaryota; kingdom Metazoa; phylum Chordata; order Ceratodontiformes; family Protopteridae; genus Protopterus; species Protopterus annectens. The sequence continues at coordinate 355,539,622 of NC_056736.1, forward strand.
ACAGCATAATCCCTGTCGAGTTATGACAAATGGTGAGCCCTGCAGTAAGAATAGAACCTGATTTTCAACACACATATAGTATAAATGTTAATATTGGTCATGTCCACACACACATCAACAAATGTAGTGGACTTCAGATAGCAACATACTGAAAGGTCACACTGGGCATGCTCACACACTTGAATAAATGAGACAAATGTCAGGCAACAAAACACTGAAAGGACAGACTGGGCATGCTCACACACTTAGGCCATGTCTGAATACAGCAGTGGGCCACACATATTCAGCAGTTGCATGTGTTAACCCAGGAACCTCTCACTATTCACTAATCCACCTTGTGCACACAGTTATATGACAACAGACACATATATAATATATTGGAACCCTGTCATTATAAAATATGTTCTGCAGATACTTAGGTTGTTCACAGAAAGTGGGAAAGCAAAGAAGATAAAAAACCTGCAATCAGTATCATCAATAAACAATGTGCATCCCGAACATTACCATGGGGGCATAGGTTGATACTGGGCTATCTGCTCTAGGGCATGTATAAGCCTAGCCAGAGTGTGCCTGGCTTTCGCAACCCTGTTAGATTAGTAGACTGTGCCTGTGAATAGTAGGTCACACAAGATAGGCCTTTTACATTTAGTTTATTGTGCCTCTGTCTATCAGGGACCCAGAAGAGATCCCAGAGGTAAACATATGATCACCCATCCACTCGTCAGTATGTCTCCTGTAGGGGCTCAGTGGGGGGCTCTGCCTATGCGGGACTGGGATCCCATTCCAGAGTGAGGGGAGCCTCTGGGATATGAATGTGTGCCTCCAGCATGTCCTATTAATATCTGTGCTGAGGTGTAAGTCACTGGAGCATGTAGCTCTAAGGGATCCGGATATCCTGAGGTGGAGCATGTCCATTAATTCAGTGTTGGACATGGCTGTAAACAACAGGCACAGATCGCATTCGAGTAGGCGGTAAGTGACTGAGTAGAGCTGGAGTTACTTTAGCCGAACTACACAGGGCATCTGTGTGAGTCCCTAGATCCACTTGGTGAGGTAATTTTGTGGCCATTACAGTTGCTGCAGGTATCGGGTAAGGTACATCCCAAATGGGGTATTGTATCCAATCATGGGCCTGATGAGTATAGGGGCACAATGGCTTTACTTGATGTAGATGTGAAACCTTTTGGGATAAGGTGGGCTATATAGAAGGTCTGTCTAACCACTTTGGCAATGCAATTGTCAAAGGCAAGATTACTAACTACTCGTGTCCCCAAATCCCTAACAACTTCTACCGTACTTAATGTATTAACACCTATGTGGTAATGTGTGGGCATTTTGTTATTCCAAAAGGGGATGACTATGCATTTAATGGCATTTAGCTGTAGGCCATGGCTCTGGCACCAGTTATCCATCCCTGTGAGACCCTTTTGGATGATGCTTGTGCCAGCTGGAGAGTCAAATATGGCACCCAGTTTGCAGTCATCTGCGAACATGGTCAGCCATATTCCTCCTGTGTTAGCCTGTACATCAGAGGAATATATACTGAACAAGAGAGGTCCCAGGACTGAGCCTTGTGGGATGCCACGTGTAACTGGTGTAGAGTCAGACATGGCACCTGCAATACTTACCATGTGGGTGCTATCCCTGATCCAGTTAGCAATCCATCTTGAGACATATGTGTCGATATCTAAGCTGGTGAGCTTATTGTATGATGCCCGAGTGGGGTACTGTTTTGAAGGTTTTTGCAAGGTCCAGGTAGGCTGTGTGGACTACCTTCCCTATGTCTATGGACCTGGTAACTGTTTAAAGAAGTTGACCATGTTCAAGAGGCAAGATCTGCCCACAACAAAGCCGAATTGTGTAGGATTCAGTGTCTGTAGGTTCCCGATGTCTGTGTGTATGAGTTCCATGATGATACGCTCCATAGCTTTGCAGACCAGGCTAGATAGGCTTATAGGGCGATAGTGTCCAGGGTCTGTTGTGGCACCACCTTTGTGGAATGGGACCACTGTTGCTGTACACCATTCCTTGGGTACATATCCTGTAGTAAGTCTGATATTGAACAGTGACTTCATGTGAGGATTATGTTCGTCATGAAGCTTGTGTAAGATGCAGGCCAGGACACCGTCCAGTCCCATTGATGCTGTGTTGTCTGCTTTGGAGAGGGCAGCACTCACCTGATCATCTGTGATGTCAGGGAGGCTACATTCTGTTGGGATGGACATTTACTCATTAGTGGGGGGATGGGGGGTGACATTTGCACTGAACCTGTTTGCCAGGATGTTGGCAATGTCTGTGGGTTCAGTGTATGTATTGTCATTTTGCAGTAACTCACAGCATATCTGGGAGTTGGCACCCAGGTTCATGACATAACTAAAGAAGGCCTTGTGATTGTCCTTAGTGCCTGGTGCAATTTACCTTTCGAAGTGGGCCTTAGATGAATTCATGAGTGAACTTAGCTTCTTGCTAGTACTGATCAGAGATGCCTTCCCTTTTTGGGATTGTGCTCTATCATGTGGTAGCCCCCTCCTTTTGTTGTATAGCTTATTTATGGCTGGGGTCCACCAGACAGGTCCCCTGCCTTTAGAGGAGTGAGTCTTGTTTTTATTTGAGATAGCACGATCCATGCATTCCAGTAGGTGTCAATAGAATGTGTTTGTAAAGGATTCAGCGGTCTGAGACATATTTATCTCTGTCCCTGGGTCTTTGAAGGATACCACCTCAGTTTTGAGAAGTGTGACCTTTGCTTTTGGTAAGTTCTTCACCGAGAGAATGTAGGATTGGGGTGTGGATGGGATATGGATGTCCAGTGAGATAAATGTATGGTCTGACCTTACCAATGAGGGCCATACCTCTGGTGTGGAATATGAAGTCCCCATGTTGGTGATGATTAGGACCAATATGTTTTCCCCTCTTGTGGGTGTGGTGACCAGTTGTGACATAGCATTTGGGTTTAGAAATTCTAGCAACCATTGGGCGAGGGTGCTGGGGCTTGAGTAGTATTCCCAGTCAATGTTTCTGTAGTTGAAGTCACCCCATATAATGGTGTTTGTAGAGGCCATCATATTCTCCAGTGTTCCCAGGAAAGCTGAGTGGGGTTCCTGAGTTTGAGAGGGTGATCTGCAGCAGGCTACAAACTGGAAGGCAGTTTTCCCACTGTTAGTTGCACATGTATGGTCTCTGATGCTTCCTGCAGTGCTACTAACCTGGAGGTGTGTGTATCTGTGATGTATACGGATATTCCCCCTAAATTTGTTGGTCGGTCCGAGTCTTGTGGCTGGAAAGCATGGTATGAAGTATAACCTGGCAGTGCTGGTGTGCTTTTGGGAGCCTGAACCAGGTGTCTGTTACTGCACAGATATCGACATTCTCCATACTGAGGAGAGTCTTGAGTTTGTGCATTCTGAGGTCTAGACTTCTGGTGTTGAGCAGCATTACCTGTAGTTTCTTTTACCTTGTATTGTCTATGGAGGTGGGTTTGTCTTTTGAGCCTTCCCCAAAAAAGGCACTGTGGGGGTGGCAACAGCCTTAGCCAGTATTCAAACGTCCAGGGGTGACAGGTGCAAGCTGTCCATAGCGAAACTACATGGCATGTCGAGCATGTCATCCCAGGCTGACAGACACTGGATCCCCTTTGAATGACACCAATATGTTAGCCAACTGTTACAATTGATCAGCTTGTCTGTATACCGTGCCATCATTCTTGGTGAGGGTAAGATGCTACACAAGGTCAGGGTCATACTGGCCTGGGTTACATGATCAGAGAGCTCCTCTATGGCTCTTGTCATGTAGTCCAGGGAGGAACGTCTGAGGTTATTCACACCAGCATGGACAATGATGGAGACATATTTGTACTTGCTTTGGAGTGACCTGAGTGCATGTGTAATGTGGCGGAACCTGCCACCCGACAGACAGCTCAAAGTGTCCTTCTCCTTGTTCAGTCTGGTGAGTGTGATGTCAGTGTGTCTGACAACAGAGCCACCTATTACAAGTATATTAGGTGTGTTGTTTAACCCTAAGGGCAGTGGCTGTGTGGCACAATGACTTTGTGACCCATGTGATATGTGGGTATTGTTGTGGGGTAGCAGTTGTTTGGGTGTCTGCTTAGGAGGTCTCTGCTGCTTAGGCAGATATTATTTAGAGCCTCCGAGTATATATTTGTGGGGTAATGTATTTTGTTTGCTGTCGCTATAGGTCTATGTGAGACTGGATTTGTGGTGTATGTGGTTACCTTCACCACCTGATAGACTGTGCCGGTCATGGGTCGAGAGAGCTCAGCCTCCTGTTTGTCTATATAGTTGCATCTCTCACATATATCTGAGTTTGTTGGGACGAGGTGAGGGTTGTCTGTGTACATAAGGCAGTTGTAACATTGCCTCAAAAGTCCCATATTCACCAGCTGGACTGGAGAGTACACACAAAACCAACCTTTGGACATGCCAGGATATTATAATGACATACTCTCTGTTGACTGATCAAAAGGGATCAGTAGGGCATTAAGTGTGTAAAAGAGTATAACAGGGGTTTATTGCTCAGGTTTGTTGGTGTTTTGGAAAGATTATCTGTGAAGGAGTCCAGACAGAACCATGACACTTCCTTCAGCTATGTCATACATAGCAATGTACACTCATATATGTCCTGAGTCAGGGCCAACTGCACTGACTGACAATGCCGACATCCTGTCAGATAGGCCCATACATACATACTCACCTCCCACTGACAAAAGTCCCTATCATCATACCAGGAGATATCACATGAAGAATGGGTAAACAGCTCCTTCCAAAGCTGAAAACATGGCATCAGTTGGATTACATTGTTTCCCTATATGTGTCATAAGTGAACTACAGAACAAACAGACCCTGCACCTTAACAGTCTGTTGAGCCTCACCTTCTCTACAGGATCTGAAACTGTTGAATGTGTTACAGCAACATATGGCACACCCCACAAGTGTTGGTGCACAACAGACCATGGGAACTATAGTCCTATAAGCCTATGACATCTGATCTGCAAGGCCATTGTGTCCATCATGATTGAAGTCATAAACAGAGCTATTGGAAGCCGACAAACACACAGCCCTACCAACTGTGGTATGATAATGGGCAGATCATGGTTCCCAGAACTGCTAGACTGTTTGCAAGGCAGCCACCCAGGACACACATCACTGAAGGGAGCTACACACGTCCCACATAGACTCTGAATAGCCCTTTATCAACATCCCAGACACATGTTGTATCCACAAAATCAACAACCTGTGCATAAATATGTATTGTCATATGAAGGAATGGCAATTTGTCCACAGAGAGATCACACAAGCTAAGAATTGTGGAGTCCTGTTCAAACTGTTAACACCTGCTGACCCACATGGTTCATTCCTGGGATTGCATAAAACAAAGTGCACACACATTACCATGTCCAGTCTGATGATGTCAGCATCCTACAAATATAGCAGGAGAAAAAAAAAACAACCAGTAAAGCATATAACGCTTTGTGTTAATGCATATCTCTCTAGTATCATAACATAATTAGGTAGGGGTTTGAATCCTGCATTTGCTCAGTGTATTTGGTGTGTGTGTCTGTGTGATTTCCTTTGAGAAGAGTGCCCTTTTTAGAGACTAGAAACACATTAAAAGAAGTAAATTCCACTTTGGCAAGTCTGATGATGTCAGTGTCTCACAAATACAGCAGTGGAAACAGAAATCAGCAGTAAAGCTTATAGCGTGTTGTGTTAATGTGTATCTCTCTAATATCATAATATAGTTAGGTAGGGGGTTGAATCCGGCAATTGCTAACTGTGTGTGTGTGTGATTTCCTTTGAGAGGAGTGCCCTTTTTTGAGACTGGGAAAACACATTAAAAGAGGTACATTCCTCTTTGGCAAGACTGATGATGTCAGTATCCCACAAATACAGCAGTGGAAATGAAAACTCCCAGTAAAGCGTATCTCTCTAGTATCATAACATAGTTAGGTAGGGGTTTGAATCCTGCAATTGCTGTGTGTGTGTCTGTGTGTGTCTGTGTGACTTCCTATGAGAGGAATGCCCTTTTTGGAGACTAGGGAAAAACCTTAAAAGAGGTTTATTCCTCTTTGGCAAGTCTGATGATGTCAGCATCCTACAAATATAGCAGTGGAAATGAAAATCCCAGTAAATCATATAGCGCGTTGTGTTAATGCATATGTCTCTAGTGTCATAACATAATTAGGTAGGGGTTTGAATCCTGCAGTTGCTGAGTGCGTGTGTGTGTGGGGATGTATGTGTCTGTATGACTTCCTTTGAGAGGAATGACCTTTTTGAAGACTAGGGAAACACCTTAAAAGCAGTTTATTCCTCTTTGGCAAGTCTGATGATGTTAGCATCCTACAAATATAGCAGTGGAAATGAAAACCCCAGTAAAGCATATAGGGCGTCATATTAGTGCGTATGTCTCTAGTGACATAGCATAGTTAGGTAGGGATTTGAATCCTGCAATTGCTGCGTGTGTGTGTGTGTGTGGGAGACACTGTTGGTCAATGCAGTGTGGGTTTTGCTTTTACTACGGTATGACATATCAGGATTAAAACAGTATGTGCATTGCACACATAGGTATCTGTGTAGCAATGTCTCTAGTGTCATAACATAGTTAGGTAGGGGTTTGAATCCTGCAATTGCTGAGTGTGTGTGTGTGTGTGTGTGTGTGTGTGTGTGTGTGTGTGTGTGTGTGTGTGTGTGTGTGTGTGTGAGGCACTGTTGATCAATGCAGTGTGGGTTTTGCTTTTACTACGGTATGACATATCAGGATTAAAACAGTATGTGCATTGCACACATAGGTATTTGTGTGGCAAATAAATATATGTACGTATGACCTCAATTAGTACATAGGTGTGAAGCCTGCATACTACATGAATACATTTGTTACCTTTGACACATTGTGCCGGTGCTTCTCAGAATGTATGTCACATATGTATGTATGTGACAAGGCCAGCCACTGTAGTGATCTGTGGCCAAGGTCATCTGTGTCACACACACCCATGACAGTTTCCACAGACAAGTGTGAGTGAGGGTACTTGCCTGTGGTATATGTCAGACATGTTCATACACAACAAAGTCTGGCAATAATGGACAGTCATTATAGGTGTACAACAGCCTTGTGGATATGCATACAGACCCTTAATTTCTTATGTGATATACCGAGGGACTTCACAATACCTTTGGATATGTAGATACCAAAGGACAGATGCATAACACTTGGCTGTATGTACACATTGGTACCCGACATACATGTTTGGGGCTACCACCTATGTGGTACTGTCGGGGTACTATGTATAGTAAATGTGGATGACTATGCTAAAGTTGGCTTAGAGCTATACAGCATGTGTTGGGCAACAGGTATCTGTCTGTATGATACCCTTGTGTAGGATATGTGTCCCATCCAGAGAATGCATTGTAGGCCAATGCATGGATTTCCAGATGTGGATGGACATATCCCTAGCATGTTTGCATGTACCTAAGAGGGCTATATGCCAAACAGGTGTGGTCCCAGGAACAGGTGGTGGTCAATACCACTGGTTACTGTTATAGTATAGTACCGGAAGGATCCAACTGTTACTGAGTTCCCTACATCTGTGTGTCAGTTGTCAGGACATCATCTAATGATTGGTTATAGTCAGGCTGTTGAGGTTGTGTATACTACCAGAATGCAAAACATTAACAGATAGTAACAGTATCACCCACAGCATAGTGTCAAACCATGTAATACACATATGTGTACCCATATTAGAACATATCTATAGTAGAATGCATACTGGCCACTGGGAGATACTATGAGATGTTAACACTGAGTAATGCAGGGTATGTCACACGTCCCATGTATCCACTATGCACGTACATGCAGACAGTGCACCCCCACCATGTTCACAGATGTACACCTGCTAATCTGTACTGCACACATCACACACGTACTGTCCACTCGCTAACACATGCTGGCAACACTATACACTTCAGCCAAGTGGCACATGGGCGGACAATACATACTCAGACTTAACACTGGTGTAAACAATACTACTTTGACAATCATAGCTTTGATGCATCATGCCTGTTCAGATATACCTACAAGGATATCATTACACTTTCCTGTTGACAACATGCTAACATTGCTACACTTCTATAATGTCACCCTGTGCATCAGCACCATGTTAGCCTGTTCCTGCATCAATGTTATAGATGACAGGAGGTGGCACAGGTTTCATCATATGCACAGGGTGTGTTGTTGGTTTGCCAGAGCCCAAAATTGACCCATCCAGTCGGCATGTATGTGTGTGTGTGTGTGTGTGTGTGTGTGTGTGTGTGTGTGTGTGTGTGTGTGTGTGTGTGTGTGTGTGAGATGGATAATAGTACAGCATGGGCCAATGCTGATGTAATGTGTGTGTGTATGTGTGAGCCCAAGGTGTTTGGTTTATGTGTGTGTGTCTGCATGCACACAGCTCCACCATGTGGCTGCCATATACGGGAGGTTTTGGGACAGCCACAGACTGTACCTGCCCGGCTGTACAGATCATTGTCTCTGGGCACGGACATGGTACCTGTGCCTGGCAGGGGTGCTACGAACAGTATCGGATACCAAGCCTGACTGGGTACTATCATGAGAGGCAGAGGTATGTCGACTGGACCCATGTCCCTGCTGGGACTGGCCAGAGCCACGTGCATGTGGTCTACTACTACGGTCAATTGACAGGCCATCCCCAGCATTGCTGGGGCTGGTACTGCCACTACAGGAGAGGCTGTGATCTGTGGGTCATCCGCAATGACTGCCAGCCATTGATGTTGCTGGCATACGTCCACGTCAACATCTCAACCATCCCGCAGGGTCCTGGCTTATGGAAAACACATTGTGGAGGGCATCTAATGTCTCCCCCCAATGTCTATCAGTGACCTCAGTGTAATTCCGGATGGCACCGGCAAGGTCACGGATACTGTCATTGATAGCGGTGTTATGGGCCCTCTGCGCCCTTAGTCCCTGTCTGGTGTACCGTTCCATATGTGCCTGTGCCTGCATTACAGCCCAGAACATACCTGAGGTTGTAAGACCTGTGGGGGCACATCTGCCAGGGGCATTATGACCAGCAGTGCTCCCATGAGAACCCCTGGACATCTGCCTATGTGGTACTGTTCCAGGAATCTGGGTATGGCTGCTGTGAGGAGATGCATGTGCCATGGATACCACACTATCCTGGTCAATGCCAGCTGTATGCTGTCCCTCAGCTAAGGCCATTGGGGATGAGGGATGTATTGGCAGTATGAGTGTGCACATAGATGGGGTGGAAAGCTGTGTACTGTTAATTGGCGGACCAATGACAGACCTTGTCAAACCTGCCTGTGCCACAATACATGTATCATCATCTCCACTATTTGTGGCAGTGACTTCAGGTTCCCTACTGCATTCAGCCAACCCAACCTTAGCACCTGTGAGAGGAAGACAGGAAACACACTTTACAATCTGTACATGATGTTATCACACATGCACACATGAACACATGCACACATGAACACATGCACAGAAATACACTCCTCACTACAGCAGATCTACACACACACCAGCAATGCAAAACATACTCAATAGTGGTTGAAGGTGGGTGACAATATCACAAGGCAAACAGTCACCTCATACGTGTCAGCATGCAGAATATGTGTTGCTCAAGACCATGCAGTGCGAGTGTAGACAGCCCTAGTTAATGACAGTATACATGGCTTTGATGCATGTGTGTAGTTGTTCAGTGATTGGCTACATGCTGGAACACAATGTGTACAGGGACACAATATTGCTGTGAAAGTATTATAAGCTCTGCAATGCCCTGTGCACCATCACTCACAGGTATACATATCATGGCTGCATGTGTTATCTGTGTGTCACATAGATTTTCCTGTCTGATTACAGTGTCTGTGTCTATAGCAGATAATTGTGGGCACAGGTGTAGCACATGCATGCTATGTGCACACACACACGGGATGAGTGGTGCATGTATACGTGATGGAATACCAATGCTCGAAATAGCCATTGTACAGTGGTTATGGTGAGTGTTGGACATATTGCAGATATGTCAGTGCCAGCCATGACATAGCATGCTACATGACTGCAACATTAAACATCACACATACCCAATGGGTGTCATGTGACCTATGCACCCAATAGCATTCCAGGACATATATGTGTCACTTTGTACAGATGGCGACTGCTATGCATATTGTGTATAGTTGCATATGTTTGCACACACACAACATGCTATACATATTGTGTATAGGTGCATATGTTTACACACACACAACATTGAGGTGCAAAGCAATGACTGCTATGTGTAGTACTGTGGTCACTGTAATTGGATGGGGTGTAGTACCATCAGCCATCATCATCATGCATCATGTGGTCACTCAAGGCTACTAATGTGTGACAGACAACCGCCTAGCATGCTGTACCTGAACTGTAGTGCCGTGGCTACGTTCACAATTACACAGCCACTTTGTACATGGGTGCGTGAGGTTCCCAATAGGGAGCATTGCCTAACATGACTGTGTTATGTGTTGAAGAGTGATGCACAGCCCCATGATAGGCCTCTACCCCTCAGGTATATCATGTGTGCTGTGTGGATGACATGTGGGATACTGAAGTGTGACCTTACAGCGGGTGTGTGGTTACGCCATGTGTAGCAAGTTGAAGTGTACTGCGTATGACAAACGTGTTATGTTGTGTACATGTGTATCAACTATGCCTATCCAATGTGCAGTATGGTGTTGCCACAAGTGTGTCTCATGCTCTGTGTATTGCATGTGATTGAGGCAGCTACTGACATTACTGAGATGTGCAATGTCTCACAGCAAACATGCACAGCATGCATTATGCGTAGGTGTGTTACGTGTACATGGCCTACACCTCACCTATGACATGCACATTTCATTACCAATATTAAAGTCATAACACACTCACCAGCATGGATCGTCTGCCCTGCTGTCACACCAGATGGACCTACAAGAATATGAGACAGTTTGTCAGTGGCCACAACTGTGGCATTGCTACTGTGGGTTTGCTAAACTACAGTAGAACAGCAGTCAACAGTCACAGGTATACAGATAATATTCCAAATATCAGTACTGTACAACACTAGGCAGCACAACTGCTAAACACACAGTACACATTTCACATATGCATAATCTAACAATACAGGTAACAGTAGTCTACAGATAGGGCATGTTACCTGCACACTCCATGTCAACATGCTGGGTGGCTCAGGCCTCCATGATGACACATCTCTGTTGCTGTTGCTGTTGTTGGCCAGGAGCCACCACACTTAGGAGCAGCTCCTCCACTCTGGTGAGGGGGGGATGAATGGCCACCCCACCACCTGTGGCAAGCTGTTGTCTATGGATATCAGACGCACCCCGCCGGACATGTCTAATTAAATCACTGCAGTAATGGCATACCTGCTCATATGTCCGGTTATGCATGCCTATGCCATTTACCCGATGAACAAGATCTTGCCACAGTGTAGTCTGCTCATGCTGGTGCTGGCTGCTTCTGGAAAACAGCAGGGAGTAGTGCTGCACCAGGCTGTGGTGTATTTCCTGTTCCTCCGCTGCTGTGTAACAGGGATTATGTTGGTGGGCCATCGCCTTAAAAGAGAAGTGAACAATATGTGTGAGCGAGTCATGTGGCACACTTTACACCCTTAACTACAGATATCACTTAACTGCCATATATAGCATCCGTTTATCTGTCAGAGGATACACAAGTTCAGTACACATATTGGTGCTCAGGCCACAACTGACTGACAGTGCCAGGCACACTCTATATTTCAAAACACTATACACCAGTACCCGGCACACTGTTTGTAACACAATGCACAACCTCGCCACAGGGGTATATATCAAGCTAATGCATGAAGAAAGATGTCATCCATTGCAATGAATGTAAAGTACAGTTACAGTATTACCAGTAAACCACCCTAGTCGATGCCATACCCCTGCCTAACATATGTGCACAGTTGTTAATATAGGTGGCATACTGCTGTAACAGAGTATACATGTTGCTAGATACACACATATACCCTGTAACACACATATGATTGCGGGCATGGTACAGGCATAATTACACACACATCAGACATACATACAACACACAAATGTATGCCAACCCAGATGAGCTTTACCTATGTACCATACAGTACTGTGTGCCACTACTTACAAAACCTTATGCCTAAGGTATGTAATCTGTGCAGACTACAGGAAACACACAAGACAGTGTTTCCAAGCAATGTGAACATACACCATACTGTGCTGTTTAGGCCTACAGCTTCAGGTAGTACTACAGTTCATATGGGAGTTGGATTCACCAGCAGTACCACTCACTAAGCATATATGTATTTCTTTATGCCTACCTACAATGGGACACCACAGTCGTCAGCAAGGAACTACGTCACAGCATATGCCATACTACTATGTCTGCCTAGCAATAACATACACATCTTTTGCTAGCCTCACAGCTAGGACACAAACTACCATGACAGAAACAAATTCACACTAAGCTATCACACCTTTACAGACCTTGCACACATTCACCGTCACACTCATTCAACCTCACATAGCAGGTATTGCACTGAGTACATGTGTGTGTGCATCGTGTCATAGGTAGGTAATATGTTATTGGCCCTAGGGCCTAGAGCAGCCTAGCCATATGCTACTCTGGCCTTTGACACACATGTAATTTGATTTCACTTGCCCCTGTCAACCAGAACCACAGAGGTGATTCCTGGGTTGTATTACCTATCTCCCAAACAATCATCAGGGGTATTTATGACAACTGCTAATGAGAAGCCTTGTTTGCTATTGATAGATGGTTTATTCCAGAGTATGGCATATCTCTGAGATAGGAACCTATCCCTCCAGCATGTGCTGTTTAGTGAGCTGACGAGGTTTAGGGCCCTAGAGCGTGTAGCCCAGAGGGATTGTGATATGTTGACATGGTGGTTGTCCAGCAGCTATGGGTGTGACATACCTCTGTATGTCCGGCAGAGGTCACCTCTGTGTGGGTGGTATGCAACACAGTATAGCTATGGTTTTGTGAGTCAGTCTGCATTGGGCATCTGTTTGAAGCCAGTATTACTCTTTATGAGGTATGTCTGTGGCCTTTCCATTTGCTGTAGTTGTCATGTGAGTTACATATCACATGGGGCATTGTGATGAGTAGAGGGGAACACTGACCTATATTTACCTAGATGACACACCTTTTGTGATGACACGTACCACGTAGACAGATTACAAGATTAGTGTGGTGCTGTGATTATCAAACAGGAGGCTACTGTCCACCTGTGTCCCATGTCCCCTCATCACACCTTCAGTGTTAGGTAGATTTCCACCTATGTGGTAGTTAATGGGTACAGTGTTTTGGAAAGGAAGGATGGCACTACAGTATCGACACTGTTCTTCAGTCCATGCCTTGGTCACCACGCACCTGTTGCAGTACGTATGACCCTGTGTGTGTCTCTCTCTCTCTCTCTATGTGTGTGTATATATATATATATATATATATATATATATATATATATATATATATATATACACATACACATACATCTAAACATCCATTGCTGTACATATAGATGTACATATAGGCACATATACAGTCCACCTTTCATGGTGGGGATATCAATTATGCGACAGTTGTGAGATATACAGTTGTGTATTAATATTGCACAGTGTTGTGCAGAATGCATTTTGGTGTCCTCAGCCCATGTAGCTTTAGCAGGCCTCACTGGCTGTAACACAGCAGATCTGACAAATCAGTCTCACAGCGTTTAACCACCACATGACATATACCAGCACTGCATGCTGTTTTCTATGCCACACACTACAACCTACATAGATATATGCACATAACAACCTTCAACAACATATATATGTCCACCCTTCACTAACAGTTGCAGTATGTCCCTTGCCCTATGCACATGTGCAGATACATATAGATACGTACTGCTGCCACATATGGATGATTCACAGTATGTAGAGTACTCTTCAAGAACATCTACTACATGCCGGCAAATACATATTTGTTACATACCTTACCTTTGTATTTCTCTGTTCCGTCTGTTGTTACTGTTTTTTTTTTTTTTGGGCGGGGGGTTTCTCTGTTTCTGTTTCTGTCTCTTTTGTCTGTGTCTGTGTCTCTGTCTCTCTCTCGCTCTCGCTCTCTCTCTGTTTCTGCAATGATATTATTGCATGTTTGGACAGCAGGTACAGCCTGCTTTTCTAGGTATCTGCACATGTGCATGTGACGGCCTCTGCACCAATTGATGCTCACCATTTAGTAATTGCATGCAGCCTGCTGTGTGGTAATTGCAGTACTCACTGTGATTGCAGCCCACTGCTATAAAATGCTAGGTTAGGTAGGCATAGCCCTTTCATCTTTCCAAGGTGGGGCCCATGCTTGTTTGCTCTGGACACCATTGTGTCAGTCAGAAGGTTGGTATATGTCTCATATCTGAAGCTAGGGTTGTAGCCAGTGATATGCATGTTGTACTCAAACCTGAATGTTGCTACTTCCAGTACACACTTCTCAGTGTAGACTTTTACTCACCCCTCCAAATGCTAACACAGGATACATGGGAGTATGTACTTTCTTTTTGAATTAGACAATTAACTGCCATACAAAAGTAGTTATTGCAATGAATTCTTCTGGCACATGCACTGTTTGTGAACTGCTATACTGTAATTAAGTTATTCACTTCTGAACAGTTTGTGGTTTGTTTGTGTTGACATTAGCACAGGCTGCTCAAGACAACTGGACATATTTCAGTACTAAGTATGCCTACCTACACCCTTGGTTTTGCCTGAATACACAGGTATATAGTACTTTTGGGTAAGGGTGCAGAACTGCAGAGACCATTATTTATTATCGTGTGATGTTTATCTTGCTGAACATACAGGGTTGCTGTGTACCTGTTAGTCTATCAAGGCAAGTAGTCTGTCTGCGTAGCTCCCACCTGTGGACATATCCAGATGGTAGCCAGAGGTTAGCCTATTATTCTTTGTCTGTGCACCACACCAGTCTTTTCAGCACTGGAACAATGGCATTGTCACAGTTGGTTGCTAGCAGTACATGGCTACATCCTGTGATATTTCTGTGTTGTACTCCTACATAAGGACATGTTTGTGGAACTCCTTCCAAAGCTATTTGCAGAGTGTGTAACAGCAGAAATGCTGATATGCCTGTGTGTTTCTGCCTCTGCCAGGCCTCAGATACTCTCAGATATATATTTGAACAGCCTCAGGGAAAGGTACATATAAGTGAGATACACCTGTACTATATTACAGACATATTTCAGTTGAGACTTTGAGGGAATTGGAGCATATGTATTACTACACCTTTTCTGACGTGCAAGCATTGTCTACTCTCACTTATTGACATTATTCATTAAGTGTGATTCCCCACTTTTCTACCTAATGCTAGTACTTCTCAGAGTGATTCAGAGGGGCACAACTAACATTTGTTTACGAATCAGGGACATCCCTGTAAAGCAGTCACAGTTGGGAAGTCTGGCCTCTGTCCTTTTCAACTATGCCAGTGTTTATCCTGGTCTGATACAGTGTGGGGTTTGTAAGGTGCTACTGTAACATTATTCCCTGCTAGAATGGCTGGTTCTTTTTTCAGTCATGTCATGCAATTCCACAACAACTGCTGGTAAAGATCCACAGAACAAGATTTGTGTTATGGCATTCCTATTTTCCCTTTACATTCCATCATTGTAATGCATGATATATTTATTTCAGCACCAAGGTATTGTATATCTGCTGTGGCTTAGTGGTACCTCATGCAGTCTAGTGTGTCCAAGGTCTGGGGTTTGAGACTGACAGAGGTGTTTTATTTTGCTGCTGAGCAGAACAAAGGCCCTGACATAGAGTGACTAAGGCACTTTTAAGCAGTTGTAAGTGGGTTTGCATTATGCTTAGCGATGCTTAGCTAAGCGCACACATGTGCACACTCACTTAAACCTGCTTACTACTGCTTAAAAGTGCTTACTCCCGCTAACCCTCGCACTAATTTATTTGAAAGAAATGAAATTGGGGAGATAGGAAAGTGGTGAAAAAGGGGGCACAAAGAGGGAAAGACAGTAGGAAAACAAGCTCTGGATGTGCAGGACGGGTGTAGGGAAGGTCCATATCTGCACATTTCTTTACCAGCAACAGCTCTGCATATGCAATAAATTTGGAGTGTAATTTCAAACCTTCCACCCCTGGGAGAGGGGTGAGGACAACAAAGTATGTTGTACTGCCAGTTATAATTATCAGTTTACATGTCCAGTGGACATGTGTGCGAAATGGGCAGCTATGTATGGGGCGTAATTTTTTTGTGGGTACAGATTGCCCTTTTTTTTTTTTTACAGGTGTGGGTGGAAAGTGAGGTAGAGGAAGTAGGTATATTTGGGGAGGTAAACAGACAAGACAAACAAGATGCATACAGGGGCGGTGTATGACACATGGGATGGGTGAACACAATTGACGGGGACGGATGTTTGGAAATCGCAAGCCCATGAGCCCACAGATGGTAACAGTGGAACTGAGATACCCACCCATGGGCAGTCACCACTGCACCTTCACAGCCCCGAGGGTGGCTGTGCTGGGGGCTGCGTAGTATGGGCAGGCTCACCCATGAGATGCGCCACTCTTGCCTCGAGCTGGCATAGGGGATCAGCAACTGAACACTTGATCTCCCTATGCACAACAACCCGGACCCTTCAAAGGGTGACAGGTGGCCCTTCTCTACCCACGCTTGCATGGGGGGGACAAGCCCCATCCTGTTTAGCGCTTCCACCTGAAGGTGGCAGAGGACCAATGAAGGAGGGGGAGCCCGGGCTGGGCACCGGACCTGCTGGTACCAGGTGCACTCGCCAGCTGAGGGGGGGACAGGTGGGTCTGCTGGGACCAGCCTTCTCATACGTTCTGTGATTAGGTGTGTTTAATTACAACATAAACAACAGCATTCCAAATTAGTTGTAACAGCATGCAGTAATATTCCCATTAACCCAACACACCAAGGTTCCAACAGTTGAACAGCAAGCATAACACATGCATATATTGAACAACAGTGAACATTCCAACAGCATGCAGGGATGATTGGTGGCAACAGGCCACCATGATTGTGATGTTTGAACAGGACACATGCATCAAAGTGAATGCGGATATTTATAGAACAATAGGTTGACTGCGGGTGTATATCCCCTACATGTATTATTACACTTGGCAACATGCATTAGGTTGTGTAATGGGTTTGGCTAGTTCATTATATACCTGACCTATATCTGACATACTAACTGTCCAAGATGCAGATGTTACTGCTACATATTTATTGATTGTATTTATATTTCTTTATCTACATATCTGGATGTGTTCACATGACATTTTCAGTTAGATTTGTACAGAACCCTACATTTCGTGTAGCACACTCACATTTCTAGGGATCTAATTAGCAAGCTACTCATGTGCCAGATTTACTTATGCATGCCAGCCAGTAACTGACTGTTGAGGACTGTATATATATGCTTCACAGCTACTAGCACTCCATCAACCACTTTAGATGGGACTGCCCAACTGTGGGTTGCCAGCACTTATTAAAACAGTACTATTTGTATAATGCAAGGGTACAACAACATTTCAAAGTAAGTGACACAGACACACTCCAGGTTTTATACCTTTATTAATTACATTACACACTTTTCCACAGGCTCTCTCCTTTATTTGATATTACAGTGCATATGGAAGACATATTCAAGACATATTATACCTTTATTAATAGGTTAGAACACACTTTTTCAGGCTCGCTCACTTATTTTATATGACAGAATCTGCAGAGATATTATTCCGGACATATTTTACCTTTCTTAATGGGTTACTACACTCTTTTTCTAGCTCCCTGACTTATTTTATATAACAGTACATGAAGAGGAATTATTCAGGGCATTTTATGGCTGTATTATTGGGCTGCAACACTTTCTTTCAGGCTCTCTCACCTATTTTATATAACAATACATGCAGAATAATCACTAACCTGCCTGGTGGCGCAGCCTTAGCAACCTATCTGCATAGGCTTGCTGATTTGCAGCACGGACACCTACAGCTGTGAAGTAAATGAAGGGATATTGAGACATACCTATCCATTATACAGAATCAATTAGCATTTCTTATATACTGCATTCCATGGCTACCTACTCAGTATTGGGGCATCTTGCATCCCACGGGCCTCCTGTATCCATTGGTTCAGTAGCTCCTGCTTCCGTCTCTTCAGGTCTGCATGCTGGTGATGGACCTGCTCACCAGTTTGAGGAACACCTGTGACACTGGTAAGGTCATGAGCTAACCGGTTCCAAGCCTCTGCCTTGTACTCTGTCCCTTGGAACTGGCCCTGCAGGAGTCTTGACTCATGATGGTGGACAAGGAGTCAAACCATGTATTTCGACTCCTCGATGCCCCAACGTTGCACTTGAAAGCATGTACCCTCTCCAGCACCAGCCATTCTAACTGCAGATGGGAGCTACAATCAGTTATGGTGAGTATTCCCACCTATGGGGCTTAAATATGCCGCATTTCCCGCACTTTTTTGTGATTGGCCATTTTTGAACATTCTCGGCTGACTGCAAACCTGCTTAGTAATGGTTAATCTACCATTTATAATTATATGTATGTTAACAGTGGCTGCTTATCGTAAGCTGTCATGGCTTAGTGGTTCAGAACTTTGATTATGGCGCACAGAGTCCTGGGTTCGAACCTTGTCATCGTATTTTATTTTACGACTGTCCAGACAGGCTAGGGGGTGTGGCTGTGTTTAGGCAACTTTGCTCTACGTTGCTCCACATTGCCCTATGGTGTGCTGGATGGCATGATGCGCACCTCTGTGCACACCTATTGTGCTGGGTAAAGCACTGCTTAATTACGGGCACCTATATTGCACTGGGTACAGCGCTGCTTAACTGCAGGCAACTATATTGTGCTGGGTAAAGCGCTGCTTAACTGCGGGCAATTTTATGTCAGGATCCTTTATAAATATATATTTTGTTCACTGATACATAGGCCATTTCAATGCTTTTTAGTAAAATTTTAATCATATATGCCAGGAATTATCTCATATACTAATTTAGAACATAAACAGGAAGGGGAGTGGTGGGACTTGAACTGGGAATGCCTCCTCTTTGTGCGAATGCTCTACCATTACACTATTGCCATTTGGCATAATTTGCATAAACATTCCTTCTTGTGCTCTTCCATGTCAGGATTGCTAACTGCAGCTAAGCAATGGGCACATCCGTGCACACACGTGCAAATACAGGTACCTATATCGGGAATTAGGAAAAAAAAAATTAAATGTTTACTTTTTATAACTGTGCTGGGGGTTTACAATGTCAGGGAGTGTAGTGTTGGGTACATGGACATTTGAGTGGACTCATTCTTGTGTGTTGACATTTTGCAATTCGGACACTTGCAGGGGTGTGGACCTTTAGACTGCTTAGCAATCAGACATGCCCCCTGTTTTCCTGCATGGTCCGTGTTAGACTTGCAGTTGAGTCAGCGTGCCCTCATGAATATTCATGGCACGCTGATGTCATACCGTTCAACTGCAGCGTCCGAGTAAGACTTATTTAGTCTTACATGGAGGGTTCGTGAATCCGGAGGAATGTTTATTAAAGGCAACTGTAATACTAGTAAAGTAGTATATCTTGGCAAGTGTGAGAGTTCCCCTACTTTTTACATAGGTAAAATGGAATGAGCACTAAAAAATAGAATTTACGAACACACGAATGATATTAGGAACAGCAACGAGGCTAGTGCCTTATATAAACATTCCATTAAATGTAATAACTTCACAAAATTTAGGTTTGGTATTATCGACCAAATAATTAGGGATCTTAGGGCAGGTGATTGGAAGAATGGTTTACATGTTAAGGAACTATGTTGGCAGTTCAGGGTGGGTGCAATGTTTCCACCTGGTTTAAGTGATACCATTTCCATCACTTCAGTTCTAAAGGTTAGATCTATTAAACTGTAAATTCACAAGGTACAGAAATGTTTTTATTGCATTTATTTAATTTTTTATATTTAAATAATATTTTTAGTTTTGTGGCATGTTTAATATAGATATAATGTTTTCTTTCAATGTGATGCAATGTTTTAACTAGCGGCTTCATGGATTGATAGGCTTCTAGGTGACAATATCACTTTAAGTAGTTTTTATACAGTTCATTAATTTAAGTCATTTTGACTAATTGGTAATTGTATTAAGTAGGTTGATTATGTACATGTGATTGTATTCTGATGAAGTGCCATGGTGTTGGGGGGACAAAAGCACTCAATCCTTGGATGTTTTTTAGTAACCAACTGTGTTTTTAACTATTGAGACACTCTCTTCAGTGCATTTGTTGGAGATTGGTTCTTGGTTTTCTATTTACGCACTGCACCTTTTGGATTCTTGGTATATATATATATATATATATATATATATATATATATATATATATACAGTCTCTAGCTTTTTTGATCAAAATTTGAAGCAGTGCCTGTGAGTGTGAAAGTAATAATTTTTTGTATTATACTTTTATACTTCAGTTGTGACAGAGTTGTGTTCCTTTTTTATCTCTTGATCATTATTTAGTTATTCTAGTAGCTCAGAAAATTAGAAGCACTGCAATGAGCTTCATAAATAAAATGGCAAAATTGTGCAAGCTTTCAGCTGAAATAAAAATGGCTGATATTAAAGTTGTTCCAAAGGTAATAATATACAGCATGGTGAAACAAGATTTTTTGAGGAAAATACCAAATATTTTAATAACAGAATGGTACTTCACAGCTGTTGAGTGCGCCAGGACTTTACCTATGTATGATATAAAATCAAAAGCACATGCAATGTACTTGCTATATTTCTCTACTAATTCTGTGTTTCAGTTTGTCTGTGATGCATGGACTATATCAGTCTTACATGCTGCATCTCAGATTTACTTGTTTAGAGAAAACTTCAGTTTTGGTTTACAATCATAATTTAAAAGTTGAGAATTTCAGATTGGTCTAATTTTAAAAATCAGAATGTTCTTTTTGTCTTTATCCTAAGGTACAGTGATAACAGGTATGGAGAGAGACAGGGAGGGATAGGGAACTTTGCTATGAAGCTTTCACACCAGTGTTGTAAGGAGTGCAGAACCTTGCAAAAATATACTTAAAATTTCCAACTTTATTTCATTGCAACAAACTGCAAAGTGCTGTTCGTTTAGAACAAACACTCATAAGAAATCTTTAGACAAGTCTTCTGCACAATCCCACAGCTGCAGAGTAAAACAAGTTTATTCTGCATACAGATGGGTTATCCTGTTTCTGAATGCCTAGTTTATGACATCTCAACAAAACAGTTCTTGAGGAAAGAGAACAGTCCTGGCAACCTTTACTGAGAATAAAGGAAAAATGAGTGTCAGTGGTTTCAGTTATATCATTTTCTACAAAAAGTTTTCTGCGGTATAACAACATTTAATAACACTACTTAATTCAGAGAAAAACACATTTTATGAGTAAACATAAAATGAAACACTCCCTTACTGCTTTGAACAGCATTACATTTATTCCCTTGTCTTACTCCCACTCATTACAGCCTCAGCAACATTTAGAGTGATTAACAATAGCCTAAGTAAATACTTTTAGCATTGTACTTACAGTGATTTTCTCAGTTTTACAATAATTACTTTTAAATTGCACTGTATTTTATTTCAGCTATACTAAAGGCAATTAAGAATAATTATGGCTTTCTTTGCATGCACACACAGAGTGAAAAGCTTTTAAAATGGGGTGGATGGGTTCTGCATTTACTTATTACCAAAGACTGCAGTGTTCTTTTCACTACAAATTCATTTGCAATCAGCTTTTCATTTGCTTACTGACTGCCTGTTACTCAGAATAGCCTTTCAATTCCCTTGAAATCTTCATGTTGATGCAGAACACTTACAGGCAAATTGCAAAGCGACAATGCAATCATACATTCTGACTGCTGAATCACTAATAACTATTATCAGAAAACACAGTATATCAACAGGGCTGCAGTCCTCACTGTGTGTTGAGCCAATGTTTCTTCATCTTAGTCCAAATAATGAACTCCATACGGCCCTCTCTTCTTCTCTTTAGTTACTATACCTTCAAAATAGCCATATTTCACTGGGAAACATGACTACAAAATGTGTGTGTGTGTGTGTGTGTGTGTGTGTGTGTGTGTGTGTGTGTGTGTGTGTGTGTGTGTGTGTGTGCATGCACAAACAATGCACCGCTCAGCAATCCCCATTTTTGGAGGAATGTTCCTATTTTCATGACTAATTTATTCTTGCACATTATGCACCATTTTTGGATGTATGCCTCTATTTTCAGGCATTATTCCCCTCTTTACACAATTTTCTGAATCCCTGTCATCACATGTGATTTTTCAAGCTGTCTAGACACAGAAAACCACACCACATGAAGAACACACCTGTGGCACCAGTAATTTAAAGAAAGATGACATGTCTTCCATCTTCCTTTTTCAGAAGCAAAAATAAATGACTTTGAGGTGGATTTTTACAACACAGTTGATTAAAGTCTACAGATTGTGCAGTCAATTTGAGAATGTGTTTACATGTTTTCCAACATTTTTCTTACACTCTGTTTTTAAATGTGTTTCTGAGTAGAATGCCGCATCCCTATGGAAGCAGGAAGAGTTATGTGGGAATTTATATTTAAACTGTATGCAAATTAGATATCCAGATTTTTTAATGGATGTATCTGCTGCTCATGGGCCTTTGTACCTATTTTCAATGTCTGCAGGTAGAGAGATATAAGCACACCATTTCAGTACTAGAGCCTGAAGTCTGGGAAACCACCTCACCATCTATCAGAGATACAGTTCCTTACAATGAATTCAAGGAAAGCCTTGAAAATACCTGCCACAAGTTACTCATAGTTAATTTTAATGCCCAGTTATCACTTAAATGCTTAAAAAACTCCATTATCAACCTCTGGTTGTTGCAAACTAAAATGTACATGATTTTTCTCAAATTTATCATCTCCACCTCCTTCAACTTCTCCTATTTCAATCTGGGTAAGACCTTACATTTTTTCTCCATAGTTATTTCCTCCTTTATATATACTTAGCTCGGCTTAATGAATGTCCCGTCTCTCTTCAAGATGCCATATTTTATTTTTATTTTATTTTACATTTGTTAACCGGGCTAGTCTAGCTGGATATATTTCCATTTTCAGTAGAGGCCCAGGGAGAAAAGCTCCAGCAAGATAGAAAAAATAAAAATGTCATTACATGGTAAATGAAAGGATCGATAAAAAAATACAACAGGTAATTATAACATACTAAAAGCACTTACACTTGAAAAAGCAACAGTAAAAATATTTACACTTGAAAAAGCAACAATAATAATGTAGCACAGTAAGATTCATAAGGAATTTTTCACATCAAGTAGAAATATTTCAGCAGTATGTTGAATTACAATTTAAACAGTACAGATCTTGCTTACAAGAATAAGCATTAAAATGTTTGGAAGTTTGTTAGGAAGAGGAAAAAAAAAACAGTGGTGGAAGAGGGTGGTTAGTCGGGGTTACTACAAGGGCATAACCAGTGTGTTTTGAGGTGTTTTTTGAGTTTTTGTTTAAAGAGAGGCAAGGATGTGATTAGAGTTAGTTCATTGGGTAGCAGGTTCCATTTTTTTCTGGCTGCGTTAGTAAACAGAGAGTCACCAGCCATGTTGTTAGACTTAGTTATGCTAGTGAGGAGTTTGCTAGAAGAATGTAGGTAATTCAGATTTTTATAGGGGATTAAGAGATTGGAGAGTATAGGGGTGGTGTTAGGTTGGTAAAATATCTTGTGGGCAATTGCGAGTTGGGAGATTATCAGATGGTTTTGGAATTCAAGCCAGTCTAGTTGCCAAAGATTCAGACAGTGGTGGGTTCTAAAGGGATTGCCAGTGGTGAATCTGGTGATGTTATTGTAGGAAGTTGCTAGTTTGTTGAGATTATGGTTCTTTAGGTTGGTATAAACAGGTGAGCATACAGAAGAGTAGAGATTAGATGGGAGTGAGCAATCCTGGTTCTGGCTGCTGGGGTTAGGAAAGGTTTTATTCTATATAAGGAGCCTATTTTTCTGTTGACTGTTTTAATGGTGTTATTTATATGGTAATCAAATGTAAGGTTATTGTCAATGGTTATTCCTAACAGTTTAGTGGTAGTGTCAGGGAATATAATAGTGCCATTACTGGAAGAGACTGAGAAATCTATGGGGGAGGACTTGGTATTGGGGGTAAAGAGAAGGAGTTTGTTTTTTTTTGGCATTAAGAAGGAGGCAGCATTTTGTAAATCATGTTTCTACAGTGTTAAAAACATTTTGAGTAAGAGAATATAGTTCTGATGGGGAGTATGCTGAGCATATTAGCATAGAATCATCTGCATATTGAATGCAGGTGGCTTGAGGAATTACTACGTGGAGGTCATTGATAAATAGTGAGAAAATAAGTGGTCCAAGAATAGAGCCCTGAGGGACTCTGATGGTGACTGGCAGAAAGGATGAAATTTGATTTTCCCAGAGAACTGCCTGTTGCCTGTTGCTGAGGTAGGATCTGAACCATTTAACAGCCTGAGAGTCAAAGGAAAGGGATTCAAGAATATTGATTAAGAGGGTGTGGTTTACCATGTCGAAAGCTTTTGAGAGGTCAATAAAGAGTGCAGATGAGAGGATGTTTTTATTGCGGTTTCTATTGATAGTATCTGTAAAGGATAAAAGGGCAGTAGTGGTACTGTGTGATGGCCTAAAGCCATGTTGGCAGTTTGCTATTATGTTATATTGAGATAGATGATGTAAGAGTTGTTGATGAATGCATTTTTCCATAATTTTTGCTAAGGGTGATAAGAGAGCTATTGGCCGATAGTTAGAGTAGTCATTTGAGTTCCCACCTTTGTGTAGGGGGATAATATAGGAGATTTTCCAAATATCTGGAATGGTTCCATCTTTGATTGTCCTATTTATAAGGATAGCTATAGGGTAGGCAATTACTTTGGTTGCTTTTTGGAGATATTGTGACGGTAGCTGGTCATCAGAAGGAGTACATGGCTTGAGTTTTTGAATGAATTTATAGATGAGAGCAGTAGAGATGGGTTGTAGTTTGAATGTAGGTAGTGAGCCTGGTGTGGTGGTAGGAAGGCTTGAGTTGTCTGGGATAAGTTGACTAGCTAGAGATTGTATGGTCTCAGTGAAGAAAGAGTTAAAGGTATTGGCAGTTTGATGGGGGGTATTTGGATCTGCATCAAGTGGGGTGCGTGTTCGAGAGTGTCCTGGGGAAAGGAGTTTATTGATACTAGACCAGAACTTCTGAGGGTTATTTTGGTGTCCCATCTCTCTTCAAGACTCTATTACATGGAATTATTAAAGGTTAATTTTCTTTACTAACCTTGATGCACTGAATATTGCTAAATAGTTATTTGAATCCAATAATGTATAATACATATCTGTTTTATTTCATGTACATTACACAGTTATCCCTTGGTGAATGCTTTTTTTATCTTATTCATATTATTGTTTTCTGTCCTGAACTAAGCCTGAGAATGGAACTCTAACATCAGTGTTCTCCCTCCTTCAATGAATGTAAATAAATAACTGTACAAATATCTTCTTCTTTCGGCTGCTCCCGTTAGGGGTTGCCACAGCAGATCAACTGTTTCCATTTCTTCCTGTCCTCTGCATCTTGCTCTGTCACACCAACTGCCTGCATGTCCTCTCTCACCACATCCATAAACCTTATCTTAGGCCTTCCTCTTTTCCTGTTACCTGGCAGCTTCATCCTTAGCATCTTTTTCCCAATATACTCTGCATCCCTCCTCAGCACATGTCCAAACCAATGTAATCTTGCCTCTCTGGCTTTGTCTCCAAACCTTCCAACCTAGGCTGACCCTCTAATATACTTATTCCTAATCCTGTCCATTCTCGTCACACGAAGTGCAAATCTTAACATCTTCAACTCTGCCACGTCAAGCTCTGACTCCTGCTTTTTTGTCAATGCCACTAGCTTGTAAAATTATTAACTTATTATACCACAGTCTGAACTTCAATAGTGGCACTAGGCACAAGATTTCAAGTTTATGACGTAGCTTTAATTCCACAAAAAATGGATTCATACTAAAGGCGTAGTTATGTGCATAGTATCTTCTTGAAGAGTGACCTGACAGTGATTTGCATTATGGATACTAAGCACTCTTAAACATACAAACACATTTATACATATACATATTAAACATACAAACTCATTTATACATATACATATATGAAATGGAAAACTTCTATTACATGTACATATGTGTGTATATATATATATATATATATATATATATATATAAATATATATATATATATATATATATATATATATATATATATATATATATATATATATATATATATATACACAGTGTGTGTGTGTGTGTGTATATATATATATATATATATATATATATATATATATATATATATATATATATATATATATGTATGTATATATGGATTCACTTCAGAAGCTCGAAATACTGAAATCTCTAATTTCAGTATCTCGAGCCCAAGAAGTGGAATCCACAAAACAACAAAAACTAAAAACCGTGAAATTCAAAACCTCGAATACCAGAAGTTTTGAATTTTGCGGATTTACTACACACACACACACACACACACACACACACACACACACATACTCACACACAATCCACCACACAATCCACCACACAAAGACACACAATCACTCTAATAATTGAAAGCAGGCTGCACCCCCCCACACACCCCCCTACTTAAATATTCTGACTCCGAAGTTCGCACTACATAGAAACACAGACAAAACACCACCACACAAGCTACTTTCTCTTCGCACACACACATCACAGCAAAAAAACACACTGACACACACCACAGCCCCTACCCAAATCCCTTAACACACACACACACACACACACACACACACACACACACACACACACACACACACACACACACACACACACGCACACACTAACCTGAATACATAACCACAGTGAAACTTTAGAAACACAAAATTCAAAACCTCCTGTATTCGAGGTTTTGAATTTCACGCTTCTAAACTTTCGCTATTATGTGGATTCGGCTTCTTGGGCTCGAAATACTGAAATTCGAGATTTCAGTATTTCGAGCTTCTGAACATAACCCATATGTGTTTATATATCTATATATATATATATATATATATATATATATATATATATATATATATATATATATATATATATATATATATATATATATATATATATATATATATATATATATATATATATATATATATATATGCCCCCTTCATATGATCGAACTTTCAAAAGTTCGACTTTCATATGGCCGAGACCATATGATCGAATTTTTGAAAGTTCAAATGCTTATAACAAAGATATCCATACATCGCGTAACGGAAAGATATCCCTTTTCCACACTGTAATGTGATCTCAGAGTTGGTATATATAAATAGCAGGGGGTGTGGGGGGGTGCAGGGGGGCTTGCTTCCTGCTAAAACCATTCAGGTAATTTTTTTTCTTCTTTTTTAAGGTTTTTTTTTTGGATGTTTGAACTTTCAAAAGTTCGATGACATGGTCTTGGCCACATGGAAGTCAAACTGTTGAAAGTTCGATATATATATATATATATATATATATATATATATATATATATATATATATATATATATATATATATACACACACATGTGTGTATATATACATATATATATATATATATATATATATATATACATATACATGGGTCTACGTCTAAATATAATAATTCCAGAATCCCAAATACAGAAATATCGAGACGACAGTCACAAAACTTAAAATATCGAACCTTATAAGTTTTCACAGGCAAGTAAACACTTGTCCAATGTAGGGAATTGTGCTCTTTTTCCACTGTAGTGCAATCCCACAGTTGTTATATATAGTTGGGGGCGTAGCCCCCCCACCAAGGTGGGTTTTAGATAGTGCGGTGTGCTTTACTGTTGTGCTGGGCAAGTATTTACTTTTCCTGAGAATACTTACCTCGTTTGCTATTTTAAGTTTTGCTATTGTTTTCTCTGTATTTTTGCCTTAACAAGTTACCAACAGTTGGTGTGGTTTGATTAGGAGGGTGCGGATTATTGTTCTGATACAATATTATTATTTAAGAAAGGCATTATTTACCTTTCTTAAGTAATGCGATTGTGTACAAGGACGTCTGTCTTCTTCCACATTGCCTTCATTATTCTGATGTACTGAGCATGCATATGGGACTTACATTCCCACTCTTGCCTAGTACATCAGTGCAGGAGAAGCAATGGAAAAAACAGAATTTGATAAAGGTAAGCTTTGGAGCTAGTCCCTGTGATTCTTGTTTTTTGATATATTTCATCAAGCTTTTTCACTTATCACCTTGTGTAACTTCATTTATTTATATATTTTTTTCTTTTACATTTCACTATACTTCAGGAGCAATTGGGTTAACTGCTGGTTATACAGGAATTGCACTTGTTATTTTCCCTTGATCATTCACTTCATACAGTAAAATATGATATACAGAGTCCAGTTTCTAAACTATATTCAACTACTATCCCATTTACGTGATATAATTTCACATGACATAAAAATTCCCATTATTTATTTTTTGTAGCTTCTAAACTATTTTCAGCCATTGTGACATCAAGTCTCAACATATTTTTAACTTTTCTAGGCTCAGGTTGCATAACTTTATGATCACTCTGCATCTCATGACTGATTTCTACACTGTAACATTCAGATTCTTTCACATAATTCATTCCTAAAAAACATCAAAACATTGGCTGCTTATTTTATTTTAATAGTTTTAATTTCTAGCTGCATGGAGTTATGCAAGTAATAAGGAAATTCACCAACACAATGGGTGTATAATGCATTCCCAATCAATACTAGTGTAGAGACCACTCACTGGGAATTCAGAGAAGACTGTCTATAACATCAGTAGGTAACAGTATTGCATAAGGAATTAGTGGTACTGACATAATACTAGTTTCACAATGCTTATTGTTCTATCATTTTTCAATACATCCAGTGCAATTAAACTTAATTGAGTCAAATTAAATTGAGCAGTCAGAGACCCCCTTGGCTGCTGCTTCAGAAGAACTTAGATGTTCACTGTGATTGGCTAAAAAGATGCAAAATGGCTTCCATTAAGATCAGGACTTTTACTTTGACAATTCAGATGTGCAGTTATCATAGGTTCATAGGTTCATAGGTAGGTACTAGGCTAGCTGCCCGAAGGCATTTATAAGCCTAGCCGGAATTGTGTTGGATTTTGCCACCCCCTTGGATTAGTTCCCTGTGCCTCTGTCCAGCAGAGCCATTGAAGTGATCCCCGGGGTAAACTTTCTATTTCCCATCCACTCATCTAGGTTTCTCTTGAAGAGTGTTAGCAAGGAGCTCTGCCTAATGTAGATTGGAATCTTGTTCTAGAGCATGGAAAATCTCAGGGACAGAAATCTATTCCTCCAGCACATCCTGTTTATTGTTGTGGTGAGGTTTAGATCCCTAGAGTGTGTGGCTTGAGGGGATATGGTTTTCTTTAGGTGAGCATGTCCATCAAGTCTAGGTTGGACATGGCCTTGTATGTCAGGCATAGATCACCTCTGAGTAGGCAGCATGCAAACGAGTACAGCTGGAGTTTCTTCAGTTGAGCTGCATAGGGCATCTGCTTGAGGCTAGTGATCTTTTGGTGAGGTACTTCTGTGGTCTTTCCAGCTGTTGCAGGTGTCTTGTAAGGTACATCCCAAATGGGGCATTGTACTCTATAATCAGTGTAACAATTTCCAGCACATGGGGGAAGGTGTTTTTTTCAGCTGAGAAGACCAGTGTTTAACAAAGTAAGAAGATGAGTGGAAAATCACCAGCATAAGAACATCGTGATTAATATCACAATGGCTGTAAGTTTCTCATTAATAATTTAAATTTGTCATCTCTAGACAGACTGTAAATTTATTGTCAAGAGGTTTTGCTTTTTGTATCTACAGCAATGGTGAGTCCAGAACTTTGATTGGATTGAATCTTGATTGAATTGAAAATACAAATAAGAACTTCAAAACACAAATAAGAACTTTAAAACTCCAATATATTATGAAAGGGATAGTTGATAATGGGCATGAATGAAATCTATTAAAGAGGAGAAGCACATTTATTCCTTGTTAACATCACACTTTGGCAACATTTGAAAATGGATTTTAAAGAAATTAGAATGGCAATTTTGGCAACATTTGAAAATATGTTTCTAAGAAATTAGAATGGCTTCATCAAACCCATAACCATCAGTCTAATCTAATGCAATCAGTTTGATGCACTGAAAAAGGTTAAAACATTAAGAACTTTGAAACCAGATAAGATGGGGGGGTAGGTTGATGATGATGGAACAAACTGATTATGTAAATTCTGTTATATATATATATATATATATATATATATATATATATATATATATATATATATATGAAAATATGGCATATAACTCCATTGTTTCAATATAGTTAGATGTGCTTATACCAAAGAGAACTGATATAGATTTATTTAATTTTTTGAATAATAATTATCTAAAACTGGTGGTGCATTTTTTATACCAAAGTTCTATAACCATGAACAAACTCACTCATATTAGCCTATAATTTAAGTTGTGTGCTTTTAAAGGGACCTTCTTGCTACTTTGTTGACTATTATTTAAAATATATAATGCAAAATAGCAATCTTATATTAGAGACTCTTGGGATTTTGGTTACAAAAACAGCAAATGAGAAAGTAAATGCAATTCAAAGTATCTTTGTCACTGTTGACATTAAGTCATTATATATTTGTATTCCCAAAGAATTAGGGGTTGAATGATTAAGGGAATATTTGTCTTTATATTCTTCCCTTTCCACCTAGTTGAGTCATTTGTGTAGTGATTTATTTTGGATGTTATTTTAAAGAAAAAATAGTTCTTATTTGGAGGGGAAGGTCATATCCCAACACCTGGTATATCCATGGGAGCAGTATGTGCACCAGTATTTGCAAACAACTTCTATTTATAGAATACTTCTGGCTACATCAAGGTCTGCATTTATGATTGCTTTACAAAATACTTATTGATTTAGGAAATTTTTAGAAACGAGGCTGCAAGAAACTTGATCTCATTCCAACAAAGAAACATCTGTCAATGAATAGTTATTCTATAAAGAAAAAGAAGATGGTGCTGTGGTAGTGAAAAATGTTTCGGAGGAAGTCTACAGGGAGAGAAGCACACATATTAATTTAACAAAGGTTTCCTTCACTGAATGTTATTCAAAATAGCAGTTAAGCAGTTAAGTATAAATAATTCACAAGAGAGGACCTATTCACAGTACTGGAAAAAATGTTGTCATCGATTACAACATATAACTTTAACTTTTGAGTGGATGGAGGCCAGAGTTCAGAGAATGCTCAGATCTTGATAGTATATTCACTTTGATGTTTTAATTATATATATATATATATATATATATATATATATATATATATATATATATATATATACAGCCAATAGAAATCCTAAATTAGAAGTATTACTCTTTGCAAGTGTGGTTGAATATTTCAAAAGAAAGTTTAAAAGCAACAAAATAATACCAAACAAAGCTTAAAAAACGTTTAATTGAAGGGGAAGCAAGAGTTAAAAGTAAAAATGTAAGACATTTCAGAATGTTTAACCAGTGGAATGAGAAACAAGATCAAAACAACAGTTTTGAAAATGTATGGTCCAATTAGACAGTACTCATGGACCTATGATGAGAATGTAGTAAAAGTATATTTCTAAAAATGACTATAGGCAAGTTTGCCTTCTACAAGAACAAAAGCAAGCTTTTACCTCCACTGAGTTAGCAAAAATATGTAAATTGGATAAAGTTACCATCTGAGTAGCATACATTTTTCCAAAGGAAGTTGTGAATATTAGGAAAAAGCTTTTTTTTCTTACAAACGTATTATTCCCTGCTTCCCCTCCAATATGGCTATACAATATCCAGATAGATTACTTCTTTCATGTTTTTTCACAATTAGTCTTACTTTTTAGCTTTTTCCTTCATCTTTTTACCACATCCAACTGGCTTGAAGTGCATTTTAAGTGTTTTTAACAACATTTTGATCCAATAATGATCTGAACAAACATTATTAGCATAGAAAGAAATTCAGTCTTTTTTTTCAAAGAAAATGGAATTTCAACTAAGTTTAAGGTTTGAAGCTAACAAAACAGTTGTTCTCAACAGAGTGAGATTCCAAATGCTTGAAAATGTCTGTAAATCCTAACTGGCAATACTGCCTGCCACTGCCCCCTGACCCCCCCCCCCCAAAAAAAATGATCAACCTTCTGTATGGTCCTCTGGTGTTTAATTTGGGGTAAAAGTAAAAGCAGAAGTGTCTACCGGCATATATTATAAGCTGACAGTCATATCTTTCAACTGTCTGGATTTTTGCAGAATGTCCAGATTTTTGCCTAATATTTTTTAGTTGTTCCTCATAAAGTTTCTGTTTTTCTGGCAAATCAGTAAAGATTGAAGTTGTTAAATAATTACACCATTTGAGTTTAAAAGTTTATATCCTTCAGAAAATGCATGACAATACAAAGTCTCTCCAAATTTATTATTTTATTTATTTATTTATTATTAGAGAAATAATTAAAATCTGTCACTATTTTTGGTCATTTGTTCCCCCCCATTAATTTTGTTTTTGCCCATATTTCTTGTACTAAGTGGTTGAGAGGTATGGTGAGGGTCTGTGGGTGGAAACTAGAGCACCTGGGCAAAGCCAATAAAGACAGGTAGTACATGGAAACTTCATGCAGAAGGAATCAGCCAAAAACTCAAGAGAACTGAGCACTGTAAGACAGCAATGCACCAGGCCAAGAATTAGTTGCTATCACACAAAACCTGCCCAGGCTGCCACAGGCAACCATTTACTGTGTGCAATGCTGATGATTATGAGGAATAGCAAAAAAAGTTATAAATAGCAAATTTCTACTTTTAGATATACTGCAATCCCTCTCCCAAAAACCGTCACTTTAATCAGACAATTCCCATATCCATCAATTACAGCCCCCTGTATGAGTGTGACTGTACAACTTAGAACTTTTATTAAGATTAAATGAGTAATAAATAACTGCCATGCAGGAATGCATCCTCTCAGCTCACTGTAAAAATGCAGTGCCCCCCCCTCCACAGACACATATCTGTAAACCTCTCATCTCAAGAATAAAGTAGAAAGCTAAAAGCTGAGAAGATAGATCCCTGTGTGCGCCATTATATCCACAGAAAGTTGCCAGTATAATAATCTATGCATTAGCATACATTTTGCAAATACTTTTAATTCTGAAAATCAAAGAGCTGTCATTATTTAATAACTGCAATTCTCATTGATTTGTTAGACAAAAACACAAATGTTGTGAGGAACATACCAAAATATAAGGCAAAAATAGAAACAGTTGAGAGCATCTATGCCCCTCAATGAAAGGCTCTATTTCCTTCTACACACACATGTATTTTGCACGCACACATGCACGCGTGCACACACACACGCGCACACACACACACACAAACATCAATTATCGCCACTACTTTGAGTGTAACTTTAGACCTAAGAGGTTTGACCACATGCATCATAACCACATAGGCATGCAACATCTAAGCCTTCTGCTGCCAGAATACAGCACACTACACCCCCAATATCTCCCACCCACTTAGATCAAGGAGAAAAAATAAAGGACAAATGATGAAAATCTGTGATAAATAATGTCATATGTTTATAAAGATGTTAAAAACCTTTACATTGGTGTGCTTTTTCTGAATGCTATTAAGTCTGCCATCATTTGGTGACTGAAATACTGATTTGCTAAAATAAAATAAAAACTACAAGGAACATGCCAAAATGCATGCAAACATCAGAGACATTCTGAAAAAAAAAACGAATAGCTGAGATCATCTATTCCACACTCAAATAGATGTGCACCTGTGCGTGCACGCACACTCTCACACACATACACACACACACATACATACATACACACACACACACACACACACACACACACACACACACACACACACACACACACACACACACACACACACTCTCTTAAATTTAAAAAGATAATTGCCTTCCTACATTTTGGATAAGTGACACATATAATGCTAGTAAAAAATATACAGTGTTTAAAAAATAAATAAATCCTTAAATAAATAACTTTTAATTTTTTTTTCTCATGCTTGTATGTTTACATGCATCTTTGCACAAATCCAATACTTTTTTCAGTTTCAGTTATGCTGCCTGTGTTACCTCAAGCACCCTGAGCCAATAGGAGCAACTCCAAGCTACTTCATATAGTAGTCTAGGGAGCTTATCTTTATGTGACATTTCTGCTTTCTACACTACAGATTTACTCTTCGTAAGAACAGTACATGATGCAGGGCTGTTTTAAAGACAGCCCAGCAAATGGAGTAACCCTCTGAGTGAAAGAAATGAAACTAAACCAACAAAGAAGGACTGTAAAAAAGTCAAATAAGCAAAACACTTCAATTTACTCTACTACCCACAGGGGAGCTGTATGCCAGCAGCCAGTACTACGAGCCACCTATGCCCAGTACGTGTCCCTCTAGTGTTGCATGGTTATGCATGGGACCTTGGCAGCTGTTCAAGTCCCAGCTGCTTGAAACCTCAGAAGTTACAGCCATGGGCCCAAGTGGCTGTTTCCCTGTCTGCCCACCTGGCCGAACAGCTGCTCATATTCAAATGTGAGTTCAAGGATGCAGCTGACACTGCGGGCTGACACCTTCAAGATATGTTCACAGAACCTGTAAGTGTGAAAGGGAAACAGGAAGGGTGTCTTTAGGTTTATAGAGGGGTGGTGGAGTTTAGGTTTGAGGAGTTATTGGCAGTTGACTCAGAGTTAGAATTAAGGACCAGTCAGGAGATGGCTCTGAGTTAGGGTTAGGGAATAATCAGGAGTTGGCTCAGAGGTAGCATTAGGGATTGATCGGGAATTTTCTTAGCATTAGGTTAGGGTGCGATCGGGAATTGACTCAGAGTTGGGTAGTGATTGCGAGGTGGCTCACAGTTAGCATTAAGGAACGACCAGGAATTGGCTCAAAGTTAGGGTTAGGGTCTAATTGGGATTTAGCTCAGATTTAGAATTAGGGAGCAAAGGGAAGTTATTTTTAGGGTTTGGGTTAGTGTTCTTTGAAGGATAGAGTAGTGGTAAAGCATTGTATTTAGGATAATGGGAGTTATGGTATTTGCAAATACAAGCAAGTAGCAGTGGGGAAGTAGGCCATGAGCTAATGGTACATGAACATTTATAGTAATCCCATTATGCATGCTATCTTAAAAAAAATGCTAAATAAACTCAAGGAGCTGATTTGACACTAATCGGTGCTCATTTGTACTTAGAAATATGTATTCTAATGTTTGACAGAACAGCTTTAGCCAACAGGCAATAGTGTAAAACAGGACAATATTTAGACAGAGAAACAAAGCCAAAAATAATACGGGCAAAGATATAAACATAGTAACAGATTTTAAAAACTGCTCTTATAAGCTTTTATGTTTGTAGAATAGCATATTTGATATCAGCATGCATTTTCTGAAAGTTCTGAAGTTTGGAAATAAAATGTCTCTCATTTAGTGACCATAATGGTTTATCAGAAAACCATACATTTTTCTAGGAACAGATAAAAATATTACACAAAACTTTAGACATTCTCTGAATTCTGGACAGTTGAGAGATATGCATGCATCTCCTTTCAAAATAGATGAGTGGTAGTTCACCTCAAGTGAGATGTTCAAACTTCTGGAATATTTCTGAGATTTCTTCTCTGTTAACTGAGATGTGACATTTGTATATATATTTTTTGATCATTTTTTCACACTGTGCTGCTTTTGTGTAGTTGTACCTGTGGAATTCCTTTGCCACATTTATCTGTGGCAATCCAGTAGTTCGTTGCTACAAAGGTGTGTCATTTCTCATTTTTCTCCAGACTGTTGACAGATTATCATTTCCAATGTGACGTCAAAAATGTCTTACTGATTTCTTTTTTGGTTGTCAATCTGTTTTACATATTTCCTTATGTGGTAAGTAAAACATCAAAAGGGTTTTCTGTTGTATCTGCTTTGATTTTCTGTCAAGGATAGTACCTGAAATGTTTATTTACTTAATAATGAAAGAAACAAAAAAATTGTATATGTTATAAATCTCTGTATGCCGACCCTTATTCCTCCAGCAGTAAAGTGTGGTGTAATACAACTGGTGTAACATAAACATTGTTAATGCTTACTAACATTCAGGAAACTGCACTGTTTTTGCACAACAAAGAGATATAATTGTTACTGAAATGCTGTTGTTTGCCTCAGTAACAATAGGGCAGAAATGTAGCACTCAGTTTATTCTTTCTGGGCTTCACTTCACAAGCTCTATGTTATGTCAAGTGATACAAAGGCTATGTCTCAGCTTCATGTATACAGTATAGTGCTGCCTCATAACTGCATTAGCAGTGAACCTTCAGAGACTCACTAAAACCTTTGTTTCCTACAAATTCTTATCTTTAAGCAAACACAAAGTAAAACATTACATTTTATTAATCAATGTACATTCTGTACTTAAATATTTAAGTCTGTTCACCAGAGCTGTTGCCTCTGCCAAACATTTTAAAATTAATCAAACACAGGTGTAAAAGACAAATTAAGTAGTGCCAGGTGATGCATGTTACTAAATAATATTACTGTATATCTAACTTTTACTAATGTATTATTTCAGATGCAATCTTCTAGACAAGCATGCATATATCCATACGCACACGTGCACATACACACACACATTTTAATTATCCTGACTGGGATGTATTTTTTTATTTGTAAAAAGAATATTATTAAAATTTGATCTACATGCAAATGTAACATCAAAAGTCATCCACTGATGGGTTTTAAAGTACAAAAGATGTAATTCCTGACCATCAACTTTGCAGTCCCACATGATATCCTAAAATAATATTATCAAGTCTTCCATAAGGAGAGCATCTGCTTTAATTAAATGAATATACATTTGTGCTCTTCTGGTAGTTCACATGCTTCACTTGAGATGTTTAAGTTTATTTTTTTGTTATCTGTATTAAATCATTTGACTGGTATAATTGTTAAGGTGGTTACCTTTTTAGACTTACAGAGAGGGGCAGGGTTTGATTCTCACATCGGGTATTTGGCTAGGCTTAAAATGGCCCAAAAGGGCAGTTAGCCTAGTATGAATCTATAATCTATAAATCTATAATCATGAATCCCTTTGCTAGGTTCTTGGGAAGCTGATTGGTACAAGGGATTGTTTAAAGAAGCTAGTCATCCTACACAATGGGTCTTTGGGAAATGAAAACAAATTACGGTACCTAGAATCAGTGAATGAGGGTACAGTTAGTGTATGAATGTATACTGCAGCCAAACAGTAGAACTGAATCCAAGGTGACGGAGGTGGAATTAGCAACACTTAACACTGTATCACTGTGCTACAAATATGACTACAGCTGTTTTCCTTTTTTACGTGTCTTTGCATAAAGAAAAGGAGCACAGAATATTTTAACGTAGTGATCATTGTGATTAAATGACTGCTCCTGTTAGTTAGCACTTTTGGATTGAAGCAATGCAGCCTTGTTATGACCAGTTGACATTACTATTATCTGTTAGGCTGTAACGTTCTTAGTAACATATTTATGTGGATGCATGTATGTATTTGTTAATATAGCCCGTTGATCAGCTAACATTATCAATAAAGGCCCAGGAATGAAAGTTACAGAGTTAACTAATTCTGCAACATAGGATACAGTCAATAAAATATATACAGATCTCATTGCCAGACCATGCCTGAGCACTTAACATCTTTTATGACACAGTAGGCATTTACTGAGGCAAGAAAAAAACATAAAATTCGATTCATTAAGAGTGAAGTGTTCCACAGCAGAAATTTGTAGGTAAAAGAGGCATTTTAAATAGCATAGCAGGATTGCAAAGCAAGGAAATAACAGAAAAAAAAAGCTATATGAGAAAGTGACATGAGAAAGGAGAAGGTAGGTATGCAGAATGAGATGAGACAGAAGACAATCAGCATTGGAAGACTGAACAACCCTTGAGAACTTACTGAAAGTGAAGATGTAGGAAAATGACACTGATACACAGGTCATATGCAAATCTAATTTAGTGGCACTGAGCGCAAGAGAGTATCATTAAATTACCATAGGAAATCAAGTATTTTACGTTTAGATTTTTTTTTTTTAATTTATATATTGATATTTGATTTCAGGGAAAGTCTGACTGGGTAGCTGCTCACTTTCAGTGAAGGCTGGGGTAGAAAAGTTCCAGATTTTATGCCAACATCAGATGTTTTATTTGGGAAATGAAAGAGCCTCTTTTTTTCCCATTATGTTTTCTGCATCTAGATTCCATACATTAGGTAGCACAAAATGAGGGACCTGTGTCTAGCTACAAGCAGGTCATTCCTGTAAACCTTGAGTAACTTATCATTGTACCGCCTGAGCCTTTGATGGTATGAAAAGAGATGCAAAACAACTTTTGAACAAATGCTAAGTAGAGAACAATCACATTTATTTTCTAGTTCATGCCACAGTAAATTCTAAAGAGAAGTTTATTTGTCCTCCCATGGAAATGGTCACATATTGTATTTCCCTGTAGCAAACAATATACTTACATTTCACACTGAGCTTATAGGAGGAAGGGCACTGAGCAAACCCTGATCTGCGATATATAACATTAAGTATCATGTTTTTTGCTTATATTTATGAGTTATTTATAGCACTTTTATTGTCTGCTGCATACTTTTCTAGCTAGTTTCACTGTGTGTGAGGTATTAACTGGAAATTTTCTACATTTGTTAAGCATCTGTTTGGGTTTGTTTGTTCTGATTTTTACTTGGTGGCTTTGCAGTTGCCTGCACCTACTGTAAATTTGATCTGGGACACTCCTCCCAGTTTAGTGCCATTACCTCATTCTACCTAATACAGGGAGAACATTTTAGAAGGCCAACCCACTTAGTTCTTAACCTTGAGTTATCTTCTGCTCCTCCTTACTCCCTTTCTAATTTACAAAAAAAAAAATTCTAAGCTTGTTTCCTGCCTTTCCTGTAAGTAGTGTAGTCCAGATACAGATTTGCTGTATCCAGGACTGTTTGTAAGCTTCTGAGCCCCTGCCGCTTAGCTAGGGTTAAACAATTCCCAGCGCCATAAAATCTGCTCTTCAAATTTTCCCTTAGAACTAGCCAGTTTTTTAGTTTTAGCACTCGAATATGTTTCTTTGAGCTCAATACTTGTTCAGAACTCTAACAATAAATAAGCTACAGATTACTAC
Source organism: Protopterus annectens (assembly GCF_019279795.1). Lineage (NCBI taxonomy): Eukaryota > Metazoa > Chordata > Ceratodontiformes > Protopteridae > Protopterus > Protopterus annectens. The sequence continues at coordinate 355,579,089 of NC_056736.1, forward strand.
AGCACTCAACTTTCCTCACTTGTCTAGAGGAAAACAAGTTTTAGTACTTAATAAATAAGCACCTATCCAGGCATGTCTAAGGGTCAGCTCCCGATATTTTCTCCTGTCTACCTGATGAATTTGGGCATCTTGGGGCAATATAGCAATTGCCTCATGTACACAGACAACCCTCTCCTCCTACCACCCAACACTACAACCTGTGAGAGATGCACTTATATAGCCAAACTGGAAGCAAAGCTCTCTTCACCCAAGACTGAACTAGACAGTCAATAGGAGAGGGTAAACACTTGCACCACACCACACTCAACACATAGTCTCTCAAAACCTATACCACCAAAGCAAACACATAGAAACACAAAACACACACCTACATTCACAGAGGCTCTCAATAAAAATCTGCCCAAGCAACAGGGACCTCCAAAGCAGAAATGTAAGCAACCTCCACCCCCTAACACAACCCAAATGACACATAGCCCACAAACTCAGTGTGCCACTCAACCTCAGCCCATGAGGCATAATAACGTACCCAACACTCTAGTCATAGGTTACTCTATAGTCAGGCACACTGATGTTCCACTCACCAGGCTAAACAAGGAGAAAGTTACTGTCAGCTGCCTGTCAGGTGCCAGGATACACCACATAACACACACACTCAGGTCACTCCACAACAAGTACAAATATGACTATATCATTGTCCATGTTGGTGTGAATGACCTGGGATGTACCTCCCTGGACTATATGAAAAGAGACATGAAGGAGCTGTCTGATCTTGTAGCCCAGTCAGGTATGACCCTAGCCCTGAGTAGCATCCTGCCATCAACCAGAATGATACCACAGTACAAGGACAAAATGATTGACTTCAACAATTGGCTAAACTTCTGGTGTCATTCTAAGGGGATCTAGTATCTGTCTTCCTGGGGTGACATGATCGACAGACCATGATGCTTTGCCAGAGATGGACTGCAACTGTCCCTCTTGGGATTCCGGATACTGGCTAAGGCTCTTGCCTTTTTTAGGCAAAGTTCAAATGGCAAACTTACCACAGTAACAGGTACAAGCAAGCAAAATCTGAGGGTAATGCTACTCAATGCTAGAAGTCTAAACCTCAAAATGCACTCACTCAAGGCACTCCTTAAAATGGAGAACATCAACATCTGTGCAGTGACAGAGACCTGGATCAAGGCTCCAGATAGCATCCCTGCATTACCAGGCTATAATTCATAACACACCTTTCGGCCACCTAACCTGGACCGAAACACTGAAGGTGGAGGTGTGCCCATATTCATTAAGGATATCCACACCTTCAGGCTAGTTGCTCAGCATAATGCATCTGAGATCATCCAAGTGCAACTAACTCTGGGCAAGACTGCAATCCAAATTGTAGCTTGCTACAGATCCCCCACCATGCGTCAGGATTCCCATTCCTCATTTCTTGATACACTGGAAAATATTAGGGTACAACCAAACACCCTAATAATGGGTTATTTCAACTACCCCACCATTAACTGGGAAAACTACTCATGTACCAACTCTTTTTCTCAACATTTTCTGGAATTCATAAATTCCAGTGCCTTGGATCAACTTATCCACTCCCCCACCAGGTGCAGCAATATCCTAGACCTGGTCATTACCAACATGGGCAACCGGTGCTCCACACCAGAGGTCAATTCCTCATTGGTCAGATCCAACCACAAGCTAATAACCTTAGACATCCACATCCCACCCCCATTAGGGAAACCACCGTAAAAACATTTCTCCAAAGCCAACTTCTTGCTTCTTAAAACAGAAGTGGCAAACATCAAGACACCCATGCAGACGGACAATAGAGGTACAACTGCTGAATCCTACACAAATGCACTTTATAAGCACTTACACAAGTGCATGGATCATGCTATCCCTAACAGAACCAAGATGCTGTCCTCCAAAAAAAGGAAGGCAATCTGGTGGTCCCCTGCCATAAACAAACTCTGCAACAAAAGAAAGAAACTGTTGCAAAAAAGAATAAAATCCCATGATTGGAGGAACTCTCTGGTCAGCCTCAGTAAAAAGATGAGATCCTTCATAAAATCCTCCAAAGCTAGTTAATTGCCACTGATTCTAAAGACAACCACAAAACATTCTATAGCTATGTCAAAAATCTCAATGGCAACACTCAGATCTGGTCTAAGTTACAGCACAATGGCACTAAATATACAGAACCAACTGATATTGTCAACATCCTGGCAGATAGGTTCAGTGCTAACTTTACCCCCCTCTCACCCCCTAAAGGGCCCATCTCTATACCGGAAGAATGCAAAGTTCCTGTAATCACGGCTGCACAGGTAAAAACCACACTCTCCAAAGCCAAGAACACAGCATCCATGGGACCTGACAACATCCCCGGATGGGTTCTACATGAACTACAGAATGAACTGGCACCCCACCTAAGTACCATGTTCAATCATTACCTCACCTCAGGCTTTGTGCCCACTGAATGGCGTACAGCAATGGTTATCCCACTCCTCAAAGGGGGAGCCACCATGGACCCTGGGAACTACCACCCCATTAACTTGATGAGCCTGGTCTGCAAGGCTATGGAACGTATCATCATGGAACTTATAAACAATGACATTGGCAATCTCCAAACTCTGGATCCCACCCAGTTCGGGTTTATAAAAGGCAGATCATGCCTCCTAAACCTGATAGACTTCTTTAAAGTGGTCACCAAAGCCGTAGATGAGGGTAAGGTGGTTCACACAGCCTATCTAGATCTCCCCAAGGCTTTTGACACCATCCCACACTATGGAATTATAGATAAATTCACTAAACTAGGTATAAATCTCTATGTCAAAAGATGAGTTGCCAACTGGCTCACTGTTAGAACCCACACTGTGAAAGTAGCAGACTCCAAATCTGACTTCAGACCAGTGACTAGCGGAGTACCACAGGGTTCAGTCCTGGGTCCTCTTCTGTTTGGTATCTACTTCTCAGAAGTGCAGGATAACACAGAAGGTCTTTGGCTAATGAAGTTCGCAGATGACTACAAACTAGGAGCCACAATCAAAACTCCTAATGATGTGGACATCCCACAAAAGGGCCTCACTGAGACATATGCCTGGTGTCAAAGCCATGGCCTCAATCTCAATGCCAAGAAGTGCATTGTCATCCCTTTTGGTAAAAACTCTGTACCCATGAGCTACCACATAGGCGGTAGTCTACTTAACACCGAAAGTGTGATAAGAGACCTTGGGACACAGGTGGACAGTAGTCTCTCCTTTGATAATGACATCACCACAGTAGTCAGGAAATCCTTCTACGTGGCACACCTCATCACAAAAGGTTTCTTATCCAGGAAAAAAGAGGTCATTGTTTTCCTCTACTCATCACTCATTAGACCCATTATAGGGTACAATGCCCCTTTTGGTATGTACCTCACAAGACATCTACAAACACTAGAAATTCTGCAGAAATACCTCACAAAGAGGATTACCATCCTCAAACAGTTGCCCTACCAGACCATCTCAAAAAACTCCAGCTTTACTCCATCGCATATCACCTACTCAGAGGCGATCTCTGCCTAACATAGAAGGCTATGTCAAACCCAGAGCTGTTGGACATGCTCCACATAAAGAAATCCCAATCCCTCCAAGCTACACGCTCTAGGGACCTAAACCTTGTCACCACAATAAACAGAACATGCTGGAGGGATAGATTCCTGTCACAGAGACTTCCCATACTCTGGAACAAACTACCTATCTATATCAAACAAAGCTCCTCATTAGCACTCTTCAAGAAAAATCTTTGATGATTGGATGAGAGATAGGAAATTCACCCCATGGATCACTTTTGTGTCTCTGCTCAACAGGGGCACAAGAAAATAATTTTCTTGTGTGGCAAAAGCCAGGGTTCCTTTTTGGCTAGGCTTATATAAGCCCTAGGCCTTGATACAGCTGTAGAATGCTTTGTGTGTAACCTAGTACCTACCTATTAACCTATGAATCTATAAGGATTGAAAATAATGTAACACCATACAAATCTTTAGGAATGAATAGGGCATTCAAAATTTTCAGCAGGAATCATCTGTCACACCATACTTAAATTTACAAAGTCAGTCTTGGAGCATGTTCAGACACAATATGATGTTTGAATTTTAACTTGAATTCACAAAGAACATGGAAATATCTGAAGTAAGCATTTCCATTAGCAATAGTGTTAATGGTGGTAGCATGCAATTTTATTTAACCCTGTTTTAAACTAGAGAACCTCAATAATTTACTTATGACTGAAAGGAATCCAGAGGAAGTTAACCACTTTTCAAGACAGTTAGGATCCGATTGCTGTCTGAACTATATTCAATGGTAGAATTTATTGAAAAAAAGAACTGCAATGTCATAAGCATCCTAGCCCAGACACAAGTCTCATCACTGGTTCTACATGTTGTTGACAAACAAAGTATATGGAGTTCATAGGTTCATAGGTAGGTACTAGGTTATTGGCCCTAGGCCCTATATAAGCCTAGCCAAAAAGTTCCCTGGCTTTCACCACCCAAAAAAAGTTATTTTCCTGCCCCCTGTCTAGGAGAGTCACAGAAGTGATCCCCGGGGTGAATTTCCTATTTCCCATCCAACTGTCGAGATTTTTCTTAAAGATGGCTAATGAGGGGCTTTGCTTGACATGAATGGGTAGTCTGTTCCAAAGCATGGGAAGTCTCTGGGACAGGAATCTATCCCTCCAGCATGTTCTGTTTATTGCGGTGGCAAGGTTTAGGTCCCTGGAGCATTTGGCTTGGGGAAATTGGGGTTTCTTTAAGCGTAGCATGTCCAACAGATCTGGGTTTGACATGGCTTTGTATGTTAGGTAGAGGTCGCCTCTGAGTAGGCGATAAGCGACAGAGTAGAGTCTTTCCTTGCACAGTCATGATTACAGGGGCTTTGCATTCTTCCGGTATACTGATGGGCCTTTTTGGGGGTGAGGGAGGGGCAAAGTTTGCACTGAACCTATCTGCTAGGATGTTGGCAATATCAGATGGTTCTATATATCTAATACCATTGTGCTGTAGCTCAGAGCAGATCTGAGTGTCGCCATTGAGATTCTTGATATAGCTGTAGAATGCTTTGTGGTTGTCTTTAGAGTCAGTGGTGATTTTATTTTTGTAACTAGCTTTGGAGGATTTTATGAGGGATCTCAGCTTCTTACTGAGGCTGACAAGGGAGTTCCTGCAATCAGGGGATTTTACACTTTTTTGCAACAGCTTCTTCCTTCTGTTGTAGAGTTTGTTTATGGCAGGGGACCACCAGATTGACTTATTTTTTTGGAGGATAGCGTCTTGGTTCTGTTGCGGATGGCACGATCCATGCACTTGTGTATGTGCTTATACAGGGGATTTGTATAGGATTCAGCAGTCATACCTCTATTTTCCATCTGTATGGGTGTCGTGAAGCTTGCTACTTCTGTCTTAAGAAGCATGAAGTTGGCTTTGGAGAAGTTTTTTATGGTGGTTTCCTTAATGGGAGGTAGGGGCAGGATACTGATGTCTAGGGCGATTAGCTTGTGGTCGGATATGACCAGCAATGAGTTGACCTCTGGAATGTAACATCAGTTGTCCATATTGGTAATGACCAGGTCCAGGATATTGCTGCCCCTGGTGGAGATATAGACAAGCTGATCCAGGTTGTTGGAATTTATGAATTCCAGAAAGTGTTGAGCAAATGAGTTAGTACATGAGTAGTTTTCCCAATTGATGGTGGAGTAGTTGAAATCACCCATTATTAGAGTATTGGGCTGTACCTTAATATTATTGGTTCATAGGTAGGTACTAGGCTATTGGCCCTAGGGCCTATACAAGCCTAGCCAAAAAGGTACCCTGGCTTTCGCCACCCAAGAAAATTATTTTCCTGTGCCCCTGTCAAGCAGAACCACTGGCAACCATTACCCATTATATCAAAAAATGTGGAGTGGGCATCTTGTGGCATGCCTGAGGATCTGTAACAAGCTACAACCTGGATTGCAGTCTTGCCCATTGTTAGTTGCACTTGGATAATTTCGGATGCATTATGTTGAGCACCTAGCCTGGAGGTGTGGATATCCTTAATGAACATGGACATGCCTTCTTCTTTAGTGTTTCGGTCCAGGTTAGGTGGCTAAGGTGTGGTATGAGTTATAGCCTGATAATGCAGGGGTTCTCCCTGGAACCTTGAACCAAGTCTTCATCACTGCACAGATGTCACTGTTCCCCATTTTAAGGAATGCCTTGAGTGAGTCCATTTTAAGGTTTAGACTTCTAGCATTGAGTAACATTACCTTCAGACTTTGCTTGCTTATAGCTGCTATGGTGGTGAGTTTGTCATTTGAACCTTGCCTAAAAAAGGCACTATAGGGGTGGCAAGAGCCTTAGCCAGTATTCGGAATCCCAGGGGTGACAGGTGCAGGCCATCTCTGGCAAAGCATCGTGGTCTGTCAATCATGTCGTCCCAGGCAGACAGACACTGGATCCCCTTAGAATGACACCAGAAGCTTAGACAATTGTTGAAGTCAATCATTCTGTCCTTGTATTGTGGTATCATCCTGGGCAATGGCAGGATGCTACTCAGGGCTAGGATCATACCTGCCTGAGCTACATGACCTGAGAGCTCCTCCATGTCTCTTTCCATGTAGTCCAGGGAGGTATGTCTTTGGTCATTCACACCAACATGGACAATGACAGAGTCATATTTGTACTTGTTGTAGAGTGACCTGAGTGCTTGCATTGTGTGGCAGATCCTGGCACCCACCAGGCAGCTGACAGTAACCTTGTCCTTGTTTAGCCTGGTGAGTGAGACATCAGTGTGCCTGACTATAGAGTTAGCTATGATTAGTGTGTTAGGTATGTTGTTTTGCCTTATGGACTGAGGTTGAGTGGCACACTGATTTTGTGGACTATGTGTCATCTGGGTAGTGTTTGGGTGGTGGTGGTTGCTTTCATTTCAGGTTTGGAGGTCTATGTTGTTTGGGCAGAGTTTTACTGAGAGCCTCTGTGAATGTAGGTGTGTGTTTTGTGTTACTATGTGTGGGTTTAGGTGGTTTAGGTTTTCATGGACTATGTGTTGAGTGTGGTGTGGTGCAGGTGTTTACCTTCTCCTCTTGACTGTGTAGTACAGTCTTGACTGGAGAGACCTTGGCTTCCAGTTTGGCTATATAAGTGCATCTCTCACAGGTTGTAGTGTTGTGTGGTAGTAGGAGAGGGTTTTCAGTGTACATGAGGCAATTGCTACATTGCCCCAAGATGCCCAGATTCATCAGGTGGACAGGGGAAAATACCGGGAGCTGACCCTTAGACATGCCTGGATAGGTGCTAATTAATTTAAGTACTAAAAATGTTTTTCTCCCAACAAGTGAGGAAAATTGAGTGCTGCAGTAATTTTTAGATTATTTAGTGCTTGCTACGAGTTTTGAACAAGTGCTGAGCACAAGGAAACAGTTTTGAGTGCTAAAACTAGAAAACTGGCTAGTTCTAAGGGAAAATTAGAAGAGCAGACTTTCTGGCGCCAGGAATAGTTTAACCCTAGTTAAACAGCACTGCACAATGCACAAAACTACACAAACATGGGTTTTTAAACAGAAAGAAGAAAGGGATAAAAATAGTCCAAAATGGCCAGTAAAACTACAGATTCTGAGCTAAAACCACTCCTTCAGCAACAGATAGGCTGGAGGAGTGGTATTCAAGGGTAACATGTGACATATTTTAGAAAAAGCAACTTGCAATTTGACCTTTTGGCAGCCTTTGAGCTAGCTGACAAACCAATTCAGGCGGTAAAATTTGTTGCATAACTGACCCGGACTGTACACTGAAGTAGAGATTTGCCTTTATGATGTCCAGGATGACAGCTGCTACACCTTTTTGTTTTTATTTCTAGGTCTTAGTTTTAGTCAGAGAGTAAAAATCTACCTTTACCTGATGGCCAGCCCTAAAGCCATATTAACAACAGATGTAATTCAGCAAAACTGAAGGATTCTTTTTGTACTATCAAGTCCATAGTGCCGGCAAAAGAAAAACACTGCAATTAAGCAGTATTTTAAAGTTCCACAGAGCCCCCCCACACACACACTTCTGAAGTGGTAGTCTAATAGCTTCATTCCACAAAATGCACAATGTATCTTTCCTGAAGCATTTCGTAATTATTGATACCATCTCCAGGGCACAGAGCAATAAATCTGTCACTATGACCTACATGAATCAGTACTGATTGCCAGTCAGAACATTCTAAGACCGTAGAAAAGTACAGGCTTATCCATACTAAGAGGAAAGAGGCTGCCTCAAGGCCCAAACCACCAGCAGCATGATGGATATGTAATACATATATGCGTTTGACTCTGGTTTAAGCAATTCTGTCATCTCATGCAGAATTGGGGGCATACAACAAGCAACATGTGAACCTTGGATGCGCCCTTAGCTCTAATTTGGTGCAGTACTGACCTATCCTACAGGATAGTATGCAGTACATGAGCCACGGATGTGCACTTGGCTCAGGTCTAATGCGGTATTGACTTCTCTTGCAGAATGGGCATGTAGCATGCAATGTGTGAAGCAGGGATATTTGCTTGGCTCTAGTCTGCCTCAATGTTAACATCTACTGTAGATTGTAGATATATAGTATGCACTGTATGAGCTTCTTAGATCTGCTACGATACTGACATCTCTTGCAGAATGGCATATAACATCCAACATGTGAGCATAGGATGTATATCTGGCTTTTGCTGAATGGGCATATAACATAAAATGCATGAGCCAGGGATGTATGCCTGGCTCTGGCATGACTGAGTGCTGATTTTGGTCTACAAATCTGTGTAGGTCTTGAAAAAAGATGAAAATGGGCATATTTTGAGCTGAATAAAGGGAAGCATCTACTGATGCAATCTCTGACTCCTGTCTCTTAAATACTTGTTAACAGCAAGTAAAACTAATGTTTGTTATTTTTTGCTTACATATGCATGCATACATGCGTGCACACACACACATACACACACACACACACACACACACACACACACACATATATATATATATATATATATATATATATATATATATATATATACGCATAGATCTATACATACATATATATATATATATATATATATATATATATATATATATATATATATATATATACACATATATATACACGAGTCCCCCCTCAAGATGAGAAGACCCATCAGAAAGGTCTAATGCAGACAGATGCTTGATGCCAAAGCCATGGCTTAAACCTCAGTACCAAGAAATGCATTATAGTACTATATGGGAAGTTTACCACCCCAGGTAACTATGTTATCAATAAAACACCCTCAGCAGTTGATTCACTAGTCAGCAATCTGGGAACTCACATAGACAGTAACCTAGCCTTCGAACAACGTGTCCAAGGTAGCAAGTTTCTAGACTTGATCCTTCTATGTTGCTCAACTTATAAGCAAGGGCATGGCGTCTAGGTACAGAGAGGTATTCATATTACTGTACTCATCCCTCTTCAGGATCATCATAGGGTATATACCTGACCACACACATGCAGCAACAGGAATGTCTACAAAAGTTCCTTACTAAAAGAATACAGAGAGTAAACATAATGTCCTAAGCTGATTGCCTCAAAGCCCTGTCTCTTTACTGGGTATCATACATACTTCTGAGATGTGATCTTTCCATGGCATATATAGCATCTCTGGTCAGTTTTGATGACCTTTTTGCACATTCGCAAAACAAACAGCATCAGAACTACAAGGTTAAAAGACCTAAATTTTGCTTGCGATTTAAATAGGACATGTTGGAGGTACAGATATTCCCAGTCTCTGGAACAGGCTCCCCATCCATGTGAAGCAGAATTCTTCCGTATCCCTTTTTAAATGCAACTTGGACCAATGGATGGGTAATCAGAAATTTACCCCTGGTCTGGCTTCTATGTCTCTGATGGACAGAGGCAGTCAGTAAATCACCACCTATATAAATTAAATTTGTGAGTCATATTTGGGTTGCATAGCTGTGCTCCTAAGCCTAACCCTGTACTTAACTTTCAAAAACAGTTTTCATAACACTAAGACAGCTCGGTCACCCACACATACACCAACATATGTGCACTGAACTACAAATATGCTCTCACTTAACCTGACCTTTACCTGCCTACAATTGCACAAATACCCCATCTCCTAATGCATGCTGACATACAATGAAAACTGAAGTGATTTTTCTGAATGATCCTTTATACAAGTTTCCAGACGATACAGTGATACGGTTAAAATATGTGTTCTCCTTTTTCCAGAATAAGCACCTCTTTAGTTGAGCAAAAGCATCACAGATGCATGGTGTGATAGTAGTGAAAAGGCGGAAGTAGTTTTACTTTACAAGCTTTTATTCACTCATACACATAATGTGATTTCAATTATTCCATGGACAAAACAGCCACTTGATGCTAACCATCTAACCTTGTGCAGATATCTGCCACTGTTCAGTGCCATATATGGAATTGTGACTCAACTCCTCCAGCACCTTCACAGAGGGGGATGTCCAAAGATGATAATATCCTTAGGCCAAGAGATCAAAAATGCCATACCTTCTGTCTGTAAATTTTGATTTTTTTAACCATATTCTTCTGACTGAACACCAGATCAAGTGGTATAACCTCTTGGGAAATGTGCTATACAAATTTTTATCATAATTGTCTGGCAGACCATACAAACTAAAATTCAGTATCAGTTTATCTTATAGTTTTAGTTTGCAATGTAGGATGCACCTGGGTACAGCCATGACTCTAATTCTATGCTCTAGCAAAATATAGTCTCCATTACATAGAAAGAAAGAGCCCTGGCTTAATCTCAGAAGAGCTGGATTCAATTACTGACCTGGGCACAGCAGGAACTGATGATGTGGGAGAGACAAAATGAGTCATTACTAGTTACCTATTTCAGGAGGTGGAGTGGGTGTGAGGATATGATGGAGGCATGCCGAAGGTGACAGACTCTGGTGGAAATCAGACCCATTGACATGGACAGTAGCTGAAAGGTGAAGTAGGCGGGAAGTTGAGTGATGCATCAACATGAGCACAGATGTGGCTCTGTCATGGAGCCACTCTAAACCCAGTTGCATCAAATCATCCAGAAGGTTGAATGGAAGTTAAGCCTAAATTACTGGCCTGTGTCAGTGTGAATGATGCTGCAGCCTCATTGAAGAGAACCAGTGACCAGTAGCATATGAGACTTAAACTATTTTTGTTCACTTTGCTGACACTAAGTGGTATAGTGAGACAGAAGGCTTGAGCTATCACATGATTTGGTATGATATATTATTCAAACTATCATTTACATTGGATTTACATCCAATTCATCAGTAAAAATGTAGACTAATGCTTAGTAAGAGTCTGTCATTGAAGACAAAGTTGTCCATTGTTCATTTGTCACAGAAAACAGAGGAACACAATTTTAACCAATATGCACACATCAGTTAATGAAACTAGTTCCTCATTCATACCACTTAGTGGTCTTACTTCCTGAATTCTAATCACAGTCAATAAGAATCTCATTGTAATGTGCTCTACAGTACCATGAGTTTCTAATGAAATAAATTAATTCCATGGACACTCACTAGTCTAACTACAATAAGCATGTGTTCTAGGGCATCATGCCACTAATTGCATTTCTGATCAGCCTTGCTAATATAATAGATTGGTGCTGATGGATCATTAGACCTATCTATAATGGCAAGAATAGCATTATTTTATTGACCCAATACTTTTTACAGGAAATATGCATAAAAAATCATTTATTGTGAATTGGCTCTTTTTTCCAGTGCAAAGCATATGCTTGGCCTGAACCATTTTATGCATATCCATGCAAATTCATACTCTGAAAACACATACTTGATTAAATTATATTTACAAATTTTTATCTCACAACGTTTAGAACTTCTAGCATTTTTAGCACAATCTGACATGCAAATAATACATTTTTTATTTATTACTGATTGGCACAGTTATTCAATTTTTTATTACCATTTAACAATAAATAAACATTCATCCTCACCCCTTTTTGCACATGGGGTTGGGGTGTCACTTCAGCAGTGACAATCATCTCATGCCAAGGTTTACAACACCAGATGGCTAGCCCTGCCATGGTAGTTCATTCATATCACACCTTCACTCATACACACTCTCACCTATGGCTAATTTAGAGTATCCAATCTACCTACTGCTTGTGTTTGAAATATGGAGGAAACTGCAGCAGCTGGAAACCCACATGACTGCAGGGAGGATATGAAACTCTGCACAGAAGGCACCCCAGCCAAGAATTGAACCAGAGAACCTCTTGCTGTGAGGCAAGAACTCTAACTGCTGCACCACTGCAGCCACCAATAAGCATTGAAAGTTTTTAAATGTTTGTTACACACTATTTACCCACAGTCAAATTGCTAGCTAAGCATCATGTAACTATTGAACTATAAATAAATATTTGCAATATGTTATATGTTCTTCATAAAGTTAATATTTGTTTTATTTAAAACATGCAATTCATCATTCATTCATCTTTGGTGGCACCTCTGTTATATAATTCCAACATTTTTACTATTCTTAGCCAGAAGTTTTTTTTCCTTTGATTTCTTGCACATTTTATATCATGGACATCCTGAAGGAACAACAGAAATTCTTTAAATTTAGATTGATATTGTTTTAACCAACTTCTTGTTATTACTTTTATTGACTTAGCTAATATTGTCCACAAAAGGGAACAATTATGAGTATTTACATAATTTGGTACTGGAATATTATATAAAATTCTATTTTATAAGCTTAACTATCCATAATGCATGAGCAAATGTTTGTATTTGCTCTTAATATGTTATAAGTTTTGTATATTCCGAAAAAATATTCACAGTCTGCATGTATTTTTTCTTTATATCTATTTCAAATATAGCTGTTTTTAATTTTTTTGTGACTCTCTCTACTTTATGTGCAGTACATAGTGTGCATTCTAAGAATTCTGATATAGACGTATTTCTGAGAAAAAAACAGATTGTGGTACATGTAATAGATCTTAACATTATTTTTTAAAGAAATTATTTTTTTTAAGTATGTCCAATAATTATCTATTGAATGTGGTTCTTGTCCTTTTATCATTGTATATATTTTAAATTAGCATATTTATGTATTCTAACACTATTTCATATTATTTATTATCTTTGTGCTGGTACACTCCCCCAATTAACAAACTGTGGTAAATTAAATACATTTACATTTATTTCCAATTTTTTAACATTATGCATCTGCATATTATCCCCCCCCCAATTTGCCACACATTCAATGCTCAGCCATTACACAATAGTTTTATAACTGGAAGCTATAACATAGCTTTTGCATACATAAAGCCTAGCTCTCCATTAGTTAATGTTTTGTAATCTATTCTTGATTTATTAGGGTACTACTTAATCTATGTTTTAGGAAACACTAAATTAATTTATTGTGTAATAATCTCCCTTTAAAAGTAAAAAAGCTAATGCTCTATTTTCCTGTCTTTTATCTCCTGTATTTTTATATATCTATTCATATTATTTTTTTATGCTGGAGTTATTCATAAATTATTCAGTTTCTCATCAATATTGATACCATAGCTATACTACATGTTTTTGAAAAGGCTTGTATAGCTTACTTTTGAATCCATAATTATGCATTTTGCTGTAATGGAATTATATTTTAGTCCAAAATATTGCTAACATTTTATTTTTGTTCTGTGTTTTTTTTTTAAGGGAAGACTGTATAGTGATATATTGTTTATAAATATCATCTGTGAAGAATATTATTTTTGATATGTATTGATTTATCTTAACACCATTTATATCTGTATTACTTCTTATAATATTAATCAAAGTAGGGTCATTCAGCTCACTTGTATATGCTAAAAACAGGTAATTAAACAGGACATTTAGTATATATCAAACTGGTGTATTTATGTATTTCAAGAAAAAAATCAAATTTCAAAGTATATTTGAAATTTATTAATTTTGATTTTTGTTTTTATTTTTTATTTTATTTATTTATTTATTTTTACATTTGGCACAGTGCAGCATACATGTAAAGACATTCCCCCAGCTTCACTAATCTTCCAAGCAAGATTAGCTTAGTCCTGCATGGAAGCGACTGTTTAGGAGCAGCATGGCAGCGCACCATGCATATTAATGAAGGCACACTGCCTGAGCTCCTAAATGGACACAGCGCTTGGATAAGTGCAGGGGGTGTGTTTGAGAGCAGAGCTCTCACAATATACACACCCCTGCAATCAACAATGAGCAAGACCACTCACAGGGGGTTGCATACCCTCAGCAACACCCCCCCAAAGTTTATAATAGCTATAGTTAAAATATAATAATATAAACAAGTACATTTTTTTTTTATCAAACAGATAAAAGTTAACCATAGGTGCGCGGGTTTGCCCAGTGCTTAGCTACGTATACTGCAGCTTAAATGGCACAAGAAGATAAATATCAAGATACATGCAAATGAAGCAGTACTGCAATAGTGTAGTGATCAGAGCATTTGTCTTACAAGCAGTCATTCCAGGCTTGAGTCTCACTCCAGTACATTCCATTTTCCATGTCAAATCACTTTATGAACAATAATTTTGTTGTGTAACCTACTAAATAACATATATTTGTGAACTGGAGTACTGCATTAAATGCAGATATGAGGTATCATTGTAATAATGTTGTAAAAACTACAGATAAACACAAGTGCCCCATACAGTACATGGGCACATGAATCAGGGATACAAATCAAAGGTATAATGTGTAATGAATGATAAATCCATAGAGTGTGCAAATCCACCACCTTCCCTAGAACCATATTACATTTCTGTCTAAATTAGTGTGGGGGTAAGTGGGACTAAGCACTATTAAGCAATAGTAAGTGGGAGTAAACAGATTTAAGCAGTAGTAACTGGGTTTAAGCCCGTTTTTGTTGGGGTAAGCAATACACACACAGGTTAAGCAATATTGAAGCTAACTCTCTGTAAGCATATTTAACCAGAGGTTAGCATTGCTTACCTTTGTGCAAACCCACACAAACCCGCTTATAATTGCTTAAAAGTACCTTAACCACTCTATATGCAACAGCCGCTGTTCTGCCCAGAAACAAAATAAACAGGTCTTGCAAGTCTTGAACTCAGGACCCTGTACACTATAGTTACAGTGGTTAAACAGTAAGCCATAAGACTGAGGTAACACCAAACAGATCCTCACTATAGGAATATTAAACTTAACATGTGAAAGAAATATATATAGAGTTTTATGTTGTATAACCTACTACATAGCATAAATATGTGAACTGGAGTACTGCATTAAGTCCAGATGTAAGGTATCATTGTGATAAAGTGTTGAAATCCCCTAATAAACACAAGGACCCCATACAGTGTATGTACACATGAATCATGGATACCAAACACATATATAAGATGTAATGAATAATAAATCAATACCAAACAGCAAATAGTATGCAAATTAAAAATTAAGCAATGCTAAGCTTTGCACAGCCCTGCTTACTATGTGTAAGCAGTGTGTAGGCCAGCTAAATCAGTTTGCCCATTGATATACCCCTTTAAGCAATGCCAACCTTAGTTAAGGAGGTTTGCCCATTGCTTAGCACTTTTAAAACTGTCCAGTCATGGTAAAGTGCAGGAAATCAGCCCTATTTAAACCCAACAGGCAGGAATACATCTCATAACTGGTTGCAGCTCCCTCTGTAGGCACTATGACTGGTGTGGCAGAGGGAGTGCACTTTTGGGTGCAGTGCTGGGGCATCCAGAGTCCAAAGTCATGGCAGGACTCCTTGTTAAAGACCATGACCAGGGACTGCTGCAGGGCCAGTACCAGGATTCCCAATATAAAGCAGAAGCCCGGGACCGTCTTGCCACATGACTTCACCAGTGCTACTGGTATACCTCTAACTGGTGAGCAGGTCAAGCATCACTATGCCAACCTAAAGCAGAGAAAGAGGGAGCTCTTGGATCAGTGGATCCAAGAGGCTAGGAGGATGGGGGATGTCCCAGCCGTGTATAAGTATCAGTCCACTACCTGTTCAATAGTTACCAGCTCATGTATATTATGGATAGGTATGGCTAAATATTCCTCTTATGTCTTTGACAGTGGCAGATGAGTGGGCTGTGAACCGGGAACCCCATACCTGTAGATTGCAGAGGTTGCATCGTGAGGCAGGTTAGTAATACTCTTGCATGTACTGTCATAAGAAATAAATCTAAAAGCAGTAAAAAGTTAATTGCCAGTATAAAACCTGTATTGTTTAAGGCATGTACAGAATACAACAGACAATATGGCAGGAAGAGTCTCATAAAGGTTGTATGTAAATAAAAGGTTAACACCCTGACAATAAAGGTCTAACTGCTGGACTGTATGTGTTTACTCTGGTATCATAAGGTAATGTAGTGTTGTAATCTCTTAATAGTACTGTTGTATTAAGCACTGTTACCCAGAATGTGCTACATAAATAAAATGTGCAGGAATATCTATATATGACTGTTGTAATCACAACTTAGACAGAAAACAGTGAAAAGATAGACAACATAATCCAAATAGCACACTCAACTGAGATGTGAAGTGTTGCAGTTTTAGCACACACAGCCATGGTTTGAATCCTGGGAGTGATAGTAAGCTTTATGCAGAATCACAGAATGCCCAGTTAATTTGCCCATATCCGCTGCCTGTTACCCTTTCTCCCTGGCAAATCAGTGGGATGATCCCAAACATTTAGGCAGCTAATAATGACATACAACTGATTGTCAGACATCTATAAGAACAAACCTGTCACTCTAGCAACTCCCCAAAATGTTATGAGAGTAATAAACCAAATATGTCCCATCTCCACCCCCATGTTGTGAAGCTGTGACCAGACTGTGTGCAGTAACAGAGTGAGAAGTATGTGCATAATACTAATGTGGAATCTGGTAATATGTGTGGCAACATTCAAGTAGTGCTAACGAACATTCCCCGCCACAGGTCTGTCAGATATGAAAACTGTGCCTAGAAATAAAAGATTGAAATCCTGGACTGGTACTGTTTACTCTGGTATTGTATGGCATTGTTAATGTTGCAGTTGCTCTGAATAATAAGGTATTACTGATCACTGTCATCCACACTGTGCTACATAATAAAACTGTCTAGGAAACCCTGTATAAGAGTGTTGTAATTACAAGGTCAGATTGTAAAACCACGGGAGACTTATAGACAGAAATCAGAGAAGAGATACACAGCAATGCGTATATAGCACACTCAGCTGTGATGGACATGGTTTTATTTTTAGCAGACACAGCCATGGTTCGAATCCTGGATAGTGGTAGTAAGCTGTATGCAGAATCATACCCCACAAGTGGACAGACTTTTCCAGAATGTCCATTTAATTGCCCATATCTGCTGGCTGTTACCTTGTCCCCCTGGCATATCAGCATGCTAATTGCTGACATGTAGGCAGCATTTAATGTCATATAACTGACTGTCAGGCCTGTACATATTTGGAAAATGTCTATGAAAACAAACCTGTCATTGTACAACTCACTAAAGGTTTATGAGGGCAATAGTCAAAATATGCCCTGGTTTCAGCTGCATGTTGTCAAGACATGCCCAGAGTGTGTGCAATAAGAGATGGACAGGTATGCGCATAACGTCAACCTAGAATCTGGGAATATGTGTAGAAACAGTCAGGTAGTGTTAACAAACAATACCACCATAAGTATACCAGGTAAGAGGTATATAATATACTGAAGGTAAAACTCAGTTCATGTATATAGTTGTCTACATCCAAACCACTGTCCAAACTAAGGCCATAGGGTAGTGTAATAATACCTGTAAGGTATAGATCACAGCACTGACTAGGAAGGTAATGACAACTACAGGAATATACAAGTTGTTAATTGACATATCTCTCTTATCCCCACCATATCTACAACAATAAAATAAATACACAACTCAATCGGTATGTGCTCTGTTAAATCTACTGTTGGGACATATGTCCTATTTGATAAATATTTAAATTTGTTTCTATGCATGTGCCATGTTGAAATACTCCCACATTGGTGGCATGCTCCCATCAATGTTCCTGCATGCTGTTGTAATGGCCACTATGGTTCCATGTATGTATGTGTTCTGTTTGCTAAGCAACTGTTCTATATATGGTGTTTCGCATTAATGGGAACATCTATGCATCCTGTTATATCTAATCCTGAAATGTGTTGACTAGTACTAACCCACATATGTTGTAAAATTGAAACACCATAGCACATTTGGGAAGGCTGGTCCCAGTGGACCCACCTCTCCCACCTCATATGGCCATGGCACCAGGCACCAGCACATCTGGGGTCCACCACGGGACCTCCTCATCTCCTGGTCTGCACCACCTTAGGGTGGGAACTGCCTCAGGGGGATGGGGCTTGCCCCCCCTGGGAGCCGGTGCAGACAGGACACTGTCACCCTTTGCAAGGTCTAGGGCTTGGTGTGTAGTGAGCTCCACAGGGAGTTTGGAGATCTGCTACTCCAGCTTGAGGGCTGCATGGTGAAACTAGAGGGTCAGCCTGGCACTCCTACTCAGCCCCCAGCACAGCCACCTTCGGGGCTGTGAAGGTACAGTGGTGACTGCCCATGGGTGGGGACCTCAGTCCCACTGTTTCTACTATAGGGGCCATGGGCTTCTGACTTCCAAAAAACCCTCCCCATCCAAGGTATTTACCCCCCACATGTGTCATATACTGCCCCTGTATGCTGGCTTGTCTGTCTTGTCTGTTATCCTACCCAAACTACCTCCCCAAATATACCTACTATCCCTCTCCAACATCCCACTCTCACCTTAAAAAAAGGGGCAATCTGTTGCCAAAAAAAAATCTCGCCACATACATAGCTGTACATTTTGCACGTGTCCACTGGATATATGTATTCTGGTCTAATTGGCTTTACAAAATATTACTGTTGTCCTCACCTCTCTCTCAGGGGTATAAGTATCCAAATCTACCTCCAAATCAGTGTATATGCACAACTGTTGCTGTAGAAGAAATGAGCAGCAATGGACCTTCCCTACACCCGTCCTGCATACCCCTAGCGATTTTCCCTACTGGCTTTCCCTATTTGTGCCCCTTTTTCACTACTTTCCTATCACCCTTTTTCATTTCTTTTAAAGAAATTAGCGTGGGTGTAAGTGGGAGTAAGCACTTTTAAGCAGCAGTAAGCGGGTTTAAGCTTGTTTGCATGGGGGTAAGCAATGCCTACACAGGTTAAGCAATTGAGAAGCTAAATCAGTAAAAGAAACTGTAACCAGAAGGTAGCAGTGCTTACCTCCGTGCAAACTAGCGCAAACCCACTTACGACTGCTTAATATTGCCTTAATCACTCTGTATCCAATGGCCCTTGTTCTGCCCAGCAACAAAATAAACAGCCTTTGGAAGTCTTGAACCCATGACCCTGCACACAGCAGCCAAAGTGATTCACCATGAAGCCATGTCAGATATACATAACCCTGATGTTTTCACAAACATATCATCCAGCACAGTTATTCAACAGTACAGAAAATGTATTTATACATGTAGATGTATGTGTGTGCATATATATATATATATATATATATATATATATATATATATATATATATATATATATATATATATATATATATATATATATGTCAACTCACAGTAAGACGCTGTCCGGTTCAATTCTCAGCTAGAGCATCTTCTGCATGGAGACATGCATGAATGGGCGTAACTTTGTTGAAGGTTGTGCATCAGGGCTGGCAAGCCGTAAAAATCAACTGCCAATCATTAGC
>NC_056736.1:355606390-355608890 GCF_019279795.1 Protopterus annectens
TCATATCAATAAGGGTGTGTACACTCCTCATAGCCATTGTAAGGTTTGACGGTTGTCAGTGTAATAGCACTGTACTGGTCATCCATGCACCACTGATGATATCTGTAAATCAGACAGGCATTCACAAATGACAACTCTCCACATATCATCCCAGATAAGTGTCAGACAAACACATAGGGGCTGTGAGCAGCAGAGCAGACATAACTGACACAGTAATACACATTCAGCAATAGTGTGTACACCTGTGAGGTATGGTGCACAGTACATAGCAGGGTGCTGAACAGGTGCACAGCAATACTGTGTACATGGGCGCAGTGTTTTCTAGGGGAAGGGGCATCACCTACTAACACACCCCATGCAACATACACATGTATACTGTTGCTAGCATGGATTGGCTATAGCTGCACTGCATGCTGTTGAGTACCATATGTTATGCATGTTGACAGATGGATAATGGGAGGTCTGTGTGTAATATCTTCATGCAACCTCACCTGTAAGTGTGTGTGTGTTTGGGGGATGGGGGATTATTTTGTCTGTATGTGCAATCTGGTGGAGTGGAGGGGTGTTGATGCATGTAGGATGTGTGTGTGTATGTGTCTGTGTGGGTGTCCATGTATGCACATGTGTGATTGTGGGGTTGTTCATACATAACTACTTCCCTTTGGAATCGTGCAGTACATGGACATGGACTGACACATGAGACACCAGGAATACTTATATGATATGTAATCTCAGGCAGCTGATAGTATAATAAGGTCTGTAGCATGGAACATGCACTGGGAGGGAAACTAGACACCAGGTATACTGTTAAAATTGCATTCAGCAGAAAGGTGAAAGACTACCCACATATACAGCACTACAGATACATTGGGGAATTACTAGACAACACCGATGAGTGTATCCAAATATTACTGTTGTCCACATAATAAGTTGATTGAGCAACAGCTTTTGCATCTACTGAGCAATAGTTACATATGACACTCGAGTGCGTGACATTATTGAGTGACCATAGTAGCCCCTAACATATGGGGGCCATGTTCACAATGTCCGGACATACCCAGGGTAAACACTGGAAGACAGCAGTGAGCCCTTGTAAAACCGACTCCAGTCAAGTCAAAGAGGTAATGAAGTAACAGGTCATGTTTTGTGATCACTTGTCTAGGCAATTAGAAGAATGATATGTTAATGATTGGTATTAATGAGTGTAAGTTTCCAAGTGTGATGCAGGACGGTGAACTTAAGTGAATAAACCTGGGGCAGTCTGTAAGCTCAGGGACAGGTAGGTATTATGGTGGAATGTCAGTGTGTGTTTGTGTGTGTGTGTGTGTGTGTGTGTGTGTGTGTGTGTGTGTGTGTGTGTGTGTGTGTGTGTGTGTGTACTGTTAAGCAATGACATACAGGTCTTAAAGTGTGTTTCTTGTTTTCTCCTCACAGGTGGCGAGGTGGGTCAGGGTCCCTCCTGTATGCAATCTGATGTTGGTGTCCATACAGACACTGAAAATGGTGATAGGTGTGTTGAAGTACAGGTGGGGTTGTCAGAGGCTGAAACTACGCCATCATTTGACATCCCGCTGTTATCCACCCCATCTCCGTACACAGTCACAGTGCCTATAGATACCCCATCAGCAGTGGCCACAGCAGAGGGACAGTTGGCGGTTGGTGGCAGTGCACAGGACAGTGTGGTATCTATGGCTGCTGTGTCTGGACACAGCAGCCATATCCGGATTTCCAGCAGGGTATCACATAGGCATTTGTACCGGGGTGCTCATGGGAGGGCCGCTGGTCATCGTGCCCCTGGCAGAAGTGCCATATCTGGTACCACCAGACACATGTTCAGGCTGTCATGGAGGTGCAGACACGTATGGAATGGTACACCAGACAGGGTCTGAGGGCGCAGAGGGCTGCTTTTTCATCTGTAAGTGACAACATCCGTGATCTTGCAGGTGCAATCCGTGATTATACAGATGTCTTGGCTAAACGGTTGGGTGAGATGGTGGGCCTCATTGACCATGGATTGTCCATGCTAGAGCATGTGGTGGGAATGGTTCGATGGCCACGTGGACGTAGGCTAGCAACACCAACATCTGGTGGTAGAAGTGGACATGCAAGGACACCAAGCCACTCCCGTAATGGCAGTACCAGCCCCAGCACTGCAGGGGGGGGCACTGTCCACATCACACCACAGCTGGCCACATGCACGTGGCCCTGGCCAGTCCTAGGAGGGACCTGGTTCCAGCAGACATATGTCATCATCAGGGGAGAATAGCATATCGAGGCTTGTACCTGGACATGCCCGGGAACCCCTGGCAGGCACAATTCTTGTGTCCGTGGCCAGAGGGGTGAACTGCACACCCTGCCAGGTATGGTCTGCAGCTGTCCAAAAAACACCGGTACAGGGCAGCCACATGTCAGAACTGTGTGCATGCATACCCACATACAATATAAACACACCTAGGGCAACCCCATGCCTACACATACCACATCACCATGCCCATATCAG
>NC_056736.1:355613890-355683890 GCF_019279795.1 Protopterus annectens
TAGCTGTCACCATGTACTGACTGCAATCCTCAGACTATGCTTATGCAGTTCTAAGATAGGTGGACTATGAGTAACACAAGACATATAAGACTCCAAACACTGGCCAGCCTGCAGATAACCCTACAGGTGGGTGTTTCCTCAAACACATAATGCTGTCATGACAGGTATTAAATCATGTAGACAAGCTATATCCACACAAACCCTGTTAAACCAACATTACTAAAAATGCAGAAGAGCAACACTTACATTCTGTAGTCATGTCTGGAATACCCCCTCCTGTTTGTTGGCCTCTCCTCACAGTGTATGTTGTCAGAGGTATATCCCGCTACAATCTGTGATGATGTTTGCCAAACACCAACATGAAGCCCTGCTCACAATGTATGAAAAGGGGCAACACCCACATGATGTTCCTACTTAAAGGAGTGTGTTTCCATGCAATTGGCTATGGGAATGTTACCACAGCTGTCCCACATGCAATCAGCTAGTGGGGGACTGCAATTTGTGCAGAGGCCATCAGCTGATCATGAGCACCCCTTACAAAACACAAGCTGCTGCCTAAGCAAAGCAGGTGTACTTCTAAACATCCACCAGAGAGGGAGTGAGACAGACAGAGACAAAGTAAAACAGGGAGGGGGTGGGAGAGTAAAACCTAAGCATGTTTGGGTCACATCCTTACCGGTACATGGTTTCAAACCCCTGCATTACTATGTGTTGCTCTTACATGTCTATGCAATTATTGCATGTGCCACAGAGATTATATGTTGGGGGAGCTCTCCACAAGTATATTTGATGGTGAGTGACATCTGCAACAGTGATAAAGGAGGGATAGGATAGTTATAGTAAATGTGCCTGTCCACATGAACAGCTGTCAAGGTCAACACAGCCGCACACTCTCAGGGACTCACACACATTATCACAGTTGGCAGGGTCAGGATTAGACTTCCTAACTAACTAGTTTTCCACAATCCAGTAAAACGCAGGTATCACATGCATCACAGGGGTTATCAGGATGATATATGGGCAAAGGGTATGCCAGGGTGCCTGACATCAGAAGGCATGCTTCAGTAGGCCAATGGGAGGTGTAGTGAGTGTAAATGGCATCCAAAACATTATACTACACACACACACACACACACACACACACACACACACACACACACACACACACAGGTTACCAGTACTGACATGCATGGGTGCATTGCTTCACAGGTGTGTAGCAGTTGACAGTGCCATAAGGCTGTACAAGGCTAGGTAAAGGGTACAGCTTGGCATCAGTCTACATGACAATGGTCTGCTGTGTGGCTCAGGGGTGTAATGTCTAGACTGGCCCACACAGGTGAGTATTGTATTCACCATCCAGTCATCTGGGATACTATTGTGGATGGCCAGTGCTGTGCAATGCTTGCCATGTATGTATTCTATAGTCCATGACATGGACGGTGTCTGGGATGTGCACATATCCCATATGCATGTTCTGTGGCATGTGAAAGTGTACCTGGGGTGTTTCGGGCATGTTGTGTACACAGATTGTTATCATCAGATGTGCCATTCCTGGCCTCATGTGGTGAGAATAGGCAATGGACACCAGGTTGACCCTGCACTTACATTGACAGCATGATACAGGTATTCCCTGGTGTCAGTGGCATCTGTCCATACAGGGCATGTGTATAAGACATGATCTGTCCTATGTGGGTTACATTTGCTGGCTCTGCAGTTGCTGCAGGCGTCCAGAGAAGAACATAGTGATGGAGCACTGTATGCAATTATTTGCCTATTGTAGGGATGGGACAGGGTGCCAAGCCTGCTGTAGTCCACTGCAATCACACCTTGTTACTATCTGTGGGCAATATGCAGGGAACTACCAACATAGTGGTTGTTTCCTAGCTGAGTGTATTTGTGTATGAGACATGGGCTGACAGTGTTCTCTGGGTAATACAAGGGTTGCTTATATTGTTCGCCAGGCCTTGATGTGACATGTATGGGTATGGATTGTCTACCCCAGCCTCTCTGCTGTTTGACATCTGTTATCCTTGTAAGGTGGACATTGTGACATATGATAGACCCACCATATAAGAAATTTGCAAAACCTGCTCCCCAATGAATCCAGTTGTTACACACTCACAGTACCTCCACACAGGATATGAATGACACACACACCAAGTCTCACAGTTGCCATGTCTGGGATTAGAACTCCTACCTAACTAGTACATCACACTACAGCATTATGCAGTTATAGCATTCAAAGTGAATGACATCAACAGGCTTGCCAAAATAGGTTAATGGAGGTTGTAGTGACTGTGAATTGACTCAAAAGCATTGCTCCCTACACAGACAAACACACACACATAAACATTTACACTTACCATATCTGGGAATAGAACTCCTACCTAAGTAGTATATCATACTACAGCAGTATGCAGTTATAAGATGCACCATGGAGATTACTGGGCTACTCATTTCCCAAAGGTGTATTTCAAAGTGAATGACATCATTAGACTTGCCAAAGTAGGGCAATGAAGATTGTAGTGACTGTGAATGGCTTCAAAAGCATTGCTCCCTACACAGACAAACAAGTACATACGCTTTTACACTTGTCATGTCTGGGAAAAGAACTCCTCCCTAACTAGTATATCACACTATAGCATTACACAATTATAGAACATGCCACGGAGATTACTGAGCTACACCTTCCACAAAGGTGTATTTCAAAGTGAATGGCATCAGCAGCCTTGCCAAGGTTGGCAATGGAAAATGTAGTTCATAGGTTGATACTAGGCTAATCGGCCCTAGGGCCTATACATGCCTAGACATGACAATTCCCTGGCTATGTCTTCTCACAGTATTTACTTCCCTAGACCCCTATCTAGCAGGGCAGCTGATATGATCCCCAGGGTCAATTTCCTATCTTCCATCCAATCATCCAGGCTCCTTTTGAAGACAAAAGATAGAAATGCTGAAAGTACAAAAACTCTTCAAATGAACCAGCAAGCAGGCAGGGAGACCAACAGGGAGACGCCAACTAACTATAAGGCAAACAAACCCACAAGCAAAGCAACAAAAAGCCGTACTCCTCGAAATTCAAACTCCTTTATTTTTATTTTTTAAAATTTATATTTAGTTTGTATATAAATACTGTGTTTTTTTTAAATAAATGAATAATTAATTTTAATGAAGCAATTTGAGTTATAATTGATGTAATTGGTGGGGGTAATGATATTTAAAAAAAGCAGAGATGTTTAGGGTTGTTATCTGATGAAGTTAGTTACTTGAAGCGAACCCTGGGTCATCTCACGGTTCTTCAATAAAGGAGTTTGGATTCTTATCTTGTGGTGTGTAGTTTTATGGTGTGTTTATGGATACTTTAGGAAGGAGCGGTAGACCTGGCGGAGTGGTGTATTGCAATGTGTATTTATTGTTAATTTTTAACAATGAGGAGGATTTTACAAAATTACATAATATCAGACCAACATCAGTTCTTCCGTACACGGCGATCCATGCACGTTACAGCTTACTGCTAATGCTCTTAGCCAGTGCTCTTCAGGTGGAATTACCAGTGTCATGGGGCAGTACCAGGTGTGGCTTACCCAAGAAGCCCGAGGTTAATTGGAAATGGAAAAAAAACATTTATTTGTGGAAAGACAGAAATATAGTGGAAGCAACAAGTAATAGAGATGTGAAAAAAACATGAAAAAGATGCTCCAAGAAAAGACAAATGCTAAAAAAATTTTAAAACTAAAAGAAACCAATTGTTGGAGATCTAGTGCAGAAACTAGACTTGTAAATTGGCGAACTCAATTAGTGCCGGCGGTCGAGGATGAAGGCAATGTCGAACGGATATGCAGAAAACTGCGTATTTGGTACCAACCACTGTAAGTTTTAGTTGGATGTCTGGCGGTTTAACAACATAAATTAAATTTAACAAATAGGTGGAGGAATTGGATCAGCACATAAGCAAGGACTTGTTGGCTGATCAGTATTATCACAACTAACGCACATCATTCAAGGACTTGAATTTAGATAAGTCATATATTTATCATGAAAAAACAAAAAAAGAGATAGAACATAAGACAATGCACGAGCTGGGTGAAATTTATCTTTTGAAGGTAGCGGAGAGTAGCGGCTGCAACCAAATACAAAAGGCGCAAGCCACCAGGTCGTGTGAGGTGTAGACCGATTTTCGGTAATGGAGCAAGTGGAAGTGCATTGTGCAGAAAAGCTTAATGGGGGGACACCGGAAGGGGAGTTGAGAGGAAGGAAGGAAAACAGAGGCAGGACCTAGAGCCAACAATAATGCCTGGTGCATTAATACGCCGGTCACAAAATTGGTGCTCGGTTCAAAAAAAACAGGGAAGACAACCAAAAAACAATGGCGGACACAAGGATTTTTGCCCTACGGATACAGAACTGAACTTAGGACAACTTGACACTGTACCCTTGGACAATTGTGTGAATTATGGACACAATTGTGAATACTATGTGTATGGGTAAGTGTATGTGTATGTATGGGTATTCTTATGGAAGTTAGCGATAGTATGTTTGATGTTGTTTGATAACAATACAGCTGGTAAAAAATGTTAAACGTTTTTTTTTGGCTCTGAGATAATTGTAGAATCATGGGGATTTTTGCATTTGATAACAATGAAAATGAATTATGAATAATTACATGAAGTGGCATGTGTAATATTAATGGATATAAGATAAATGCTGAATTTGCAAATTAATGGATACTAGCTGTGCAGAGAGACAGTATTCGTATGAATGGATATAAGTATAGTGTACAAAGGAATGTATAGAAATCATGATGGGATGAGTGTGCATGTACAAAGAGTAGTATCATGAATGTAAAGTGCAATCAGAAGTAGAGACATGAATGATTTTTCGAGAGACATTGTAGAGAGATGAATGTGAATTTGGAATCACATTGATGAAAGACATATCAGTTTAATACAATCATATTACAATTTTGGAGTCATAATATTATTATGTAGAATTGGTTATATGTTTACAAACTATTAGTCATTATTTAAGTGAAAATATGAATATAAATACTTCTATTCTATTTTTCCAAGGGTTTAAAATTGTTAAAATGAAAGGTTTGGTTAAATTCAAAGGGTTCAATTTTGTTCCTTATGACGTAAATTAAATTAAAGATTATGGTTTTATCGTCACCTGATGTTATTAAATTTTTATACTTTACTTGGATATTGTATTTAGATAATGGCAAATATTGTTAAATACAAGCCGAGCAAGATTTGATAACCAACCAAATGATCAATGAAGTAGAGCCATTTTTTGAAAGAGAAATGAAAAGGAAAAAGATTTATAGGACTTTATAAAAAGTAATGCATCATAATATGTCTAAAGAGGATATGAGACTTTTAACAGCATTAGGAAACGAGCATAAGGATGGATGAAAAGTTGAAGGGGGTAGAGGGGTGGGTTGTGACTAGCACACAGGATTATATTTCACATGATAGGCATGTTGCAAGGAGAGGAGAGATGAGGAAGTAAGTCTCAAAATTATTAAACAAGCGTATGCCAACATAGATTTATATTTGGTATTCCCAAAATTCATATAAAGCTTGGACAACTTACAATTTTACCTATAGTCGACGGCAAGAGAAATAAGACTTATGAGGGCACAGCAATTATTATCAGATTAATGGGGGGCAATCTGTGCCCCCATTTACGCTTAACTTGATTATGACTCATTTATTGGGTACATTAACAATACGGTGAGGTTTTTGAAGTTCACCAAGTGCGGATTTTTATATATATATGTTCACACATTTATTGCACGAAATTTATAGTTGTCAATAGTTATATTTCCCAAAGATTCAGAGAGAGAAGGGAGCATTTATTAGCATTTATCTGACATTAGAAATTGTAACGCAACTAATGCACAATGAAATGGCATATATAAATTTAAATTCTGTATTTGTATTAATCATTTTTTGATTTTTGATGCACAAAGCACAAGGCAATTCTTTAGATTTGGATATATGATAACTAAAATGGCAAATGGCAGTAGAACCCATAATAATATAGGCTTCCCAGGGCTTAATAATCAAGCCCCTTTGAAAAAAATTATATATGGTCAAGGGTACTAGTGTGAATATATGTGAAGCACACAGTACAACAGTTTACACTAAGTGACAGCATAGCTTAGTACACATGGCATAGATGATACAATGGGTTATTGTATATACATTATTTATAATCTTTAATTTAAAAATGTGTGTAAAAATATATTATATTACATTATATTATTATTTTATCTTAGAGCCTACATAATCTATTCATATATAATTATATTTATTTATTGACACTTTTACACATTTGGTTTGAATACTAATATTTGAATATATATATATACTTTTACGATATGTATATGTATGCATGTTGTATTTTTTTTTTATACACATATAGGATTACATGTGTTCGTTACTGCGAAAAAACCTGTCATCTGCGGTTCTTCAATAAAGCAGTTTGGTTATTTCGTTTATTCGTTTGCCTTATAGTTAGTTGGCGTCTCCCTGTTGGTTTCCCTGCCTGCTTGCTGGTTCCTTTTGAAGACAGCCAAAGAGGCACTCTGCTTGACATGTATGACCAGTCTATTTCAGAGTCTGGGGAGTCTCTGGGTCAGGAACACATCCCTCCAGCATGTATTGTTCATTGTGATGACAAGATTTGGATCCCTTGAGCATGTGGCTGTGAGGGATTAGCATTCTTTAAGTGTAGCATGTCCAACAGCTGTGGGTTTGACATGGCATGGCATGTTAAGCAGAGATCACCTCTCAGAACACAATATGTGGCAGAGTATAGCTGGATGATTTTCAGACAGTCAGCATAGGGAATCTGGTTTAGGCCTGTGATTCATTTCATGATCTATGTCTGCAGCCTCTCTAGTTGTTGCAGATTTCTTGTGAGGTACATACATAATGGGCCATTGTAGTGTGTACTGGGTCAATTAAGAGATTACTACAGTGGGATAATGGCCTCCTTTTCCTGGATGTAACACCCTTAGTGGGAGGTATGCCACATAGGTGGGTTTCCTGACTGTTGTGGTGATGTGGTTATCAAAGGTGAGACCACTGTACACCTGTGTCCCTAAGTCTGTTATCACACTTTAGGTGTTTAGTGTACTGCCACCTATGTGGTACTTCACAGGTACATGTCCCTTCCCAAAGGTGATAACTATATATTTCTTGGCATTGATCCTGAGGCCATGGCTCAGGCACCAAGCATGTTTTTCTGTAATGCCCTTCTGTAAAATATCCACATCATGTGGGGATTCAATATTGGCTCCCAATGTGCAGTCATCTGTGACCTTTGTTTGTGAGAGTCCCTTACTGTTGGACTGTACTTCAGAGCAATAAATGCCAAACAAGGGCAGTGCCAGGACTGAACCCTAAGGTACTCCAACTGTCACTTGTCTGGGGCTGGGGTTGGTGGCACCTATATTTACAGTGTGTGTTCTGTCAATACAGCAGTTGGCAGCCCATCGGGTGACATAGGGATTAATGGCCAGCCTGATACATTTATCTATGATTCCAGACTGGGGGATGGTGTCAAAGGCCTTGGAGAGGTCCGGATAGGCTGTGTGAACCACCTTACCCTTGTTCACAGCTCTGGAGATGGATTCACAGTTGTCAGTCAGGTTGAAGTGAAATGATCAGCCCTTCACAAATCCACCCTGGTTAGGGTCTAGTATTTGCAGGTTGTCAATGTCTTTGTTTTAATTTCCATGATAATACATTCCATGGCCTTGCAGATCAGGCACATCATACTGCTGAGGCTGTAGTTTCCAGGATCCAAGCTGGATCCCCCCTCGTAGACTGGGATAACTGTAGCTGTGCACCACACAGTGGGCACAAAGCCTGAGGTGTGGCTATGATTAGACATGGCACGTAGGCAAGGTGCCAGTTCAGTTTGTAGCTCATGTAGTACACAGCCCAGGATGTTGACTGGTCCATGGCTGCTGTTGCAATAGCTCTGGACAGTGTGGTTTTTACCTATGTGGCCATTATTATCAGAATCTGGCAATCTTTCCATGTTGAGGTGTGCCCTTTGGGGGTTGGGAGGGGTGTGTGCAGTTGGTACTGAATCAATCTGCCAGGATATTGGCAATATCCCTGGAAGCAGTAAAGCAGTATATTAAATACCATCCTGTTGTAGCTCAGAGAGATTCTGAGCATTGGCATTTAGATTCCTCACATAGCTATGGAACGGCTTGCAGTTGTCTTTGACATCTCTGGCTATATTATGTTCGTAACTAGCTTTGGTGGACATTATGAGGGATCTCTGCATCTTACTGTAGCTGGTATGGGAGTATTTTGCATCCTGGAAAGTCCCCCATTTCTGCAACAGTTTCCTCCTTTTGTTGTACAGTATGTTTATGGTAGGGGGCCACCACATTTGGCTTCCTTTTCTTGGTGGGGAGTGTCTTGGTTCTATATTGGATGGCACAATTCATGCATGAGTGGATGTGCTTGTACAGTGCCTTCATATATGATTCAGCAGTCATCCTTTCAGTTCCCATCTGCATGGGTGTCATGACGTTAGTGACATCTGACATGTGTAGCATGACATTGGCTTAAGAGATGTGTGTTATGGAGCTTTCCTTACTGGGGTGTGGGGGAGGGATGTTGATGTTAAGGGTGATTAGCTCATGGACAGACATGACCACCGATGGGGTGACCATAGGTTTGGAACATTGATTTCCTATGTTGGTAATGACCAGGTCTAGGATATTTGAGCCACTGGTGGGACTATGGGTTGCTTGGAATTATGACTTCCAAAAAATGTTGGGCACACATGTTGGTACACAAGTACTTTTCCCAGTTAATGGCAGGGTAGTGTAAGTCACCCAGTATTAGGGTGTTTGCTTGTATCAAAATATTTCACAGTATGTTTCAAAAGCTGTAGTGGGTATCATGGGGCATGGTGGGGGATCTGTAGCAATCTATACAATTTGGAATGCAGTCAAACCTACTGTTAGTTTCACCGAGGGGGGTTCAAACACATTCTGTTGGGTAAGTAGCCTGGTGGTGTGAATATCTTTAGTGAATATGGACACTCCTCCACCTTTATTGTTTTGATCCTGGTTTGGTGGCCAACAGGTGTGGTGAGTGCTGTACCTGGAATTGCAGGGGTGCTCTCTTGAGCCTTGGATCAGGTCTCTGTTATTGCACAGTTATTGATGTTCTACACTTTTAGGTGTGCGTAGTGACTGAATGGCCAAAAAAAATTGATCCTTACACACACACACACACACACACACACACACACACACACACACACACAAAGTTTCACAGTTACCATGTCTGGGAATAGAACTCCTACCTAATTAGTACATCACACTACAGCATTGTGCAGTTATAGCATGCACCACAGAGATTACTGGGCTACTCTTTCCCCAAAGGTGTATTTCAAAGTAAATGACATCAGCAGCCCTGCCAAAGTAGGGCATTTGAAATAGTAGTGAGTGTGGCTGGCCTAAAATGCATTGATCCCTACACAGACAAACACACACACAGAGTTGCCCCTTTGGGATTAGAACTCCTACCTAACTTGTACATTACACTACAGCATTAAGCAGTTATAGGACGTGCCACAGAGATTATTGGACTATTATTTCCCCAAAGGTGTATTTCAAAGTGGATGACATCAGCAGCCCTGCCAAAGTAGGGTATTTGAAATTGTAGTGAGTGTGACTGGCCTAAAAAGCATTGATCCCTATACATACACACACACACACACACACACACACACACACACACACACACACACACACACACACACATACACACACTTGCCACATCTGGGATTAGAACTCCTACCTAACTAGTATATCACACTACAGCATTATGCAGTTATAGGAAGCGCCACAGAGATTATGGTGCTAGCTCTTCCCCAAAGGAGTATTTCAAGGTGAAGACATCAGCAGGCTTGCCATAGTAGGGCAATGGGGAATGCAGTGTGTGTGCATGGGCCATAACCCATTCATCTAGAGGCAGACACACAACACTCAGGCACACACAGGTTTATATTCCACAGGTATGTGTAGACAACTGCTAGATGACTACTGACTTGTACAGTCATGTTACAAAGTTAGCACAAGCACCACAGACACAATAGTGCTGAGGGATACCAGAGACAAATGTCTACGGTGATTGACATTTGCACATCATGTGATTTTAGCCAATTGGATGTGTGCTGGGTGGGACAGGCTTCATGATGGGAGGTTCTTTGTCACTGTCACTCTCCATACATTTATGTATGTGTATTTCTGGCCTATTATAGTGTGTTGTCCTTGGATATATGTGTGTATTTCTATCCAATGTGTGTGCAAAGCATGACTGGTGTGTACTGAGGAGTGTATACACTAACATCTGTGACTGTCAGATATGTATGGTCCACTGTTATTGCCAGACATGGGCTTCATTGTGTGAGCATGCCCAGTATGATCTTTCAGTATTTTGCTGTCTGACATGGCCTTCATTTCTGTAAGTGTGGGAGCATGCCCAGTATGACCTTCTGCATTGAATGTGTGAATCAATTCCAGGTAGATTGTACTCCCGTATGAACTTTTGTGTCCTACACCTACAGCTGCAACCTGTTTCTGTGGGATATCTGTAGATCGGTTGACAATATGGGGTCAAAATGGGCAAAGGATAGTGGGTTACCATAGGTAATTGTGTCTGTGCTGCTTCTGCTACATGGTCTTGGTGTTAGCTGAGATATTCAGACATATGTACTGTTTTACACTGTGATGTTTTATGTCATCAGGTACTGTCAGGTATACATATTTGCTTGCACTGATGTCCTGGGAATCACAGGGTGAATGCAGCTGTGTCCAGTATTGTGGTCAGCAGTCTATATATTCTTTCACAATCATGCCATTCTGGAGGGGAAGCTGCAGACACTTGCTGTTGGGTCTGTGTAAATGGTCCAGCACCTTGGTACAGTGGTGGCTGAGGATCCCATGTTTGTACATCCATCAATGTGACAGTATGGCCATATCCTGCTGTGGCCATACCTCACAGCTGTATAGATTCACACAGGTTACCCAGAGGCAGGGGTCATAATTCTGGACAGTATTCCTTCACACTGTGGTTTACTAGCAAGATTGTAGCCATCCATTCTTGTGTTTGCAGCCAGAGATAGTATGTGCACACAGCTGAGTTTTGGACTTCACACACTCCATGCCACCCATGCTCCTACCCCCTCTATTATTCTCTCCTCTTCCAAACATTATGCAAACATTATCTGATATGTTCCCTATAGTTATCACCTCATCCCTGCAGTAATTTGGTTTTGGTCCACAGTTCATGCAGTAGGACATGGTGGACATGTTAATGAGATCTGCCCACATGGCCTTGCATTTGGGTTCTGTGGACTGTGTTATGTTGTTATTTGGGAGTCCATGACATAACATACATTGGCAGTACGGGTGAGACACAGACCTTTGGCAGAGGACTGCAGGCCATTTGGTAGTGATACAGGCCAACTGTAGCAGGCCATTGCATTCTGTCACTCCTACAGTCCCAGACTGCAATACATTATATTCCCCTGGGGTGACAGGGTAGGTGTGCAATTTGTTCATGCCAATACGTTTTGTCATTATTGATCCAGTGGTTTGGATGCTGGCAGAGTGCTGCTTACAACTAGGGAGACACCTGCATGGGACACCTGTTCTGCATGTTGCATTCTTTAGCTATTGCCATACAGAGGTGGGGGTCATATTGTACTCATTCCCATCACCAGAGATAAAACTAAAGAGGTACCTGTGGGTGGTGGTGGGGTGAGCTGGGTGCATGTGTGCTATGGACACTACTTGCATCTGACTCACAGATATGCATGGGGCATTCCACTTATGCTGGCTATTGCAGGGACATCAGCTGTTTCTCAATACTTCAAACCTATGACCTTTGTGGTCTGCCAGTGCTAGGCCAGACGACATTGGTATTCCCTACTACAAGCCCAAATAATGTGCTGCTAACATATATGTACAATTCCAAGGGTGTGTTTGACAGCTACAGATTATACACTGTCTGTCAGGGGTACTTCCCCCTATGTACTGCTTGTATGTCTGGGCCAACATTCATGCCATGTCCATCTATCAGATGGTGACACATATTACTTCCAATCATTTACTATGGCTTACTGCTGGAATGTGTCTGCATTGTTTTTGGCACTGCAGTTGTGAGAACTTGGCCCTGTCATTGGCAGCACTGGCCAATAGCCATGAGGACAAACCTCACCATGCATACATACTGACTACTCTCACACAATATATGATGCACACCAAACTAACACACACAGCCCTGCATATTGTACACATGCTGCAATCTATCCTGCTACCTTGGCCAGCTCAGGTAATCTGTGCTCCACAGTTATTATACCTACACATACATGTTGCTACATTTCTACATAGGCTTGGGGGGGTCACACCTAACTGTTACTACATTTCTACATAGGACTGGGGAGGGCACACCTGACTGTTACTACATTTCTACATAGGATTGGAGGGGGCACACCTGACTGTTACTACATTTCTACATAGGGATGGGGGGGCACAAATGACAAATGTACACATTTGCTATGACTGTACTATTACTTCAGTTACTCCATTTCATTCTCTCTTCTGACCTATCATGCTGATTTAATCTAATTTTCTAGATTAATTTAGTTTACTAAATGGCTGTCAATACAAGCAATGTCCTGAAGAGCATCTTGAAAGTGCTATTACTTCAAGACCAACTTGGCCAGACACACTCAAATAATATATCCTGATTGTTACCCTTTTGATTATTTAAATTACACAAACATCCAATGCAGTACAAATTAGGCTCATGTTTTGATTTTTAAAATTAGTTTACATAAAACAGCACACTTTCATAACAAATGTTCTGAAGAATGAAGTTTTCTACTGAAATTCAGTAAGTCATTTTAATGATCATACATATATTTTATAGCGAGAAATCAGATGCTGTTCAGCATACAATGTCTTTTTAGCCCCAAGCAAGAATTAAGCTATTATATGCTTAATAATGTTACTGCAGTGCCCAGCTAATCCTGGAAATATACTCTCTTGACTGACCTGTAAAATCTCCTTGGTAACTGGTTTCAGGACAATCAGAATGGGAAAGCCACTATGGGCACAACTGTATGGTTTCTCACCGACCTTCTGGTACCATGCAGTCTGCTTCTATGTCTTCACTAAATCACCTCACAAATGTGACAATACCTTGTTAAACAATGCGTTTCACTTATCCCAGTTGCAAATGATGTATTACACAAATTATGTGTCTGGGTTAAACAGGGATGCATGTACACTTTGTATTCCATGTTTAGTTAAACCAGTCTGGCCTTTTTAAAAACAATGTTATGTCTGGCCTGTTTTTTGTTTTTTTCTGACAGTCTGTTTTTATGTCAATACTGTAATAAGGTGTATGAGACTTTTGTGTCTTCTCAGCATACTGTTTTTGTTTTCTTCCATGGAATTAATTTCATCATAGCTATTCCAATGTCTTCACTGATATTGGCCATAAACCTTTTATTAGTGAACAAAAAAAAATGGGTTGCGGAACTGATGAGGAAACATAATGCTCCAGGCAGGGATATTTCTCTTGTTATGGAACTACTGGACCTGATCTTGACTAATAATTATTTTTTGTTCAATAATAAGTTCTTTTTGCAAAAGGTAGGGTTGGCGATGGGCTCCCCTTGTGGGGCCAGTGTTGCCAATTTGGTAATGGCCCAATGGGAGTCTAACTTTGTCTTTAAGGATGGCTCGGGTACTGATTCCATCGTTTACTACACTAGATACCTAGATGATATTTTCATCTTACTAAATGGTGATGGTGAATCTGCTTCTAGTTTAGTAAACAAGTTTAATTCAACCACCAGCTTTTTGCAATTCACTTACACATTCAGTACCGATTCAATTTCATATCTTGACATCCTTTTAAGTAAGAATGTTGTTGACAACTGTTTCACTGCTAGAATTTTCAGGAAAGAGACTTATTCGAACTCTTTCCTGCATTTCTCAAGCTGTCACCCTTTTCACCAAAAGAGATCTGTGGTGAAAGGTCAGTTGGTGCGAGCTTCACGTATTTCCAGCTTGGATGTGGATTTTGTTAGTGAATGTAAGCTTTTGAAACAAATGTTTTTACAACGAGGTTACTCCGAGTCCCTTATTGACAGTTTAACGGAAGAGGTTCAGTCTAAGCGGAACATTAAGTGGTTCAAACCAATATTGAAGTCCACTGTTGGGGGTGAAACCCTTGAAGCCAGTCCTGTATCGTTTAGTGGCACTTTTGAGTTGCCTACTCTAAATTATGAATCCTTTTCGCTTGTTAGCGAACAGGCTTTTCAACATATTTTTGTCACCTCCTTCAATGCACAAAGTAAACACATTATTAGGTTGCTTACTAAAAACTGGGAGTTGTTAGATCTAACCAAATGGTGTTTGACCTTCTTGGTGACAAGCCAAAAGTGGTTTTAGAAAAGGTAAAAGTTTGAAGAACTACTTTGAGCAGCATGACAGACCTCTAACCAAGTTAAAAGGAATGTTTAAATGTGGCTGTTGCAGTTACTGTAAATTTATGGATTGTACTACCATCTTTTCACTACATGGTTTGACTTACAAACTGAAATCTAGATACAACTGTAACAGTAAATTTATTGTTTACTTAGCCAAATGCTCAGACTGTTTTGCTTTTTACATGGGTAAGACTGAGCGTAGGCTCAGAGACAGGGTATATGAACATCAATATGCCATGTCTCATAACAAGTTGGACAACGCTTTAGCAAAACATGTTTATAATAACCCTTTGCATAAGTTTAAATATTTGGTTATTGATGACTATACCCAAGATGTTCGTGGGGGTCCAGTTTCATTTAAATTGGAGGAATTGGAGCTATTTTGGCAGATCAGGCTGAATGCCTTTAATCATCCAGGGTTAAACAAAGCTTGTTCAATCTCTTGTATTTTAAAGCTTCATAGTCTACAAAGGTAGCGTTTGTATTTCAAGGTACCACTCTAAAGGTTTTGTTGATTAATTGTAGGTTGGCTTATTGATTTGGTTGTTTTTATTAAGAGGTATAATTCTCCTTTTAAAGAACTTGCTGTCTAAATTGAATAATTAATATATTGATTGGTTAATTATATAACTTTCCCGCACTTTTTACTTTAAAAGTTTGGTAGCTGAGTGTTGTTTTACCTTCTGAAGAAGTTTGTTTTCCTTATACAAACGAAAAGCGCTTAAAGGACTTTATTGAATTTATTGTCTCGACTTTATGCAACTGGATTTTATATTTTATATTAAACCTCCATCCAACTTTGGAAGCCGTCTCATCTGTTTTGTACCCATTCCTGGGAGAGGGTGGGGTAGAACAGGATGAGTATGGGAGTACCCATTCCTGGGAGAGGGTGGGGAAGAACAGGATGAGCACAGCCACATTCACCTGCAGGATAGATGTAGTTGCAGACGGTTATCTGTGGGAGGGATTTTGGCTCACAAAGCCACTGCTGATGGCAGCCTTCATTACCAATGTGCTGCAGCATGACCTCACATGGGGGGCAGCAGGACTAAGGACTTACATAAAAATGGCATCATTACAAGGATGCCAGCAGGAGTATAAACTCCTCAATATCTGATGACCTCTCTGAATGTGGGTCTCTCTCCTTGGTGGATTTAGGGATTTCCAATCACTAGTGAATGAGTAAACTTCAGTCAAATAGGGAGAACGTCATTTGCTAGGATGTAAAGGGGTGGTGTATAGGAAAATACAAAACACTGCTATTTAACAACCCAAGTTAAAACAGCTGGATAACAGGAAAGGGAGAAAAGTATTAGAAGCCACAATAAAGAAAGAGGACCACAAGTGGCATACCATTGCATTTCATTACTTTAACAATCTAAAATCTTGCATTTTAAAATCACTAGCATCATTCATAATAAGCATCACACAAGAAGACACTGTTTCTGTACCTTATCCAACTAAAATTCTGCTTGAAAAGGAAAATGTAGTTCTTAGCTAACTTCAGTTTAGTATGCTTGTTTAATCACATCATTCATATATGCATTCCAGAATGATAACATACAAGAAAGAGTCCGAGGAAACATGAAAATATATCAGTGCCCCACATACATTTACAAAGCGAACCAATCAGTACTCTAGCAAATCATTTAATGTATGTAATCAAGACATTATTACTTGAAAAAAAAGTCTGCAGAAAAACATTATACCCCATAGCTGACCTACCAGTTTGCTGTACCATGTAAGCACACTGTTCAAGCCTTGTTCTGTGTATCAATACTGTGTGTGCTTTCAAAGCACAATTGATGTTTCCTAAGTAAACCAACATCATAATGAATAGAATGGCCTAGAATCCTTTGCTGATTTGCATGGAATTAATTATATGATGTTTAGCTCTTTTGGCTAAAGATCACTACTTGTCTTTCTGCCAGCATACTTTACTTTGTATCTTTTTATAAATAATAGTGGAAGATATTTGAGCTCATTAAACTGTCAAGTAGTGCTTTTAGGTTGCCAGTGCTATAAAAACCATTGCAGGACACTGGTAATAATGTGCCAGTCAAAACTATTTTGTAATATTATATTACCTGGGTAAAAAACAAAATGCAGTATAGTCCATTTAATATTCTGTAACTTCATCAGCAGTAATAACTTTGATATATTTTATAATGTAAGAAACATTGTACATGAGGTGACGCTTCTAATGTTAACAGACTGTGAGATTTAACAGTTTTGCTTGTGTCAGTATGACTGCATACGAACTGCTGTTTGGGATTCTGTTATTCTCTCACAAGAACTGCTGTGCTTCTTCATTTACACAATTTTGTCTGCACATCATACGAGTTTTATATGAGTACACCTTTTAAGTTATGCTACACCTTGTATGAGGGGATACGGTTTGTGGAAATAACCATAAAAGTACTGCCAAACTGTGGCTGCTTCTTTTTATTTATATTATTAATGTAGATCCAGAATATTTAGATAAATTCCAGAAAGAGTACTTGAGACTACAGCTGAACTGCTCTCTGTGGAGTATAACAAGGTCCACTTCCACAGCTGGAGGGCCCTACATTCTCCACAAATTATAATACATTAAGTCCTTCACCAGCCCTGCAATATATTGTTACACTTAACACTTACTGTATATTCCAGGCTCTTATTATAAGTGTGATAATGCTAACCTGCCTAGAAACCACAAGAAAACATTCATTTTATATAACAAAAGGAGCTATCTGCTATATGACATGGCAAACTGTCCGTGCTTGCCAAGTGAAGAAAAAGGTGATTTTGTGACATTGTGATCTACATTCTGCAAACTTTTTTTATCACATGGAGCAACATCTACTTGCAAGTAATTAGAGATACCTGTAGCATGAAATTAAGTCAGAATTATCATGTTAGGAATGCAGCCTCTTTAACTCTGGTGCACAACATCTTGGGAAGTCTAACTGCTACCATAAAGATGCATTACATTAAAGCAACACAAATACAACAAAATACAACAATATATTGAGTGCATAGATATTCCTGCCATGCCAGGATCATTTGTATCTGGTCAATCAGTAATGTTTCAAAAAAAGCCTCCTGTTTCATTAGAGCAGCAGTACACATCAACAATATCATAATGTGAACTAATATGTATGTCAGGTATGCATGCATGTATGTATGTATCTATCTATCGATATCTATATATATATATATATATATATATATATATATATATATATATATATATATATATATATATATAGATATTTATATATATCTATATAGATATTTATATATATATTTATATATATATATATATATATATAGATAGATATATGGTTCCCTATCAGAAGCCTGAAACACTATAAGCCTGAAAATCAAAATCCTGAAACCAAAAGCCTGAAAATTCAAAATCCCGAAAACCCAAAATCCTGAAACTCAAAATCCTGAAAACACAAATAATGCTAATATGTCACTATAAAGACACTAATATCTACCAACTGACCCTGACCCTAACCCTAACCCTAAGGTCCGTCACTATCGCACACTCACCTGACCCGCGCCCTAACCCTAACTCACTTAAACCGCCCCTAACCCCAATATTTGTCACTATTGCATACATGCCTAACCTGCGCCCTAACCCTAACTCACTTAAACCACCCCTAACCCTAACATAAAACCAACCGCACACTTACCTGAACCCAACGCATGACCTAACACCACAGGGCTAACAATAGCAAAGCCACAATGACATCAGTATGTCCATTTTGTGTTTTCACGATTTTGAGTTTCAGGATTTGGGGTTTTCGGGATTTTGAATTTTCAGGCTTTTGGTTTCAGGATTTTGATTTTCAGGCTTATAGTGTTTCAGGCTTCTGATAGGGAACTATATATATATATATATATATATATATATATATATATATATTTATACGTTGTTGTGTCTTTCGGCTTTTCCCGGTTAGGGGTCGCCACAGCGGAACTCCGGTCCGCTAATGATTGGCAGTAGATTTTTTACATGCCGAGTTGCCAGCCCTGATGCGCAACCTTCAATGAAGGTACGCCCATTCACGCATGTCTCCACGTAGAAGACGCTCTAACTGAGAATCGAACCGGACAGCGTCTTACCGTGAGGTGACAATGCTACTGCAGCACCACCACCGCAGATACATCCATATATATATATATATATATATATATATATATATATATATATATATATATATGTATATACATATACATATATAAAATGTGTGTGTCTATATATATATATATATATATATATATTTATATATATATATATATATATATATATATATATATATATATATATATTTACATTTATCCGACATACATTTTATTGACAACAAACTCCTGACACATTTTTATTGAAAGTCAATTTGACTGACAAGGATTTTTTTGTCATTTAATTTTATCTGAAATGTTTAAGACAGAGAAAATGTACCAAAAATAAATGTTTTTGCTGGAGGCAAGCCCTCCTGTACTCTCTCATGTGGGGACCTTTGTCGTCCATATCCGCCTTATTTAAATATATTAACTTCATAGTCACACAACCACAGAGAAATGAGAAAACACCACACACAGTGTGTGAATCTCCAAATGATGTCAGTATAGTCCAAGGGGGTCTTACGCAAACCAACAACTACTGTCTTAGTCATTGTCTCAAACTGAATGAAAAGGAATGCATCATTATTCCATTCAGCACAAGCAATGCCCTTTAACACCATCAAATCCAAAACAATACCCTAAGCACTCATGAAGTGTTAAGAGACCTGGGATCACAAGTCGACTGTGACATTAACTTTGACCATCATCTGTCTACTGTAGTAAGGAAGATTTTCTACATAGCACACTTGATTAGTAAAGGCATCACCTCAACAGCAAAAGAGGATATAACCCTCTATACTCATTACTAATCTGGCCCATATCTGAGCATAATACCCTGTTCGGCATGTAGCATACAAAGCACCTGCAGCAATTGGAGAGATCTCAGAGGTTTACAACTAAGAAGATCAAGGGACTCCAGCACAGACTGACTAAATTTCCTGTCACTGCACTCAGTATCATATAGACTTCTTAGGGGAGACTTATGCCTGGCTTACAGAGCAATCTCTGACCCAAACCTAATGAACTTGTTGCATATCCATAAATCAAATGGGAGTAGAGCTACCTAATCCAGGGACCTAAATATGGCCTGCAATTTAAACAGGACATGCTGGAGGAACAGATTTATCTCCCAGCAACTGCCACATCTTTGAAATAGTCTACCAATTCATGTAAAGCAGAACACTGTTCAAGAGGAACCTGGACCAGTGGATGGAGCACCATAAATTCTTACCAGGAATAATGCCTACAACCCTCCTGGACATGGGTAGCCATTACTAAATGCAATCGTGGGTATTAACTCACATTTTTATGGTATTGCATTGGGATGAAATGGCTAGGCTTGAAACGACTTCCAGGTCGATAGCCTAGTAATCTCCTAAGATCCTATGAACACTGTTGTCTATATTAAACTTTCTCTGTGATATAATGAATAATATTAAAAGTATTCATGCATCAGAATTTAGTTTATACAGCGTAGGAATGATATTTCCTGCATCTATAATTAAGTATTCAAAATTATACTCACATGTTAGATTCAGTTTAGGGAAGAGTAAAACAAATGGAAATCTTTGCATGAATATTCCTCAAATGTAATTCACAGTGAAGATGCTTAAAGAAACATTTTAATTTGGAAAAAGAGTCAGGATCATTGAAAACTCTTAAGTTTGTGCAGCCTCAAAAACTTTGAACTGAGTACCCCCATTTTCCTCATCTGTGCTCACCAGTCAGTCAATGTCTACTCATAAAACAACTCAGCCACATTCAATTTCAGATATCAATGTTTTTAAGAATGAACATTCAGAAAGCTATATTCCAGCAAATGACCATAGAATACAAAGTAAATAAAACACACTATTAGCATCTAAAATTGATTTCATGTGCTGATATTTATTGTGGCTTCTGGCAGAAATTACAAACATCTCAAAATATTGGAAACAGTACAAACAACTTCATTCCAACTTTTGGGGCACAGTGGTCATTAACATCACTGTATACTTCAACACACTCTTATATTGAGGTATCATAAAATAGCTCATCTGTGGAGTTATTTCCAAGCTAAAATTCAACACAATAACTGACCTAAACTGCCATCCTATGATCCATTTATTGATAACAGCACCTAGGTGTCCTCCTGTTATAGATGAACCAAG
Organism: Protopterus annectens; assembly: GCF_019279795.1. Lineage (NCBI taxonomy): Eukaryota > Metazoa > Chordata > Ceratodontiformes > Protopteridae > Protopterus > Protopterus annectens. Next base: position 355,634,707 of record NC_056736.1, read on the forward strand.
CAATGTCTCCTTTAGTCACATTCTTAGCTCCACAGTTATATATTTTATAATTAAATACAAATATTAAGTAATTTAGGTAAAATATTAAACAGAGTTCTTAGGCATTCTTCTTGGTATCTAGTAGGAATGTCATGACAGGTTTCTTCAAGCCTGGCCTCTGTTGATTCTGCATCACTTGAGTATTGTGTTGAGTCTTCAAAGAATACTATAAGGTTGTTGAACATACTGGGCATTTAAATAATAAGCTAAAATACCATGCTTTCATAATGATTTTAATAGCTAACATGCTGGCAATCTCCTTGCCTGTGGGCAGGAAAGGTAAAAATCAACAAGTAAAGCTAAAAATCCTATGGTTACATGTACAGTTCATCAGAGGCAGTCATGTCTCGGATTAGAGGTATCACTGCAGAACCTTTTTCTTTTGCTAGTTCTAGTTACCAGTGCCACATTAGCTTCCATGGTGAAGCAAAGGTATTCTTCTTGTCTAGATGTTAGGGAGCAATGTTACTTGATAAAGAATTTTCCAACAGTTTAGGTTTGGTCAAAGAAAGAAAGAAAGAAAGAAAAGGGCCTGGAGACAATTCATTCCGGATCAGTCCTTTATTTGGCGCAGGTAAGTAGCTGTACACTTTCTGAGACATTTAGGACTAAATATTAAAGGATGCAGTGATGATTTTGCTTCTACTTTTTCTGCAGACTCTGTATTTTTTTCTTGTAACAAAAGTATATCAGAAGCAGCTCTAACAGTTTAATTCTATAATGCAGTATTCAAGTCATGCAATTTATGTGGAAGAAATAGTATTTTAATAAGGAATGCTCATACATTTTCAGATGGGGTGTGTTTATCGGGTTTGAATTTAATTATCATTGTCTAGTAATGATATTAGCTTGGTACAAACCTTTAAGCATAGTACATATCTCAAGAGTAACAAATATCCATGAAACAGCCCTAAAACAATACCAAATAACCAAGTAACAGGGCTGAAGTTAGGAGCTCTAGAGTTCAAACAGAATTTAATAACGCAAAGCATACAAATGAGTTGAGCGCTTTTTTCTTTGCCAAAAAGGACTTCATCAGAACTGACCACACTATACAAATGTTCATTTAAATACAAAATAAGCTAATAATACAACAAATGAACACTGAGCAAGTTAAAACTGCTTAAAAAATTCTTGCTTAAAGGCACATGCCATAACTAAACATACGTTGATAGGAATGTAATCTAAATTCTTTCTAAAACAACATGAATAAATATTAAATACTAAAACTTTATAGGTAATATATTAGTGCTAAAACCAATACTCAATAACCCAGGAGGGTAACCATTCAACACTGGATTATAGTTGAGTTACCCTTAGTTTTAATAAACAGGTGTCATTATTTAAACCTGGCTTTTCGCTTGCATTCAAGCGGACCTGGCATAACAATTCTTTATTCTCTAATGTTTGCTCCCAAGGACCATCTCTGGCATTTTTTGCTACCTGTTCTAAAATGAAACAATAATATTTCTTATTTTCTTTGCATACTGTGCTGTGACTTTACAAGGCATTTGTCTCTTTTTTATTTTTTGTGTCACTCCTATGTTCATAATTCTTTTCGTGCAGTGGGTGTTCAATCTTACCAACATAAAATGAGAAACAGGAGTCACCAAATGTTAACTATATAACTCCTATACTTTTACAGTTGAACCTCCATCTGAGTCTGAATGTGTGATTAATACTTGGTAAAACTATATTCTCCCCCTCAAAATGCACTCACATTGTCTACACATTCTGGACTTCCACATACCTTTCCTTGTGTTGGCTATATGGTCTGGAGTGTTCACACCTGCTTTTTAAAAATTGTTACATCTTCTGAAGGTAAATACAGGCTGCCTTCCCACCTTTTCTATTAAATCACCATCAGTCTCTAGCAGTTTCCAGTTGTTCTTAATAACACTTTGGATGGCCTTACTTTCTATGCCACATCTAAGCACCACTCTGTTCTCTGTGTTATTAAACTCTGTGTGAACTCTGGAGCTCTTGATTGACCTCAGCCCTGTTATTTGGTTATTACATATCTCCAGAGTGTTCACATGGGGTTAGTATTTGAGGTCCTCCACAAAAAAAGTCATTATTTATACTTCTGCTTCCAAGCACAATTTGCATTTCTCTCTTCATAGCTTCTTAGTAGAATTTCTCTAGCACATCCTTTCTGAGGTGTTATTAGACCCTTTGTTTTTTTATACCTGTAATGAGACCTATGACTAAATCCAAGATTGGCATCAATTCCTTTATTTATTTAATTTCTTATCGAAGAGAAGTGTGCCGTTTTTCCATTTATGGTCTTTAGTGGGCAGTTTATCCCCTGGAGCTATTTTAACCATGGTGTGCTTCCTTTCTGAGGACATTTTGAATGTGGAAGCCAAAAAACAGTACTTAAATATGGTATGAGGCATCATCTACTCCTCCATCTTTTATAAATGCTTTATTTTATTTATTAGTTTGATTACATGGCATACATTTACTAGACAGAAGAGACCATTTCCTTCCATAGTATCCGGCAGAAGACGTTGTAAAATAATATTTGCTATATATTCCGAAGGATTTGGTTAGGCTAACAAATGTCCTAGATTTGCAAAATCAACTAAATAACAGCAAGAACCAATCAAGATGTGTTCAGCTAAAGCAGGTAAAGAAATGTAATAAGAGGTGATTACAAAGGCAGTCTAACCAGGTGGTATTACACAACATGAAGTGATAACTGATATTACGAGTATACAAAGTCACTGAGGAGGGAGGATTACCTATGAACAGATTTCTGAAATTAGATATAAAACATCTTTGCACTATAATACAATCTTTCAAACTGTCATTTGCTTTTCAAGAAGCACCACAGCAGAAAATAACTAAACTTCAAAAGTGTTCACAAATTCCAGTTTAAAATTATAGCTCAATAAAACTTCCTAGTTTTGATGGACATTATATACAAATATCTACCACCAGGAGAAATATGTATTTTTTGAGATCCAAGTTTCAGAAAATAGAACAAGGCCATGGAGCCTGAGCAGAGATTGTAGTAGACAGCATAAGACAGATGTAGGAGAGTAATCAGTGAAATGAAGCCTGCAACTTAGTATGCTGAGGTCAAAGTTCAGCATGTTTTCCATTAAAAATTATTTCCTTCTTTGAATAGGCTTTAGTAAGGCTAATGCTGAACTGTTTGAAAAATTAATCCAAAAAACTTGGTTTGAAATATCTGTAGATAAGAAGAGTTAGCTTTAGAGAAGGCACTGAGAATGGGCTGGCCAGATTTGGCTTGAAGTGTGACCCCTCCTTACCAAAACAAAAGCCTTTCAAGAATCTGAACCAAAAGGACTCCCTAGCATGGCATAGTTTGTCTTGTTATGATATTCTGTAGCAGGTTATGGTGGTATTTATATCTCATTATTCTGCACAGTGTCCCAGATTTCTGACTGAGACCACACAATCAATAACTGAGTCAAAGCGTTATGTATTCCAGTTACTGAACAAGTTTTGATGAAGTACCGTGTCCTTATCTCTGATTAAGTTAACTGTAAGGCTTTTGTTAGAGAAGTACTGGTATACATTTATAAGATGTATAAAGAGACCCACGTGTATATGTGTAGAGTAGGAATCAAATAACTAATAACTACAAGTAACACAACTTGAAAACATAGTGACCCAGTGCACCATGACAATAGTGTTGTAAGGAGAGGTAAGTAACCACTGTACTTATTTTCAACAGCAAGAGTTATTAACTCAGTTATATACACTAAAGTACTATAAAACTTTTCAGAATGACAGCAAATATTCACAAGTTATTACTTTATCACATAACTGTATATAAGGTACTGAGCCTAGTCAGGTCATCTATTTTGAAAGACATAAACACATAAATACAGACACTGACAACAGTTAAGGACACCTTGGCTACTTAATCTGCCTGTGATGTATAAAATAACTTGCTCAAGATTTTACTTTTTCACACCCAATGCATTCAGATTTCCCACATGAATTTGACTCCACAACCTGATAAAAAGGCTGCATTGTATATTTATTTTACACACACACACACACACACACACACACACACACACACACACACACACACACACACACACACCTACACAATATTTCTCCTATTCTGTCTTCCTTTAGTGTTCAGACTGTGACACCTTACTTAATTTATCTATGTTTACAGAAAGCTGCTTCCCTTCACGTTTGTCAGGGCAACACAAATTAAACTGTTTTGATCTTTCTCACTTTTTATGTCCTCTGGGGCAGACCATGCATAACTGTTCCTTGCCCTCTTTTGAACTGGTGCCATCCTTTTGTATGTTCTTACAAGGACTTGGGTCACTAACACTGCATACACTGCTCCTGGCTGGGCCTGTTTGGCTGTTTGTTCAGTGGGATAACAGTTTCCTTCCTCATCCTTACTAATACCGCTACTTCCTGTGCTACCTATTATACAACAGTCCCGCCCTGGTGCTTTCTCATATTGTTTGTTTGCCTACAGGTCATCTGATATGAGACACTTCACATTCTTTTCCACATCTGCTGTTGATGCTGTTTCCATCCAGCTGTGCTTTCTTCTGGTCTTTGTTTCCCAGCTGAATTGCTCTGCATTCTCTGCAATGAATTTTGTCATTTCCCATTTCATTCATTCTACTCTATTCTGTGCATCAGTCCTATTGAAGATTGCTCTCTTGCATACAGAAATGCACATTTTCTCTCCAGATCATCTGCAGAGTTAATTATGAATATATTAAAGCAGAAGCAGCGGTAGTACTAGACAAGGTGAAGACAAATTAGCAACCTGTAGTGAGGTAGGAACATAAAAAGCCAAGGTAGTGCAGCAGTAGCGTTGTCGCCTCACAGCAAGAGGTTCTCCCGTTCGATTCTCGGCTGGAGCACCTTCTGTGTGGAGTCTGCATGTCCTCCCCATGGTCGAGTGGCATTTGAAAGACGTGCATAGGGCATGCCTTTGTTGAAGGTTGGGCATCGAGCTGGCACCTTGGCACCATAAAAATCTACTGCCAATCATTAGCGGACCGGAGTTCCGCTGTGGCGACCCCTAACCGGGAAAAGCCGAAAGAAGAACAAGTGAGGTAGGAACATAGTAAGCACTGATGAGTTGTTTTCCTCACCTTGGAAAGAATCTGTCACATTTATGTTTTGTCAGTCTGCAAGTAAAGTCCCTAAGGTAAATCAGATGTAGATGGAAATGACAATATTGAATCACAGCACACGTACTGATCGGAGTTCATGACACATACGCTAGTACAAAGATGAAATATTTTATTTTATGATGACTTAGATAAAATGAATCAGTTGTTTGCCTTTCTGGTGGACATTAGGAGAGGTGCACAAACCTTGTCCTTATTCCAGTCTTCTTTAATACATGTTAGTGATACTTCTGAAGTGCAGAAAGGGAAAGGGTTTATTAAGCTACATTGCAGCTGACAGTAATAGGAACAGCAGGAATGAAGGAGTGAAAGAGTATTATTGAGTAATTGCAATGCCTGTAACAACAAAACAACTCGGCATAGAAAGTACAGCTCAGTTCACCTGAATGAAATAACAACAGAAGCAGAGAAAACAGTGAAATATGAGCCTCTAGGAAAAAGTACAGATACTTTCTAGAGAATGTGTGAAAAGCAGTTATAAAACTATGAATGGACATTTGTGTATGACAACTGTTATTTGCAGGGCAAAAATACAGTTGTGTAAGTAAACTTACCATAACACTAGATGTTCAAATGATCACTGCAGTACCCTGAGCTATACGAGTTAAATCCCACTTAGGATATAATAGCTGGTCAGCTTCCAAAGCTTCAGGGCACCTTCCATGTGCCCAAACCATCAGTCAGCTCAAGCTATGCTAACTGAAAAGACAGGGTTGTGCACCAAGACCATCACAGCTTTCATGCCAAGAGAGAGGGAGGCTGAGCCCTGAAAGGACAATGCTAAGAACAACAAAAACTAACTGTCCACACCTGGCATAAACAACAACCAAAAAATAAATAAATAAGGGGGGGTGGATGGATGGAGGGATAGGCCACTGCAGCCGTGATCATTTGAACATCTACTACTATGCTAAATTTGCTTATACAACTGTACTATGTTCATCAAATTAATCACTGCTGAAGTAGCTTTGGCTATATGGGTAGACTACCATAGCTTACTTCATTTGGGCGGTAGAAGGGAAAGGATCCAGGAGATCCTGGAGAATGGTACTAGCAAAGCATGATCCAGACATACAGAATGAATAAGTCTTATAGTGCTTTGGAAAAGTATGTTTTCCAATTTATTAAAGTTGATTGGAGTTGGGGTGCATCAAACAACCCAGTTCTTGTGTGAGTAGATCCATTTTGTGAGGAAGCTTGCATTAATTGCCCCTGCCCATTTCCAAGAGAGAATCATGGTGACTGGGCCACTAAGGGAGTCACCATAATGATCTTGTGGGATTCCTTCTGAGTCTTTGCAAGTACCCTGGATATCAGTGAAAAGGGGTGGAAAAGCATTCAAGAACATTCCTGCAATAGGAAAAGAAAAGATATGCATCTCTCAGGACTACAGGCATTGAGTCCTGGAGTTGAATCTTGCCAGCTGATTGTTCATAGAGAAAGCAGATAGGTCTACCTGAGGAACTCCTCACAGATGGATCAAATCTTGGAAGGCCCCTGATTTAGTTTCCATTTGTGAGAGTCTGATCTTGTCCTGCTCACCTTATCTGCCATGCAATTTTTTTCTCTCACTGAATGTAGGATGCCCATAGACAGACTGTGCTGTGTGGCTATATCCCAAGCTAACTCAGCTAGTTTGAAAAGGGGGTATGACATGGTTCCCCTTGATTGTTGATGTACCACATGATTGTGGTATTATCTGTAACAACTTGAAGAGGTCCTGAGGACCAAAGATGATGACAGAGTTGAATGCCTTGACCAGGACAAGCACCTCATTTATATTTATTTGCTTGTGTCTGTTCTTGGTATCCCACACACTTTGTACTTTATTCCTCCTAAAACTGTTCCCCATGCAAAGTCTGAGACATCTGTGGTGACTAACTGGTTTGTAATAAGGCGGGCGAAGGGGTAACACAGATTTTAGGATATGTGCTGTCTCTTCTGACAACCCCCATACTGGGATTTTAAAAAAAAGATGATATTAGTGCTGATATCAAAGAGACTTCAGATACCATTGTATCTTACTCATGTAGAATCTTGCCACGAGTTTCTTGAGAATCATAGATACCATGAGACCCAAAATCCTGAGGTATTCCTTGCAGTGACCAAAGTTTGAGTGGAAAACCTTATAAATAGACAAAAGTAGAGATCGATATTTTCCTGTGGAAGAAAAGCTCTTTGAACTGAAGTATTTAGCTGATGGCCCAAGAACACAATCTTGTGTGACGGAGTCAAAAAAGACTTTTGAGTGTTCTCTTGGAATCTCAGTAAAAGATGTCTCACCCAAGAGAGAGATTCCTGACATTTTGAAAAACGCTTTGAAAAGATAAGCAGGTCTTCTAAATGTGGAAAAATGTGCATAACCTGTAGCCTGCAATGAGATGTAAATGGAGCTAGAAACTTTGTGAACAAACTTGGTGCAGTAAATGGTCTAAAGACTAAAGATGAGAACTGATAATGTGATACAGATACACAAAACCTTAAGAAATCCATCAAGTTTGCTTGAATAGGGATGTGAAGATAAGCATCTTTTAAATCTAGTGTTACCAGAAAATTAAATGAGGAAGAAGAGATAACAAGCTGTAAAGTGACATCATTTTGAATTTGGGCACTATCACAAACAGGTTTAAGAAAGAAAGATCCAGAACTGGTCTCCAAGGAATTTCTTTCTTTATTTGGCACTAAAGACAACTCTGACAAAAAAAAAAAAAAAAACATTCCAACCGTGAAGGAGGAGCTAGTTCTATCAGTCCCTAGGACAGCATGTGATGGATAGAAGGAAATAAACAAGTATGGTCTGGTGGATGAGGAATTGTCCCCTGGTAAGGAGGAATTTCCTCCCTCTGCCATCTGTAACCTTGATGTATGATCTTCAGAACCCAATTGTCTGAAACTATCTGTTGCTAAACAGAAAAGTAGTGATTCAGACTTTCTGGAAGGGAAATGGGACTGCCAGAGTGGGGGAGGGGTCAATGTCCCTTAAATAGTCATTCTGACCTGTTGGACTGTCCTCAGTTTTGGTAGGGTTCCTGAATTCTTTTTGGAACCCACTTGTTATTTCTTCTTAAACATCCACTTACCTGCATTTTTATTTATTTAGTTAATTAGTTGGTTATTAATTTTTGGACAAGAGTGGATAAGGGGTTACAGAATCCATTTGAAAATTTGAAAGAGGGCTGAAAAGTCTTAGAGATTCTCTGAACTAACTAACCCCATTTCAGTACAGTTTTTGATCACCTCTGCAATGGGGGGGGGGGGGGCAAAATCTAAATCTTTATCCAAAAGAGAATGTAAAATCTTATTTTAGCTTCATCTTGGAGGTTCTCAGAATGAAGCCAGACAAACCTCCTCAAAACAGCAACAGTGACCGTAGCCCTGGATGACTGAGTCATAACATACTGCAAACAAACAGTAGTGACTTGTACAATTGATGAAAGTAAATTATTGATGGACAGGAGGAAATAAACAAGTCTGGTCTGATGGATGAGGAATTACCCCTGGAAAGGAGGAATTTTCTCCCACTGCCATACCCCAAAGCATACCTGTCACCATGTAAGGGCATTGCATCCAGAGCCGAGGATGTTATAACTCCCCTGTAATCATCTCTCATCAAACCACCAATAGAGTAGAATGCTCCCTTCTGTATGTATCTTAGAAAACACCTGCAGCAGCTGGAGAGACCTCAGAGATTTATCACCAAGAAAATTCAGTGCCTTCAACACATAACGTACATGGACACACTGAAGGCTTTGTCACTGTGCTTTGTATCTTATAGGAAGCTGAGAGGCGACTTGTGCTTGGCATACAGAGCAGTCTTAGACCCTGCTCTAATGGAAATGTTGCACTTCCGCAAGTCATATGGGACAAGATTCACATGCTCTAGGGATCTTAACCTAGCCTGAGACATTAACAGGACATGCTGGAGAGACAGATGTATTTCTCTCAGTGATTGCCACTCCTCTGGAACAAAGTCCCTATTCACATAAAACAGAGCTCTTCAATGACCCTATTTAAGTGTAACTTAGACAACTGGATGGGAGATCAACTTGGCCAATAAGGGAACAAGGGTATAAGATTGTTAGGCTTATAAAGCCCCTAAGACCAATAGCCTAGTAATCTCCAATGAACTATGAACCTACTTAAAGCAGATTTTTCCTTACAAGAAGAAACTGCAGATGAAACATTCCTCATAATTTCACAGTTAATCAGAACAAACTTCAAAATAAAAGCATGACAATTCAAAATTCTGAAAATCAGAGTTGCAGAAACATACACTTTTCTTCCCATACTTATCAGTCACCTTTCCATCCTTATCAGAAAGAGAAGGACTAGTGTAAAAATGTAAATGTTTATGGAACTATATACATTCTATCTGCCTTTTTAGGGGCAACTGACTGACTATCAAGAAAATTACAGGCAGTAACACACACATCTTCCAAACTGACAGAACTGAAGAAATGGGTGAAGGTTCTGGAAATTCCTTCTGTATATGCTTGTAGTATTTTCAGAAGGACTGAGAAATCTCAGTTTTCTCCCACTGGAAATACTGACAGTTTCCAGAAATAATTTCAAAGAAAAACTCACACAGGGAGAATCAAAAACTTAGCTCTCCTCTGAGTCTGAATCAGAAATCTGACGGAAGACCCTGTCTCTTTATCTTCCTGTCCAGATACAGAATCTTGAATCTCTTCAAGGAAAGGGGTATCCATCCTACTTTTACTTGAAACTATTTTATAAAAACCCAGACCCGGTAAACTACTCCTGTTGAATGAAATTTGAGAAGGAGTACATACATGTTTAGATTTCTGTTTCTTTTTGACAAGAAAAATGAGGCCTACAGTGTTGTTAAATTCAACAGCAGCTTCCCCAGAGATGAGAACAACAGTTTTCTGTCAAAACAGGGAAACCTTCTCTATTCCCTATCCCAGGACCAACAAGACTGGCTGTCCCTTGCTTACTGAGGTGACCCCCAACATCTGCAAGGACATGGCTAACCCCCAGTCCATAGTGGCAAAGGGTAAAAGATGAGATACTTTTTTTGGATGGAAGAAGTACCGACTGTAGGACCAGCAGCTTGTTCTATGATCAAGTTGAAAATAGTGCCTCTTTTCCAAAAAAATAACAAGCAGCAAAAGCCAGTAAAACTTAAAAATCTTTAAATGTCACTTTTCTCACATAAAATACAGCAAAATGCACTTTAAATACTCTACAAGCCCAAAAAAGTGAAATATACACAATGTCTCCACAGGAAAAAATGGTTTTCAATTACTTTAAATAACTTTTAAAGTGACTGGAAAAAAGTAACACTCTTGTTTAAAAGCAGAATACAGTCTAGTGAAAGTTCGTTAAAACACAAATAGCTTTAAAATAACTTGCCTGAAAAGGAATTCTTTAATAAACAAACATATTTTAAATGGAACTTTCTCCCCCCAAAGGGAACTTATCTGTCCAGGAAGGGAACAGCACAAGATGACTGTTGATCTTCGAAAGCCTTAGAGGAGCATTCATCTTGGCAGCATGAAACCTCTGAAGAGCTTGGTGCCCACATATGTCTTTTCAGTCAGCTCAGCTTGTGCTGACTGGTTTGAGTGGGTGGAAGATGCCCTGAAGCTTTGGAAACTGTCAGGCTGTTATATCCTATGCAGGATATAACCCTTATAGCTAAGGCTACTATAGCAGTGATCAATATGAGGAACATCACTCTTTACTCAGTCATGCCAGTGTGTCGGGTGGGGGGGGCTTCTCTGGCCACATTATATGTGGAGAAAAGGCACATTGCTTTTTGAAAAAGCAAGTGCTTGCACTGTTTTCATTGTCTGGCACCTTTGTAGTGGGAAAGGAACATTTTTTGTACCACTAATGTCTTCATTACAAGCTTAAGTTTCATAATAGGTATTGCATGTTTGTCAATTTATTCACTCATTCAGTTGCCAAATAGGTAGCCATGTGAGACAACATACTGGCATAGTATTAGCATATGATAACACATTACAGTGTACTGGAGAAAATCCAAATCCAAAAGTTACAAAAATGAAAGCTGAATAATGTTCAATAATAAGCTAACAAAACAAGAGCGAGAAAGAACACATTCATCCCTCCCTGATGCCATAAATTCTACAGAATACATTTGTGTATTGATCATCACATGATATATGAAGAAGACTTTCCAGGATAAACAAGAGTGGCACACAGTAATTTGAAAATGAAACGTGGATTGTGATTTTATATGGACTTTCCACAAGTGGATCCAGTGATGGTGATGGGGAGGTGGCTCTAAACCCCTTCTGATTGATAAATTAACCTCCAACATACTCAGAGCTAATATCAAATAGCATACTCCCACCACCATACCACCATAGCAAGGCAGACATACATGCAGTTACGGAATGGAGACATATCAAAATATATACACAAAGCCAGTCATTCTCAGTCATCCAGCAGCTGGTCAACTTGACAACAGGAGGGTCAAATGAGACAGACAGCTGCCCCCAATCTATAGTCTCCTATACAAAAAGATATTCTCCTCTGTGAGCTAACCACTTGTTTTTAATAAGAAGTGACACTATGCCTTGTAATGATCACAGAAGTGTACGCACATTGTTCTTATGTTTCTAAAAGAGAAAGGTCATACCACAAAGTGGTATTCTAGCATGATTGACGGTTAACAATATGAAAAAAATAAGGTGACAGTGCTGACATGCTGGTGCAGATTACTACAGGCACTTCACCTTGAATATTGGTTGAGGTTGTACAGAATGACACTAACAACATGGAGGCATTCCAGATGAAAACAATAAAATAGTACCCCTTCCAATAAATAAGTCAAAAAATCTAAACTTAGTGCAGGAGCATGTGGGAATATCATGGACACACTGAATTACTAAGGTGGTTAGAGAAAAGATTTTCAAATAACTTATCAAAAATAATGTGGAATGGAGAGAGATATTTCTTCTAAAATGTTACCATTTTTTCTGTCAGTTTATAAGAATTATAAATTTTGGTAGTCCATAACGTGCATTATAGGTCTGAGCTTTTCATTGCTATCTTTTGTACAAAGGTTTGGGGGTTGGCATAATTGTTGAGGTGCTTATCTAACAGACACAAGGTTCAGGGATAGATTCTCACCTTTAGCCTTTTATTCAAGACTCAGAGAAGTGTTGAAGGCCCGTGACTGTGAGAAGCAAGCCAGTATCATAGCTAGGGAAGGCAAGAGGGGCAACTTCCCTAGGTGCAAAATCCTTGGAGAAGAGGCTCAATCAGCCAGTATGGAACTTTCTTTAGTGCAATACCGGCTTTCAAATAGTGAAATATGTGATGAAATTATTCATAGTAGTTTCATAGTTTCATAGTATAGTACTAGGCTATCTGCCCTGGGGCATTTGTAAGCCTAGCCATAGTGATGTGGCTTTTGCCACCCCATGAAATGGTACAAAAATGTACAGAATAAATCTACAATACTGTGCCTCTGTCTAGAAGTTGACACAATGAAGGTGCCCTTATATAATAGAATTAGTTTACTGTGCCCCTGTCTAGCAGTGTCACATATGTGACCCCTGGGGTAAACTTACGATCTCCCATCCACTCATCAAGATTTCTCTTGAAGAGAGTAAGTGAGGGGCTCTGCCTAATATGAACTGGGATCCTGTTCCAAAGCATGGGAAGCCTCTGGGTTATGAATCTATCCCTCCAGCATGTCCTATTCATACTTGTGCCAAGGTTTAAGTCTTTAGCTCTCGTGGTCCTGATGGATTTGGATTTTTTGAGGTGGAGCATGTCCATCAGATCCTGATTGGACATGGCCTTGTACGTCAGGCAGAGATCACCTCTGAGCAGGCGGTATGCTACTGAATAGAGCTGAAGTTTCTTTAGTCTGGCAGAATAAGACATATGTTGGAGACCCTTGATCCTTTTGGTGAGGTACTTTTGTGGTCTCTCCAGCTGTTGCAAATGCCGGGTGAGGTACATACCAAATGGGGCATTGTACTCAATCATAGGTCTGATGAGGGAGGAATATAGGGGTACAATGACATCCTTGGATCTGGATGTGAATCCCTTCATGATGAGGTGTACAAGGTAGAATGTTTTTCTAACCACTTTGGCAATGTGGGTGTCAAATGAGAGGTCGCTGTCTACTTGGGTCCCTAGGTCTCTGATTACTTTTTCCGTACTCAGTGGGTTGCTGTCTATATGATAATTTGTGGGTACTTTGTTTTTTCCAAAAGGGATGACTATACATTTTTTGGCATTTAGTTTAAGGCCGTGACTACGGCACCAGTTGTCCATTTCATTGAGGCCTTTTTGTAGGATGTGTGTGTCTGCTGGTGTATCGACTATGGCGCCTAGTTTGCAGTCATCTGCGAACTTTGTCAGCCACAGCCCTCCCATGTTTGCTTTAACATCTGAGAAATAAATGCCGAACAAGAGGGGTCCCAGGACAAATCCCTGTGGGACACCACTTGTGACTGGCTTTGAGTCTGACATTGCTCCAGCGATTTTAACTTTATGGGTTCTGTCCTTTAGCCAGTTTGCAACCCATCTAGTGACATAAGGGTTTACTTTTAAGCTGTTTAGCTTATCTATGATGCCTGAGTGGGGTATTGTGTCGAAGGCCTTAGCCAAGTCCAGGTATGCTGTATGGACTGCTTTGCCCTCATCAATGGCTCTAGTGACTGTTTCAAAAAGTCAACCAGGTTTAAAAGGCAGGATCTGCCCTTTACAAAGCTGAACTGGGTGGGGTCAAGTGTCTGTAGGTCCCCTATGTCTCTGTTTATGAGTTCCATAATGATTCTTTCCATAGCTTTGCAGACCAGGCTAGTTAAGTTTATGGGGCGGTAGTTTCCAGGGTCTGTAGAGGCACCCCCCTTGTGGAGTGGGACCACTGTTGCTGTACGCCAGTGTTCAGGTACATATCCCGAAGTAAGGCTAAGGTTAAATAGCATTTTTATGTGTGGGTTTAACTCCTCTTGGAGTTCACGTAACACGCACCCCCGGGATACCATCAGGTCCCATTGATGCTGTGTTTTTTGCTTTGTTTAGGGTGGTTCTCACTTGGACATCTGAGATGACAGGGATATTACATTCAGCTGGGATAAGTATTTCTTCTTTTGGGGGTGAAGGAAGGGAGAAATTTGCACTGAACCTGTCAGCCAGAATGTTAGCAATATCTGTGGGTTCAGTGTATTTTTTGTTGTTGTGAACGAACTCTGAGCATATCTGAGGGTTTCCGCCCAGGTTTCTAACATAGCTGAAGAAGGCTTTGTGGTTATCTTTAGTGTCCTTAGCGATTTTTCTCTCAAAGTTTGCCTTGGATGTTTTATGAGAGAACGTAGTTTTCTGCTAATGTTGATCAGAGATGTCTTCCCTTCATGGGATTTCGCTCTGACGTGCAGTAGCTTCCTTCTTTTGTTATACAATTTGTTTATGGCTGAGGTCCACCAGACAGGATGCTTACATTTGGTGGAGAGGGACTTGGATTTGTTTGGGATTGCATGATCCATGCATTCTTGGAGATGTCCATAGAAAGCATTAGTGAAGGATTCGGCATTGTGGGATGTGGTATCCACTGGCACAGTGGGCTTAAAGGATACCATCTCAGTCTTAAGAAGAGTGAAGTCTGCTTTTGAGAAGTTTTTCACTGTGGTCTTTTGTGCTGGGGGTGGAGGTGGGATATATATATCCAGGGTGATTAGTTTGTGGTCAGATCTCACTAGTGAGGGGTATACTTCTGGTGTGGAGCATTTTGTCCTCATGTTTGTGATGATCAGGTCTAGTGTATTATCTCCCCTAGTGAGAAAGGTGACTAGTTGTTCCAGTGCATTTGAATTTATGAATTCCAGGAACCTTTGGGCTAGGGTATTAGGGCTAGAATAATGTACCCAATCTATGTTTGGGTAGTTGAAGTCTCCCAGTATGATGGTATTTTGTGATACATTCATATCCTCCAATGTCTTCAGGAAGGCTGAGTGGGGTTCTTGAGATTGGGAGGGTGGTCTGTAACATGCTACCAGTTGTATAGCAGTTTTGCCTATGGTTAGTTGCACCTGTATGGTCTCTGATGCTTCATGTGTTGCTACTAACCTGGAGGTGTGGGTGTCCTTTATGAATGTGGACACTCCCCCTCCCTTTGTGGTTCGGCCCGGGTTTTGGGGCCGTAAAGCATGATACGAGGTATAGCCTGGTAGCACTGGGGTGCTCTCAGGAGCCTTGAACCAGGTTTCAGTTACTGCACAGACGTTGATGTTCTCCATGCTGAGGAGTGCATCAAGTGCCTGCATCTTGAGATTTAGACTTCTGGCGTTGAGCAGCATTACCCTTAGTTTTTTTCCATTTTTGTTTTCTAAGGAGGTGGGTTTGTCTTTTGAGCCTTGCCTAAAAAAGGCACTATGGGGGTGGCAAGAGCCTTAGCCAATATCCGGAAGCCCAGTGGTGACAGGTGTAAGCCATCACTTGCGAAGCAGCGTGGCTTGTCCAACATATCATCCCAGGCAGACAGACATTGGATCCCCTTAGAATGACACCAGTACTTGAGTCAATTGTTAAAGCTGATCATCTTGTCTTTGTATTGTGGTATAATTCTTGGTGAGGGCAAGATGCTGCTCAGGGTCAGGGTCATACCAGCCTGGGCTACATAATCGGAGAGCTCCTCTACGTCTCTTTTCATGTAGTCCAGGGAGGTACATCTCAGGTCATTCACACCAGCATGGACAATGACGGAGTCATATTTGTACTTGCTTTGGAGTGACCTGAGTGCGTGTGTTATGTGGCGGATCCTCGCTCCTGATAGACAGCTCACAGTCACCTTCTCCTTGTTCAGCCTGGTCAGTGGGACATCAGTGTGTCTGACTATGGAGTCACCTATTACTAGTGTATCAGGCAAGGTGTTTGGCCTTAAGGGCTGCGATTGGTCGACACACTGATTTATTGAAGTATGTGTTGCATGTGTTTTGTTTTGAGGTGGTGGATTTTTGGATGTCTGCTTTGGGAGCCTCTGTTGTTTTGGTAAGTTTTTTGTTAGAGCCTCCGAGTATGTCTTTGTGTTTTATGTGTTTGGTTTGCAGTTGTGGTAGGTCTATGTGGGACTGGGATTGTTGTGTGTGTGGTTGCCATCTCCTCCTGTCTGGTCATGCCAGCCCTGAGTTGAGAGAGTTCAGCCTCCAGTTTGGCTATATAGTTGCATCTCTCACATGTATTTGTGTTTGTTGGGAGGAGGAGAGGGTTGTCTGTGTACATGAGACAATTGTAGCATTGTCTCAAGATACCCAGATTGACCAGCTGAACTGGAGACGACGCCAAATCTACCACTCGACATGCTAGAACAGTATAAGGGAGTGGTATACCTTTAAGGGAAGTGGATATTCACAGGGGTGGTAAGTAGATGTAGTGCTTTACTTAGTATGAGAGTGCTTACTTAGTAGAGAAGTATTGAGAACAAGTGCTAGGCTTATAATACAGTGAGTAGTCTGGTTATACTAAGAGTAGAGCTTCCTTAAGGGAAAATTTGAAGAGCAGACTTGGCGGAGCCAGAAAAAGTTTAACCTTGTTTAACTGGTGCTGAGCTATGCGCACGACCACGCAAAGCCGTGCAAACTCGGATTTTAAACAGTGAACTACAAAAGAGCTAGAAATGGTCCAAAACAACCAATTACTACTTCTAGCTTCTTGTGCTGAGGACACTTCCCCCAAGGACAGGTAGGCTGCTCAAGGCTCCCCACTCCCACTGGTGAGCAAAGAAACTTCCTTCTATCCAAGTAAGGTAATGGACAACACAGGAACTACACCACAGCCCAGAATACAGCAATGCCTGTAAACTGGTCTAAACTAGTCGAGGAAGGCTGGAAAACAAGGATTATTTTTGTTTTTGTTTTTGGTAGAAACACACAGAAAATGCAGAAACAGTGATAAATTAGTTACACAGGCTAGCACACTTTAGTGGGCAGCCTCCACAGTTAAATTAAACAAACAAACAAGCAAACTTTCGATCAAATTCGACTAAAATGTAACTTTAAGTGCAGATTTTAAAATAATGCAGCAATCAGTTAAAAAACAGTTCAGGCTAGTTCAAGGTAAGCTACAGAAGCTATTTCAAGTGAAAAAAAGCAAAGATACTTAAATCCAGAAGGTAGTCGCTTTTCTGAGTTCCCTGCTGCTAGGATCACTCTGTAAACCCACGTGGAGCTTGTCTGAGCAGTATAGCCAGAAAAAAACGCCCAGAGGCGGATTTTAAACAGTGAACTACAAAAGAGCTATTTGTACTTTTCTGCATTTGCCCATGTTTTAGGCAAAAACATGATCTGTTTGTAATTTTTTCCTTGTTCTGGGATCTTAGTCTTATAGCGTCATTTGCAGTTGTGGGACAATTATGAATTACTGCAAGATCTGAGCATCATTTCTACATTATACTGCACTTTTATCTTCATAATTAGAATTACTTTTAAAAGCTTGCTGTTTTTATTTTGAACTCAGTCTGGGACCTTAATCCTTTAGTTTCATTCGCAATTATTAAAAAACGGTGTACTGAAAGATCTGAGAGTCATTTATCCATCTTTAACTGCATTTTCCGTCAGCAGTGCTTCTGGTAAGTCTCTGCTTGTCTGATGCTATAAACTTCAGTTTCTATTGCACAAACAGCAGTTTTGTAATTTATGCTGCATTTTTTTTCTGATTCTGTGCTTCTACAGCTGTGTCCATTATGGCTTTGCTGCTAGTCTTATTTGTCTGTTTAAATGTGGGTTTGGATGCCTTTCTGTTTGTTACATTGCTACTGTCTTATTAATGCTTTTGTGTCTGTTCCAGCCCCAGCCCCCACTGATACATTAAGTACAGCTCTCTCTGATGTTGCTAAGTACAGTTTTTACATATTCCCAATGTAAAAGCAGCACTTTCTGAAAATGTAACCTTCCAGTTGTCACTGGTCTGTAGCTCAGAGTCATAGGACTAAGAAAACTGTGATCTTTTTCAGGTTCTCCATTACTGGCTTTATTTGATTAGACCCCTCTCTAGTCTGCTGTATCCAGCACAGAAACCCCCCACTCAAAGTCTTTTACCCAAGACTCTGAGAAGTGTGGAAGGTCCTAAACTGTAAAAATGATCTTTTTGTTAAAAATGAAAGAATAAAAGCTTTTATTTCAATTTGGTTTAAATATATTCAATTTCACTTATAGTAACCTGCTTTTTTTCCCACTGTGTTTTAGCCAAAAAAGGTTATCTGTCTGCATGTTGTAACCTACTCTGGGACCTTATATGGGTCTATATTAGACTGGCAAAATGTATTACAGCGAATGCCATTTCACCAACACATACAGACCAAAATCTGAAAATAGCAAAGGCTCAGGTCAGTGATTTGGGGGGGGGGGGTGTGAAGCCCCCCACTCAGTTAGGGTTTGAAAGTTGTTTTTTGTCCAGCCAAACAAATTTTTTCCCTATGGAAAAAAATTTGCAGAAGTGGCCATTCGCGGTTTACAGCTTTCGCTGTTTAGGTGTCAAGCTTTAGGTATTTGGTTACCTAAAGTTTTGATAATCTAATATAGACCCGAATAACCAATAACCAATGAATAACCATCTCTCAGCTACCTAACTCACATTTATTTTCCATCCTATAACTGCTTTAGGTACCCTGTCCCTCTGTTCATTGTGCATGCATAGCTATTGCATGGGTTTCTTTCATGCGTGACCCCCACCCCCCACTTGGGATTAACTACAATACACATTTTCCACTTCATCCACTGAAGATGACTATTGTAACTAAATAAAACCCCAGGAACCAAGAACCTGACACCCTACAACTTTTCTGTTATAATAGTTGCATGGGTTTCTTTTATGCATGACCCCCCCCCACCCCCACCCACCACTTGGGATTAACTACAATACACATTTTCCACTTCATCCACTGAAGCTGACGATCGTAACTATATAAAACTCCAGGAAGCAAGAACCTGACACCCTACAGCTTTTCTGTTGTAATAGTTGCATGGGTTTCTTTCATGTGTGACCCCACCCTCCCACTTCAGATTAACTACAATACACATTTTCCACTTCATCCACTGAAGCTGACTATCGTAACTAAATAAAACTCCAGAAAGCAAGAACTTGACACCCTACAGCTTTTCTGTTGTAATAGTGGCATGGGTTTCTTTCATGCGTGACCCCCACCCCCCCACTTGGGATTAACTACAATACACATTTTCCACTTCATCCACTGAAGCTGACTATCGTAACTAAATAAAACTCAAGGAAGCAAGAACCTGACACCCTACAGCTTTTCTGTTGTAATAGTTGCATGGGTTTCTTTCATGCGTGACCCCTCCCCCCCAATTTGGGATTAACTACAATACACATTTTCCACTTCATCCACTGAAGCTGACTATCATAGCTAAATAAAACTCTAGGAAGCAAGAACCTGACACCCTACATCTTTTCTGTTGTTACAGTTACATGGGTTTCTATCATGCGTGACCCCCACCCCCCACTTGGGATTAACTACAATACACATTTTCCACTTCATCCACTGAAGCTGACTATCGTAACTATATAAAACTCCAGGAAGCAAGAACCTGACACCCTACAGCTTTTCTGTTGTAATAGTTGCATGGGTTTCTTTCATGTGTGACCCCACCCTCCCACTTCAGATTAACTACAATACACATTTTCCACTTCATCCACTGAAGCTGACTATCGTAACTAAATAAAACTCCAGAAAGCAAGAACTTGACACCCTACAGCTTTTCTGTTGTAATAGTGGCATGGATTTCTTTCATGCGTGACCCCCCCCCCCCACTTGGGATTAACTGCAATACACATTTTCCACTTCATCCACTCAAGCTGACTACCATAAATAAATAAAACTCCCGGAAGCAAGAACCTGACACCCTACAGCTTTTCTGCTGTAATAGTTGCATGGGTTTCTTTCATGCATGACCCCCCCCCCAACTAGGGATTAACTACAATACACATTTTCCACTTCATCCACTGAAGCTGACTATCGTAACTAAATAAAACTCCAGGAAGCAAGAACCTGACACCCTACAGCTTTTCTGTTGTATTGTTGCATGGGTTTCTTTCATGCGTGACCCCCACCCCCCCACTTGGGATTAACTACAATACACATTTTCCACTTCATCCACTGAAGCTGACTATCGTAACTAAATAAAACTCAAGGAAGCAAGAACCTGACACCCTACAGCTTTTCTGTTGTAATAGTTGTGTGGGTTTCTTTCATGCGTGACTCCCCCCCCCCCAACTTGGGATTAACTACAATACACATTTTCCACTTCATCCACTGAAGCTGACTATCATAGCTAAATAAAACTCTAGGAAGCAAGAACCTGACACCCTACATCTTTTCTATTGTTACAGTTACATGGGTTTCTTTCATGTGTGACCCCCACCCTCCCACTTCGGATTAACTACAATACACATTTTCCACTTCATCCACTGAAGCTGACTATTGCAACTAAATAAAACTCCAGGAAGCAAGAACCTGACACCCTACAGCTTTTCTGTTGTAATAGTGGCATGGGTTTCTTTCATGCGTGACCCCCACCCCTCACTTGGGATTAACTACAATACACATTTTCCACTTCATCCACTGAAGCTGACTATCATAACTAAATAAAAGTCCAATAAGCAAGAACCTGACACCCTAAAGCTTTTCTGTTTTAATAGTTGCATGGGTTTTTTTCATTCTTGACCCCCAGTTGGGATTAACTACAATACACATTTTCCACTTCATCCACTGAAGCTGACTATTGTAATTAAATAAAACTCCAGGAAGCAAGAACCTGACACCCTATAGCTTTTCTATTGTAATAGGTGAATTGTAACTTAGTTTTTGTTAGATTTTAAGGCTTAAAAGGTGTATGCACAACATTAGTGAAGGGTTCCAGCCAATTGACACTAGATTGGGCCAATACCTTGAATCACCTTACACACACACACACACACACACACACACACACACACACACACACACACACACTCAGACATCCACCCTAGCTTATTCATAGCTAATACCTCTGTAATATGCAAAGTGAAAATTCTACCTCTCCAAAGACACTTCCTTTATTATACCACCAGCAACAACTACACAATTTTTAGGACAAAACTGAGAAGTATAACCTACACAATTTGCCAAAGCACTATTTCCCAGTGTGGTGATGTACAACCCAACCCAGGCCCAGCCCCACTCAGCTCCAGCAAACCTAGCAAATCTCTTATGCTATCAACCATAAATCTCCAAAGCCTTAGGAACAAGATACCTGAACTCCATGCCTGGATTTCTAAGTACAACCCACATATTATAGCAGCTACTGAAACCTGATTGAAATCATATATAAAAGACACTGAATTTCACCCCCTAAGCTACTCATGCCTGAGAGTCGATCGACCCAATAAGAGAGGAGGAGGAGTAGCAATACTTTTCCCTAGCAATTACATATTAATCCCCTACTCAAAACCAACACCCAACTTCTTCCCAGCCGAAGAACTAATCTCTATATTAAAACTTAACAACCATAAAAACATTTGCATAATTGCTCTTTATATTCCCCCCAGGAAACAACGTACCAATATTAGAAAACATACTTGCCTGGACTTGCCAAAATATAGATAATAAAACCATCATTCTAGGTGATGTAAATATTGAGTGGCTAGATATAGGTCACAACAACCCCTCAAAAAAATAAATCTTTACAACTTCTCCCAACTAACTGAAGACATCACTAGACCTCACAAAAATTACAACTGGAGCTCCACAATAGACTCGATATTAGTGTTCCACCCTTTCAATGTCATCAGTGCAGGCATACTACCTAATACCATTAGTGACCACCACCCAGCATATATCATACGCAAAACTACTCCAACCACAGGCCAACACCAATACAAATCTACCAGAAATTTTACTAAGTTCCAATCATCCATATTTAATGAAACCTTAGCTAAAGTAAACTGGAAACCCCTCAAATCCCGACCACTTAATGAGGCTGTTGAATTCTTTAACTCAACATTTCTAGACATCCTAAATAGGCAAGCACCCACCCGCCAAAAATGAATAAAACACAGCCATGCATGCTGGCTCTCAAAATCCACCAAAGAAGTAATGTCCAAAAGGGATAAAATCTGGAAATCATGGCAGAAAAACAAAGACCCCTCAACTCTGCTACATTACAAGCAACTCCGTAACCAGGCAAAACGTCTAATAACCACTGATAAAAAAGACCACTACTTCCACCTACAAAGCCAACATAAAAATAATCCCCAAAAATTCTGGTCCTCCATCAGCCAACTATCACACCCATGCTCTCAAAGCAATCCATCCCCTGACCCACAAAACCCCCCACTGAACTTGCTACCCTCTTCAGTTCCTACTTCATTGACACCATAGCTAACCTAACTGCCACCTTTCCTACTGTTAACAGCACCACCACCAAGACAGCTAATGACCAAATCATCCCAGAAAACAAATCTACACTTACCCTATCCTAAACTTCTCCCCCATAGCAACCAGCACAATAAAACAACTTTTACTTAAGCTAAAACCCTGTACTCTGGCCCCTGACAATCTACCCCCACACTTGCTGCAGATAGCAGCAAACTCTGTATAGCTTATCCCATCAGCATACTCATTAACAGATCAATTAAAGAATCCCTTGTCCCAGACATCTGGAAAAAAGCATTCATTCTCCCCTTACACAAAGGTGGCACCAACACAGACACCACAAATTTTTGACCCATAGCAATTCTCTCACCCCTCTCTAAAATACTGGGCAAATGCATCAATGCCCAACTCCTCAACCACCTGCACGAAAATAACATTTTATCACCCACTCAGCATGGTTTCAGACCAGGACACAGCACCACTACCGCCCTCCTATCCTTCCTTGATACAGTTAACTGGGCACGGGATTCTGGTAAAATAATTGCTTCACTTTTCCTTGACCTCTCCAAAGCTTTTGATACCATTTCCCACACTATCCTCCTCTCTAAACTATCCACCCTCCACATTTCTCCCCCTACCCTACAATGGTTCAACAGCTATCTCTCCAATAGGCAGCAATCCACCAAATGGCAACAGTCTTACTCTCCCTTCCTCAATACTTCCACAGGGGTACCCCAAGGCTCCATACTTGGTCCTCTCTTATTTAGCATCTTTATTAACAACTTTCACACCAATCTCCCACAATGCTCAGTAATCCAGTATGCTGATGACTCTACAGTAATATGCACTGCAAATTCCAGCTCTGAACTCCAGCATATTACCAGAAATGCCCTATCTACTGAATCTTGGATGCTTAACAATCATCTTGCCCTAAATCCCAAAAAAACTAAACTAGTAATTTTTACTCCTAGGAAAACCACTCCATTTGATAAAAAAACTCTTCACTATACAAGCCCAAGGCAATACCACTATAGAGGTTGTCCCACACACTAAATTACTAGGCATTATTATAGATGAAAACCTTAACGTTGACCTACATATAAACAATAACATCAAACAACACACCAAAAGCTTGGTATGCTCTACAGGCACCAACACTTTCTTAGCCTTTCTACTAGACACCCCTTGCAACTACCTTTTTATTACCCTCTCTCCTTTATGGTGCCCCTCTCCTCACTAATATCCGAAATTCCACAAAATCCAAACTTGCTATGTGTTACAACAGAATAGCAAAATTTGCCACCAAGGCCAAATTCTTAACCCACCACTGTAAGTCACTGAAACAATTAGGGTGACTCGAACTCCCCCACCATCTCTTATTCACCCACCTAACTACTGTGCACAAAATAATCTACAGACCCACAGACTGTCCTGCTCTCTCAACTCTACTTGCCAAATAACATTCCAGCAGGCATCTAAGATCTGAAAATCATCTACTTCTAAAAGTAGATAAGCCCACCTTACCTGCTGGTCAACTCCTCCATTCCTTCACCATCGCCAAACTATGAAACTCACTTCCACCTTCTATAAGAAACACAGGCAGCACCACCACCTTCAAACAAATACTGAAAAATCATCTCATCTCTTCCTGCCTATGTTCCTGCTGTATAACCTAACCTCTTCACTCTCCTTACATGATTACTAAACTCCTGTGTCTTTTGCTACTAGTGACTGATGATACTTTCTCCATATTTATTTTTATCTTCACTTGTTGATACTGGTACAATAATACTGATTAACATATCTCTGTTTATACCACTCTGATTGAATTCATTGAATTCTGCTTTAATGTCTATTTGCTGTATATATTACTGTAATCAAACAAACTAGATTCCTGCTTTTATGTATATATTCTGTATATGTTACTATATTTACTATATGTAACACTGTTTCTGCTTCTGTACTAATTAATGTTTATATTTTTTTCTGTATCTTGTTGGAGCTTTTCTCCCCGGGCCTCCACTGAAAATGGGCTCTTTTAGGCCCAGTGGACTTTCCCGGTAAACAAATGCAATAAATAAATAAGATCTCCTCTGAGACACTGTACAAGTTGAGATATTATAGTCTTTCATAATAACTTAAATTTTCACATCCATAAATGCCCTTGGTATATTTCCGCTGTTCTCTTTCCAGTTTACTCATGCTTGTTTTCTTATAGGGTTTCCATATTGTCATTCCATACTCAAGTTTGGTCTAATGTTACTAACAAACAATGACTTCATCATTTTTGATTTCCTAGACTTTATAAACTTTTTATGCAACCTATAGTTCTATAACTATCATTAAGCAATTGGTTAATATGATTAGAAAAACACATAGCTGTATCTGCCCATATACCCAGGTCCATAAATGAGTCTACAGTTTCGGTCACCATGTGCTGTATTAAATACTCACCTTTCAATTTATCTCTCCCAAATCTCATATGCTTACTTTTTGATATATTTATCAGCATATTGTTCTCTTGTGCCCAAATGGCCAATTTAGTCAAATTATTTTGCAGATATGCCTTATCTGTAACACATGTAATCAGTTTACCCAATTTCACGTCATCTGCATATAAACTGTAGAACACCTCAGATGAAAAATGTCTAAAAGATATAATCTAAACAAGTAAAGGCCTAGGACAGAGCCATCTGGGACACCCTGTCTGTAACCAAAGATTTTGCCTGCCCAATTGCTGTATGATACTTGCCATGTCCTATTTGTAAGCTATGCAGCTATCCATCTTATCAATAGTACATCAATACTATTACAATTATATACAATTCTAATTTATTGATCATTGTTTTGTGTATGACCCTGTCAAATGCTGAAGTTAAATCTATATAAATTACATCACAGCACAATTTTTCATTCATAGCTGTTATTATATTGTTATAGAACATCATGTTACAGGTGGTAATAGATCTATTTTCAACATGATATATGGATTCAAGTCCCAACCTATCCAACTCTGACAATAACTTATCCAATATTACTTACTCCATTATTTTTCCACAACATGAAAGTAGACTTAAGGGTCTATATGATTCTGGGTTTGTCCTACTCCCCTTTCCCTTAAAGACAGGTTTAATATGCGCATGTCTCCAATCTTGAGGAATCTCCCCATATTTATATGACCTAGTGAATAATAGATATAATGGTACCGTAAGTTCTTGCTGAAGTGTTAGGTCATTGTTACTAATTCCGTCTCCTCCCTGTGCTTGGTTTGGATCCAGTTTGCAAAGATCTTTTTCAATATAATCTAATTTAATTCCAGTATATGGGGTTACCTGGATGTCACTCAGACAACTTATCACCCCTTTTGTGGAGCCAAGCTGTTTTGCATAAGATTTTCTAAATATATCTATAATTTGATGTGTCTGAGAATAAATTTTAAAATCTGCATACAGTTGATCAATTTGTATGTCTTTACTCCTTCCACATCTTATGAATCTATAAAAGGTGTCCTATTATGCTCAATATCTTTATAAAAAGTTTCTTCAAATTTTTCTTGATCTTGTCTCACACTATGCTTAATCTGTTTGTCTAGCTTGTTTATTTCAGTTTTTAAAGTTGTAGCTTGACCTCTCTTCCATTTTTTTACATTATTTGTCTCTAACCTTAATCAGATATCTTGCTCTTATGGAAATATATCGCCTGATGTTATATGCCTAGATCCTGATGGTCAACATTTTTTGATTTCTTGCACTCAAACAATTTATCTTTCACAACTTTCCACGTTCCATCTGCAGTTTTTTCCACTGAACACCTCACTCCAGTTAGTTTTACATAGTGACTGTTTTGCTTCCATATAATCTGTAATTAACACATGCACACACTCAGACCTAGGGCCAATTTAGAGTGTCCAATCCACCTGCAGCATGTCTTTGGGATGTGGGAGGAAACCGGAGCATCCGGAGGAAAC
Organism: Protopterus annectens; assembly: GCF_019279795.1. Taxonomy (NCBI): domain Eukaryota; kingdom Metazoa; phylum Chordata; order Ceratodontiformes; family Protopteridae; genus Protopterus; species Protopterus annectens. Next base: position 355,661,240 of record NC_056736.1, read on the forward strand.
CCACGCGACCACACGGAGGACATGCAGACTCTGCACAGAAGGCACCCCAGCCGAGGATCAAACCAGAGAACCTCTTGCTGTGATGCAATGCTAACCACTGCACCGCCGTGGTCGCCCGAATACTTTCCTTACTAATGTTGTTGAATCAATATTATTCCAGTCTGCTTCTGGTAAATTTTAGTCCCAGATAATATTATTCCTCCATCTTGTGTTTCATGCAAGAAATGTATGAATTCCACTGGGTGATCTGCATTTGACATTGGTGGTCTATACACTCCAACAATTGTTATATGTTCCAGGGTTGTCTTTACTGTCACTGTTACACAGTCTATAGTATTGGTGTTATCACTGAACATGTAATAATCACAGGTCTCATTACTATCTTTATCATAACACCTCCACCTGAATTTTTGTTAGAATGTTAAAGTAAAACCATTTATACCCTGACAGAACTGGTTTCCAGTCATTGTTCTTTAACCATGTTTCACAAATAATAACATCATCAATCCTGTGGGAATGTAGCAAAATTTCCAATAAAAAATGTTATTATTAATGCTCCTAGCATTAACAACCATCAGAGATGCATCAAATGTTGCTATCTGTGAACTGTTAAATTTTTGACCTGGCAAAAAGCCTTCCTAGTGTTTGTCAAATATTGCAAAATATCTGCTGCAAAAGTTCTCTTCCCTGATCTTGTCAAATGCACACCATCCTGTCTGAATACATATGTGCCCAAAACTAGGCTTGGATGCTCTACACATTTCCATTTTTTAAAAGAGTTTTTCATGTTGGTATTTACCCCCAAAAATATTTTCATTCTTAGTGACATGACCATCCTTTCTGTAGGCGATTTGTGAAAAATATGTCCCAACACCAGTACAAGCTATATTAGAGGGCTGTCAGTTCCCTATTAACAGTCAAAGAATCCTTGCGGATGAGATCATTTGTACCGACATGAATAAATACACATTCATACTTTCTTACATTGCTCTGGAGTTTCAAAAAAAAGGTAAATCTTGTTAACAAGCTGTCCCTTCCTACCTACAAACAGTAAAAAACAGTGATAACAAATAAAATATAAATTCAAATAAAAACATCTCTTACCAGTCAACTCCACAGTAAATCACTAACCAAGGTAGGATTGTTTAGATATGCAAGGACATAGGACAAAGAGAGCTGCAACTTGCTACAGGATCTGAAGTCACTGAGGTTCATTATTGGCTTTATTTGATTGGATTCCTCTCTGGCTATTTTGCCATAACCAACACAGTGCTGTGCCCACCCAGGGTCTTTTATTCAAGTCTCTGTAAAGCATGGAAATCCCTGAACTGTGAGAAATGAGATTTTCAACAAAAAGGGAAGAATAAAATGCCACTGGACTTGTTGTATAGTGGGTTGTCTATGCAAGAGCTTTGTTAACCCTGAATAAAATGCCACTGGACTTGTTGTATAGTGGGTTGTCTATGCAAGAGCTTTATTAACCATGAATAAAATGCCACTGGACATGTTGTATAGTGGATTGTCTATGCAAGAGCTTTGTTAACCCTAAATAAAATGCCACTGGACTTGTTGTATAGTGGGTTGTCTATGCAAGAGCCTCTTTAACCCTATAAGATACCAACAAAATCTAAACAACCTAAGAAATCCAGGTATGAGGGACAAATAACCTGTAAAAAGTGCAGATAAGCATATCTGGAACTACAGTACATCCATGACCAAATAACCAGGCATTTCCCAAGCTTTAGTAGTAAATCCACAAAACAGTGTCCTAAACAAACTGTACTCCAAGCATATAGTGATTCCTGCCACCCCCAACTAAGTAATTCCTGTCAAAACCATGGAGCACCCCTTCTTCACAACTTCTGAAGCCAGTCTGATTGAGATGTGTATTTTGAGACAGTGTAATAACTTTCACATGTTGTTTGATGATCATCTACTACACAAGCAGCATAACGCAGTGTGTGAGAGACATGCATATACAATGTCCTTGGAGGCAAAAATCGCACACACAGTAAAACAAGACACCAAAACCTGTCAACACTACACCACACACCATGCCTCAACAAGGCCATCACAATACACATTTATTTATTTATGTATTTATTTTACATTTGTTTACCGGGAAAGTCAAAGTGGACAAAATGTCCTTTTTAAGCAGAGGCACGGGAAGAAAAGCTTCACATTTATAAATAACAGTACAATACATATACAATGTACAGATACAAATGTTGATTCAATCTCAGATACAAGCAAAAAATGAAAAATACATGTTCTACATTTCACTAATACAATCATATAGGTTCAGTCAGGATAAAAATAATAGCAGTACTGTGATTAAAGGTTAAAATCAAGCAAGTTAAGTGTACATATGCCTAGTAGGGTATACTATTCAAATACAAAAATAACTGGCTGTGTTCTTTTAGCTGCCTTAAGACATCTATTTCCTAACCAGGATTTATGCAAGAGCATGTCCAGGATCCAGATAGGTGTAATTTGAGAAGTTGTTCTAAAGTTGGAAGTGTTAGTTGTTCTGGTATTTAATGGCAGGGAATTACAAGTTTTAGCTATGCAGTTTGAGTAAAGGGAAACTCCAGCTGCATTGTTAGGTTTGGATATATTTAAGAAGGATTTGTTAGTGGAACGCAAGTTGCATTGTTAGGTTTGCATATATTTAAGAAAGACTTGTTAGTAGAATGAAATACCCCGTTATTGGAGTAGTGTATTAGTAGATTTTGAAGTACTGGTGTTTTTTCTGGCTGATTTAGTATTTTATGGGCAAAGATGAGTTCATTATAAGCAAGTGGATTTGGTAGTTCAAGCTGGAATAGTTGTTTTAGAGCCAAACAATGACGGGATCTGAAATTTGACTCTGTAGCAAACTTTGCAATTCTTTTTAGTAAGTTTCAAGTTTTGCTAGGTCAGACATCTTAACATTTGTGAGAAATTGTGATGCTTATAGTAACGTAGAGATAAGATGGGTTCTTGCTATAATGACCTTTGAAGATTTGTTTAAAAAGTGCTGATTTCTAGTTTTTTTGTGAACTTTTTTTTACTACATGCGTTACATGTGTCAAATTTCATATTATGTTCAGTGACCACTCCAAGTAATTTTGTTTGAGAAACTGGATAAATAATTGTATGTTTTGATGATAATATATTGAATGGTGGGGGTCTGCAGCTCTAGTTGGATAGAAGAGCATGAGTTCTGTTTTTTAGTGGTAAGTATAAGTTGTGCATTGCATATTGCACATAATAAATCATATGTGAGGTTCTAAAGATTAATTTGCCTTAACCTCAAATATCTCCAAAATGTAACACAGGCACAATGCACACTCAGCAGGTTAACTCTAACACTTTGCATAGAACAAGGAGTCTAAAAGTCATAGATGCTGGCCCCATAATGATTCCGCATATCCAGGCAATTACAGATCCATAAGTCTATGCAGTTACAGAAAGGAGACATCAAAATATTTACGCAAAGGTAGTCAGCATCATATGTGGGTGGCCACGGTGGTGCAGAGGTTAGAGTTGCCACCTCACAGTAAGGGGTTCTCCGGTTCAATCCTCGGCTGGGGTGCCTTCTGTGCGGAGTCTGCATGTCCTCCCTGTGGTCGCGTGGGTTTCCACCGGGTGCTCTGGTTTCTTCCCACATGTAGGTGGATTGGACACTCTAAATTGGCCCTAGGTGTGAGTGTGTGAGTGTGTGTGCCTTCTTTGGAAGGTTGGGTGCCGGGCTGGGAACTTGACACTGTAAAACTCCACTGCCAATCATGAGCAGACAGGTGACCTACAGTGGCAACCCATAACCGGGAAAAGCTGAAAGAAGAAAAAGTCAGCATCATATACGAAGCTATGGAAAGACTTATCATGAAACAAACTCTTAAGGACATAGAGAACCTCCAAACACTGGACCTGTCTCAGTTTGGATTTATTGAGGGCAGGTCATGTTTACTCAGCCTGGTGGATTTCTTTGAAAAGGTCACCAAAACAATGGCAAAATGGTGCACATCACATACTTCAACATGGCCAAAACATTTGACACAATTTCCCACTCGCACATAGTAGAAAAGCTAAATAAACTGGGAATAAACACATATGTCACCCACTGGATTGCCAAATGGCTCACAGATAGGATGCAGATAATCAAAATATGTGAGGGTACCGCCACAAAGAGACCATTCATCAGTGGAGTTACCTAAAGTTCTGTGCTGGGACCTTTCCTGCTAGCATCTACTTTTCTGAAATAAAAGCCAATATAAAAGGGCTCTGGCAGACTAAGTTTGAAATGATTACATGGTAGGAACAGTCATTTAATCTGCAGGAGGGTTTATCCCAAATAAACAAGTGGTTCCAAAATCATTGACTGAAACTAAATGCCAAATATGCATTATTGTATTATTTGGGAAGTCATCTACCTAGGGGAACTACCACATTGACAATACACCCAGTTGTTCAAGATTTAGAATCTTATGTGGACAGTGATCTACCATTTGACCAATATGTGTCCATTGTTGTAAGAAAGTCCTTCTATATTGCACAGCTTATAAACAACATTATTTATAAAAAAAATTGTGTCTAGATCCAGGGATATCATTGTCCTAATGAGGACTGAGTAAAGTGGCACAATCATTGAATGTAATGCACCTTTGACATTTATATTTCCAGACATGTCCAACAATTGTAACACTCACAAAAATATCTTACTAAAGGATACAAGCCCTAAACAGCATGTCCTACATTGCCTGACTTAAAGCCCTGTCACTATACTCAGTACCCTACAACCTGCTAAGATGTGACTTGTGTCTGGCATACAAGGCATCCTCTGACCCATTACTGATAGAGCTACAGCATATCCACAAGTAAAATGGCATCAAAAATACTCAGTCTAAAGATCTAAACCTCTTCTGCAATATCAACAGAATAGTTTGGAGGGACAGGTATTTCTTATAGAGGATACCACTGCTCTTGAACAGACTTCCAATCCACATATAACAAACTTCATCCCTGCCCAGGTATAAATGCAGCTAAGATCTATGGATGGGAAAATGAAAATCTACCCCAGGACTGACCCTTGTACTACTAATAGACAGAGGCAGCTCCTAAATGCTTTATCCCATGTCCCCTCAAATTATCTATGGTATAATCCCACTTATTCTCATTAGGTGTAATATATAATAATTGACCATGGTTTGGGTAAGGCCAGTCTATAACCAAATGAGATAGGTTATTTCAAACACCAAAATATTAATTAGCCCCAAAAGGGCAGCTAGCTTACTACTTGCCTATGAACTAAAAAGATAGACATCTTTTTAGCCAAACAATCTAGTTATAGGTGACACCATTGCAAGACCTACAGATGTACCTGACATGCCAATTGCATATCCACAAAACAAATAGCATCAGAACTACCCTGTCCAGGGATGTAAACCTTGCTTATGACATAAAGAGGACATGCTGGAGGAGTAAGTGTCTCAGATAATACCCATTCTCTGGAACAGGCTTCCCATACATCCATTGTAACACTACACAACAAGACATGAAAAAGCAAATTATTTTGTGATTAAATGGATTTACTTCTTCATGATTAATCTAGTAAATGTATTTGATATCATATCATACAATGCATGGATTACAATGGAAGTAGTGCTCAGTGTAAAGAGTGGATTTTGTTGCCTGTCATAGTTCCCCACATTTGCGCCATGTTCTGTTCAAGCTTGGTATGAGGGACTAATCGTGCCTGGTTTTCTGACTTTCTTATTCCAAATTACTCCCTCCAGTTATTGCAAGAAAACAAGAAAACAAATGGAAAATCCCAGGTATGAAGAGCTGGAAATGGAATAAAACAAACTTGCAAAATATGAGGCAGACAATATTTTTAAACCCTACGAAAAAAAATTAATTCGTTATTATTTATTATGCAGCACGTCACCTCTCAATATCAAAGTTAAAGTGGCTTTGCTGTGTGCCTGTGTCGTAAAATAACATGTCTTTTCACTCGTAGTAAAAATCCTGATAGAGAAAGTTACGTGAAAAGATATTCATACAGTAGCACCCTTGAGACCTGAAATGAGCTGTATTAGAACACGCAAATTCAGCTGCTAGCTATTGAAAACATCCTTCTATTATTAGCCAGTGTCATGAAAAGAGAAGTCAAAGGCCAGGTCCATTGTTGCATAATATCAGCCTTAGTTTCTAAAGTAACTGGACCACTTGTTTCTGTTTACTCTGCTTTAAGCACATGGGTGGAGCACAGAAACATGGAACCTGATGACAGATAAGAACCACTTGGCCCATGTAGTATACCCATTTTTCTTACATATTAAATTAGACACAGATTCTATTTAATTAGCGGTTTCCCATAAGGATCATTGTATGTACTGAAGCATAGAATCAGACAACAGATAAGTAATATTTGGCTACCTTTTGATGGTCTGGTAAAGTAATCATTTTTTTTTAGCAGTTGACATGATTTATGTACTATTTCTTTCTTGCTTGCTTTCCCTCTGTTTCTAGCTCTTTCTTTTGCAATTTATGTATATACATCAAATCATATATAAAAACTGAGAACATCCAAGACTGGTGACAAATACCAATCACACCAAAGTATGCTAAGTTTTTTCCATTAAATTATGTATCTATTTCTTACCTGAGTAGATTTGTACTATATTACTGAGTTAGCTACTTGATCATATAAACATCTCTCCATGCAAGCTTCTGTCTTTGAACAGTTTACCAGATTTATAATAAATGGAAGTAGATTTTGTAGGAAGTGAATCCAGAAATGAGTGATGAGGGGTGTAGTATTTTTCAGAGCTCACTGAATTAAACATAAAGCTGTACTTTCATGTTGTTAATTGGCAACAATAATTTAGTTGTAACATGGTAGCAAACCATGTTTATAGATGTTTACTAGGCTAATAACCACAAGAGCCTTTTTAAGCCTAGCCATGTATCCTCTGACAAGTTCTAGTACCCTTGATGAATGTAAGCAGAGGCTTGGGAGATGAAACATTTGCAAGCATGGGCCTGTGAGATGAACCATTTACAGGCTGCGTGTGTCCATTAGAGACACAGATGCCAGACCAGGGATGAGTTTTCTGTTTTTCATCCTGTTGTCCAAGTTATATTTGAATTGGGTTAGGGTGGAAATCTGCTTCATATGGATGGGAAGCCTGTTCCAGAGAATGGGTAATCTCTGGGATGCATACCAGTCTCTCCAGCAGGTCCTATTTATATCACAGGCAAGGTTTAAGTTTTTCGAATGGGTAATTCTGGTGCTGTCTGTTTTGCAGATATGCAGGAGGTCCATCAGGATGGGGTCCAACAATGCCTGATATGCTAAGCATAAATCTTCCTTCTAAAGCCTGAAGGAGAATTAATACTGTGAAAGGGACCTTTGGGTGGTCTGCACAGGACATGTCACTTATGCCCTGTATTCTTTTAGTGAGGAACCTCTGTGGATGTTAAAATTGTTGGATGTGCCTGGATAGGTACATACCAAAGGACGCATTGTACTCTGTGATAGGGCTGATGAATGCTGAGTACAATGGAACAATGACTTCTTTGGAATTAGATGCCATATAAGGTGCACAACATTGAATGATTTCCTCGCTACTGGGTTAGGTCTTAAGGGTGTGTTGTCAATATGATATTTTCCAGGGATAGATGACTTCCTGAAGGATACTGTTATGCATTTCTTGGCATTTAGTTTTAGTCCATACATAGATACATACATACATACACAAAAATATTTCAAGCACATCATTAATACCTTTCTAGCCTGCCAATATACCAAAACAGCTGGTCCCATAATAAGTGTCTAGGCTGTTCTTAAAATATCTAGACTAGTGCTTGATTTAATATAATTTGGTGGTCTGTTCCATGCATCAGCTGCTCTCTTAGAGAACCAATTAGTACACTTCTCATTCCTATAGAATCATCCACATAGGTTGTCTAATGATTCTCTACTACTTTTTGATAACACCAAACATTCCCAGAGGTAGTTGTCTCTAAATACCCTATATGTCTGAATAAGATCTTCTCTTAAATATTTATATGAAACAGTGTACAAGTTCAGATGTTTTAGCCTTTCATAATAACTTAAATTTTCACAACCATGATATATTTCTGATATACTCTTTCCAGTTTACTTATGTTTGTTTTTTATAAGGTTTCCATATTGTTATTCCATACTCAAGTTTGTGTCTAATGTAATTAACAAACATTGACTTCATCATTTTTGATTTCCTAGACTTTATAAATCCTTTTAGGCAACATATAGTTCTATAACTATCTTTAACCAATTGGTTGATATGATTAGAAAAACTCAGAGTTGGATCTACCCTTATGCCCATTTCCTTAAATGAATCTACAGTTTCAATCACTGTGTGCTCTATTAAATATTCACCTTTCAATTCATATCTCCTTAATATCAGATGCTTAGTTTTTTATGTATTTATCAGCATGCTATTTTTCCTGTGCCCAAATGGTCAATTTAGTCAAGTTCTTTTGTAGACATGCCCTATTTGTAATACATGTAATCAGTTTACCCAATTTCAAGTCATCTGGATAAAGACTGTATAACACTTCAGATAAAAAATATAGGTCTGAAAGATATACTCTAAACAAGTATGGGCCTTGGACAGAGGGCCCATACCTCTCAACTGTACAGATTTTTGCCTCATATTTTTGGTCTGTTTTTCATAAAATTGTGTTTTTCTGGCAAATTAGTGGCAAATCATTAAAGACTGGGATTAGAAAATAATGACAGACATTTTATTTTTGGACTTCATACCCTTCTGAAAATTCATGCTAATTCAAAACCTGTTATTCTATCATCTTTCTAAGTTTGTAACAGCAATATTTAAAAAATGTCACTATTTTGGTCCTTTGTCCTTTGTCCCACTTTTATTTATGGCTTTGTCCAGATTTTTTGCTCTCTAAGAGGTTGACAGGTGTGAAGAAATTAGACACTGTTAACCTGTGTATTATATGCCAGCATAACTAGCTATGATATCATAAATAAATTCTTACATGTTGATTTATAATCTGTTTGTACAGAATGTTTTAAAGACTTGAACAGTGTTCTTTTGTATTTCTAACTGTGCATGTCTGTGAAGAGAAGTTCTAAAGGCAAACTGTCTCAGACTCCGCTGATCAGTAGATGATGTCACCGGAGCTTTGACGCTTGCTATGTATTACTGTCAAAAGCTGAAAGATGGGAAAGAACTTTTTGAAAACAGCTGTTGGTTGATTTTCAAAATATGAAAGGAAAATCAGAACTGGAACAGTTGACAGGCTAGTCTACCAAAGAGCCTGCTGAAAACAATTAGTAGTTAGTTACAGTAGTTAGTTATAGCAGTAACAGTTACAGAGGTACTGTGCACTAGATACCCAAAAAGAACTCACCAAGAACTGTAAGCCTGCTTTGCTCTGTTGTAGCAATTTAGTTTCGATCAGGGACAGTGTTCTTTAGTGAGATAGGAGAGGATGACTAATCAGTTAGGTCAGTTAGAGTTTTTCTGAATGTTGGATTTCTATCCTACAGTATTGATTGAATTTTCCTGGTGACTGAGCTCTGTTTGTTTATTGGAAATTACTGTTTTATATTTTTAATCATTTTGCTCAATATTGAATATTTTTATTAACTTACATTGTGGCTGGTCAAACAGTGTTTTTCTTTAGTGATTTGAGAGTGTTTATACTTTCTTTGATAATTTCTCAGGGCCACACCGAAAGCCTGGCTGCTTAGGTCATTTGCTACTATTTGTTTTAATACCTAATGTTTCATAATTGGACACCCTTTTAGAAGGGCATGAAGACATTTTGATTGGTGACAGCATTACCATATTATTTTGGGGAAGGGACATAGCTGGAAATCTGTGTCAGGATTTCCCAGAAGTGTTTGGATGTGTGAGATTTAAATTTATTTAAGTGAGAGTATATCAGAGGTCTTAAACTGGGACACATTTCTCTGAAGTGTGTAATAAAAAGTTATATTTGGGGTGAACAGAAGTATACACTCCAGTCCCATGCTATAGATTTTGTTTAGATACTGTTTTGTATAAGATTTTGTAAATATATCTGTAATCTGTTGTGTCTGAGAATAAATTGTATAATCTTCACATACCCCTGGATTTAGCAAGCCCTGCACAGCATACATGCTATAGAGTGTGTTCCTATTGTGCTCTTAAGGGAAAATTGTGAAATATTTCTCTTGTTTAAGTGACAATCTCACAGTGGAGTCAATAGTGAGGATTGAAGCTCCTTAGTTACTAACCCAGGATAGTAAAGGACAGCACATTATTTGATAGCAGTTCAGTGGGATATTATCTGGACATCACAAAATGTATGGACAGAGTACTGTGGGATACGCTGGCTGTACTCAAGAATTTCACCTGTCCAATTGCTCTATGATACTTGCTATGTCCTATTGTAAGCCATGCAATTATCCATCTTATCAAGTGTACATCAATACCTAATTGTTCTAATTTATTAATCATTATTTTGTGTAAGATCCTGTCAAATGCTGAAGTTAAATTTATATAAATTACATCACATCACAATTTTTAATTCATAGCTGTTATTGTATCGTTATAGAAACATGTTACATATGGTAATAGATCTATTTCAACATGTGCATGCTGATATATGGTTTCAAGTTCCAACCTTTCCAGTTCTGACAATAACCTATCCAATATTACGTTCTCATTTTTTCACAACATGAAAGTAGACTTAAGGGTCAGTATGACTCTGCATTTGTTCTGCTCCCTTTTCCCCTAAAGACAGGTTTAACAAGTGCATGTTTCCAGTCTTGAGGAATCTCCCCGTATTTATACTATCTAGTAAATAATAAATATAATTGTGCTGTAAGTTCTTGCTGAAGTGTTCTCAGGTCATTATTAATAATTCAATCTCCTCTCTGTGCTTTGCTTGGATTCAGTTTGCATAGTTTTTTTTTTTCAATATAATCTAATTTGATTTCAGTATCTGAGGTTACCTGGATGTCACTAAGACAATTTATCACTCCCTTTGTGGAGCTAAACTGTTTTGTATAAGATTTTGCAAATATATCTGTAATCTGTTGTGTCTGAGAATAAATTGTATAATCTACACATACCTCTGGATTTAGCAAGCCCTGCACGGCACGCATGATTAGTGTAAGAGGTAATGTTGGCAATATGGTGGCCGAGCGATCCACGTACGTGTTCGTTTGATGTGCACGAACGCTCTTGCACTAGTCCTGCACGTTCCCAGCCTCTGTATGCAAATTACCCCATTTTCAGGTAAAAACCATTCAAATGAGTTAAATCTGCTATCCAGGAAGCTGGAATCAGGCCGTGCAGGACTAGAGTAATCTGCAAAAATGTACTCGGTTGGTAACCAAGTACATTTCTGCAAATTACAAAACGGAGACATGACAGCCCCAAATAAAGGATGCATATCATTGAGGAAGCATGCCAGTGGCCAAGTATAAGGCCATTGGCATTGCAAACAATACAAAAAAATTTAAAAAAATTTACTTTTATTTTTTTTCGCCGATATCGTCTGTATAAGCATAGGGCAGCAGCTCGCAAACGAGATTGTGGGGAAAATAAGACAATAAACCTAAAATAAGCATTTTAACTAAAATCAGTATTCTGCCATGAAAGTCAATGGCAGGCAGAAGACAACCTGGTCAGTGAGTTGTGGTTGCTAAGGGGGGAGGCTCAGTGTGACACATGTAACTATGCATTAGCAGGCAATCCTATGCAAATGAGGAGAAGGATATTGAATCCCAGTTTTCCCCAGCATGTGAGGCAGGTCCCACTGTTTAAGAGTATGAATATCTGGGTGCAAGACTAGGAGGTAGGTGACATCATGGGTGGGTGTGTCAGGCATACTGTAAGTAGACTGGAGCCCTGTGGCTTGGGTTTCCTTCTAGCTTAGCACAGCTAAGCTAGGGGGTGTTTCTAAACCTACCTAGCACTCTTTACAAAGTGTAAGTGGGTGTGCGCACCACACACCAGATTTTACAGGAAGAAAAAAGAAGTTAAACCAGGAAATAGCCGCAGTGTGCACCTATAAGCACTCTGTTTCCACGGCGCGCCCACAGGCTTAAACAGGGAGGCAATGGGAAGGGAAAACAGCAGTAGGAAGGTATTCAAGGAGAACTAGCATAGCTGGCAGGTGAAATGTGTCAGAATCAGTCAATTACACAGGCAGCAGCCCAGTCCAGCACCACTATAAACTAAGCAAACACCTTCCCCTCTGTTTTTTCCCACACTCTATACCACCGGTGTATACAAGCAGGGAAATTTTAACAAACAAACCTACAAAATGAGAAGGGCTGCAGCAGGCAACATAGAACAACATGTGCAAGAGGCTGAGGGTGGTGAGGATGTAAATGCTGCCAAACAACCCACAGTGAGGAGACGGATAAGAGTGTACAGACACAGGGTAACCTACTAGGGGCTACATGAGCTGGAGATAGTGGAGGGTGGACAGAGACCTCCTACAGCAAATTGTTGAGCTGTGCCAGCCGCACCTGACACACCAAACTGACCGCGGGGAACCATCCCAGTGGATACCAAGGTATGTGTAGGCCTAGGTATACTAGCCACAGGTACCTCCCAAAGCACAACTGGGGATATCATAGGGATCGCACAGGCATCAGCATCCAGAGTATTCCACCAGCTCCTGGGTGCTATGTCAACACATGCAAGTGAGCATGTATAATTCCTCAACACCCGTGAGGTGTTGAACAGCAATATGCGTCTCTTCCACCAAATAGCAGAATACCCTGGGGTAGTAGGTGCTATAGAATGCACGCACATATGCATCAAAGCACCACCCGGTAAGCAGGGTAGGGCCTACATCAACCACAGGGGCATCCCCTCCGTCAACTGCCAGGTCATTTGTGATGCCCAGGTCATTATAATGAATGTGTGTGCTGGCTGCCCTGGAAGCTATGATGATTCCCACATCTGGCATCTGATGCAGCTGTACCAGAGAATTGCCAATGAGAGCATCCCCTACGGTCACATAATGGGGGATGCTGGGTACACACTGGAGCCGTGGCTGATGACACCCATCAGAAATGCATACACACCTGAACAACAACACCATAATGAGGCACATGCACAAACAAGAATCATAATAGAGCATGTGTTTGGGATGCTCAAGTCATGGTTCTGGTGCCTGGATACATCCGGTGGACCCTTGCAGTACTCTCCAGCTACATGTACCCAAATTTTCATGGTATGAGCCATGCTACACAATATGATCCTGCGGAAGCAGCTGCAGCAGGAACAGCATGGAGCAGGGCCACAGAGACCCCCACCATTGCCAAGGCCAGCACAGGCACAGAGTGAATCGGAGGAGGAACAACCTGAGCCTGCACCTGTAGGCAGAAGGAGACATGCACAGTATGCCCTGGCTTTGGCAGTGAGGCAACGTATAGCACATACACTGACACAGTAGGAACCCAGGGAATGGAAACTCTCTCTGACTCACACATACAGTAAAAGGGATGCCAAAAACAAGACTACCTGTGCTCTACCGTGTATAGGGAGTGTACTATATGCATCTGACATAGTCAGCCCTCCAGCACCATCCTCAGTACTGGCACAGCCGCAAGGTAAGTCATCCTTTCTATCAATTACTGAATGTAGTTGTATGATCTGCTAGTTGTATCAATGGTATCGATGTGAACATGCAAGGAAGGGAATTGGGTGGCTGAATGGGATGGCAGCAGATAGTGGACAGTTATATGGGCAGCATGAAACCATAACAAATACCTGTGTCAAAAAAAGAGGCAGTAACAGACAAGGTGAAAAACCCACTGCAGGACATGTGCTAGCCCAAATGTGTGTCCATAGGGCACACACATGCATGCCATGGAGGTTCACATACCCAACAACAGTACCACCCAGCCAGCAGGACAGGTGTAGATGAACACAAGGAAAGACTGTGCTAAGGTCCTCAAGGTATGGCAATGGTTATCAACCCCCCTCCAGACCTACACAGAGTATAACAGGTTGGGACGTGGGATGTCATTCCTGAAGGGTAGGAAGTCTGAAATGACAATGTAGAGCAATAAAACCTATAAACTGTACTAAACTGATATGCCTGTAGTCTGCAGGATAGGTCAGAATACAGATTTAAAAAGAAGCCAACAGACTACCAGAAATACCAGTGCGGTCAAAGCAAATGCCCACAGTTGGCAGGTGTGCCCCCCAACCCTATGTAGAAATGTATTAGCATCCATGTGTTGGAGTAATAACAGTGAGCACAGAGTACCTGAGCATGCCAAAGTAGAAGGATGGATTGTTTCATGTGTACAATATGCAGAGCTCTGAGTGTGAGGTTGATGTGTGGAGGTCAACAGGGGTCCTGAAATATCAGGTGGGTATAGCAGAAATGTCCACAATTGTCAGGTGTGCCCCCCAATCCTATGTAGTATAGCAGTAGCATCTATGTGTGGGTATCACAGCAGCAGAGCACAGAGTACCTGAGCCGCCCCAATTATAATGATGGAATGTTGCTTGTGTACAATATGCAGAGATTTGAGTGTGAGGTTGTTGTGTGGAAGGCAACAGAGTACCTGACATATCAGGTGGTTGTAGGAAAAGTCCGCAGTTGTGATGTGTGCCCCCACCAAGCCTATGAAGAAATGTATTACCAGCCATGTGTAGGAGTAATAACAATGAGCACCAACTACCTGAGCTGGTCAAATCAGCAAGATGGATAGTTGCATGTCTACAATAGGCAGAGCTCTGTCTGTTAGGTAGTTCTGAGTGGTATGCTGTGTGTGTTCAGCAAATAGCCATGGATGGTGTGTCCTGGTGTCCAATGGTCAGTACTGCTGATGGCCAGGCCAAGACCACACAACTGCAGTGCCAAACTGGTATCCCAGCAAGACATGTTGCAGCAGTAGTCCATATGATTTGTACCAATGTCATAACTGTCACCATCTGGAAGATGGACATGGTATGAGTGTTGGACCAGATGTCCACACAGTACACAGGTGGAATTACCATAGAGAAAGACTGTTTAATATTTCACAGTGAAATGGAGACACCCTCTGTTTGTACATACAGGTTCACAGTACATCAGTTGGTTGTGTAGTATGGGAAACTAAGATGTACTGTGGCAAACACTGGCAGACCACAAAAGGCAGAGATACGATGTATGTAAAAGCTGCTGGTTTCCACCCACTAGTCACCAGCAGGGAAAAGGGCCACGTATACCTGTGAGGCAGTTGCAAGTAGCTTCCCTAGCAGGCATGCAGCTAGTCTGGCCCAACATCAGCCTCACATTTGGCCCAACATCAGGTAACACACAGGCCACCTCTCTGCTGCTGTGAATGAGTACAATATGATCCCCACATTACTATGTAAATACTCACAGAATGCAGCATGCTTAAGAGGTCTCCCATGCAGGTGTGCCCATAGCTGTAAGAAGCACCCTGCCAGAATCCAAACCAATGGGTTGATAAGGACAGAAACAATTGCCATCACCACCTTGCACACCTATCCTGTCACCTCAGGGGAATACATTGCCTTGCAGCCTGGTTCTGAACAACTGACAGAATGCACTGGCCTGCTACAGATAGCCTTCACCAGTACCCAATGCCCCACTGTCCTCTGTCACAGGTCTGTTTCACACCTGTACCACCACTGTATGTTACCCCATGGACTCCCACATAATGACAAAGCACAGTCCACAGAACACAAATGCAAGGACATTTTGGCAAATCCTAGTAGTATGTCCATCATGTTCCAATGCATGAACTGTGGACCAACCTGTATATACTGCTGGGATGGAGTGGCAACTATAGGCATCCCTATCAGATATCATGTGCATAATGGTAGGAAGAGGACAGATTAACAGAGGGGGATAGCATCACCACCATGGAGTATGTGAAGGGTGAAACCCTGATCTGTGCACGTATTTATCATGGCTGCAAACACTGGGATGGGTGGCCACAAACCTGCTTGCAAACCAAATTGTGAAGGGTTAATGAACTGAATAATGAGCCCTGCCTCTGGATAACCTCAATGAGTCTGAATACCTGTAAGGTATGGCCACAGCACGATACAGCCATCCTGTCATGGTGATAATTGTACAGGCATGGGAGCCACAACAGCACCAAGGTGCTGGACCATATACACAAACCCATCAGCAAGTGTCTGCAGTTTCCATGCCAGAATGACATGAGTGTGCAAGAATATGTAGGTTGCACACCACAATACTGGACAAAGCTGCATTCAACTTGTAATCCCCAGGAACCTACTGCCAGCAAAGAGGTATATCTGCCAGTAGTTGATGACATAAAACATCAGAGGGTAAAACACCACATATCACTGAGTATCCCTGCCAACACCAAAACCATGTAGCAGAAGCACCACAGACACAATTAGCAACAATCTAACTACCCTTTGCCCAATGTTGACCCACATTATCAGCCAATCTACAGATATCCTGCAGAAGCAGGTTACTAGCTGTAGGTGTAGAGCACAAATACTTGCACTGGAGTACAACCGACCTGGAATGGAGTCACACATGCAATACAGACACTCATACTGGGCATGTTTACACACTTAGAGAAGGAAAAGCCCTGTCAGAAAACAAATTACAGAAGGGTCATACTGGGCATGCTTACACACTTGGAGAAATGAAGCCCATGTCTGGAAACAACTGTGGACTATACACAGCAGTCAGTCACAGATGTCTGTGCAAACACTCCACGTTACACACCAGTCATGCTCTGCACACACACTGGATGACAATATGCACACATATCCAAGGACAGCACACTATAACAGCTCAGACATACACATAATAGATGTGGGAAGAGAGTGACAGACAGTGACAGACAGCTCCCCTCTCATGAGGCCTGTCCCACACAGCACACCCCCATTTTGCAAAAGCATATGATGTACAAATGTCCATCACTGTACACAATTGCCCCTGGTAGCCTTCCAATCAGTGCACCTTTCGTTGCCTTTCTTTGACAAGCCTGCTGATGTAATTCCCTGTAAAATACACCTTTGATGAAGGAGTATCCCAGTAATCTCTGTGGCGTGTTCTGTAACTGTGTAATGCTCTCATGTGCTGTAGTAGTTAGGTAGGTGTTCTAATCCCATTCATGGCAACTGTGAGTTTGTGTAGGGGCCAGTGCTTTTGAGGACAGTCAGTACACCTTTCATTGCCTGTCTTTGACAAGCCTTCTGATGTCATTCCCTGTGAAATACACCTTTGGTGAAGGAGTACTCCAGTAATCTCCATGGTGCACTCTGTAAATGCGTAATACTCTAATGCGCTGTCATAGTTAGGTAGGTGTTCTAATCCCATTCATGGCAACTGTGACTCTGTGTTTGTGCATATGTGTAGGGCCCAATGCTTTTGAGGACAGTCAGTACACCTTTTATTGCTTTGACTCTGTGTTTGTGTGTATGTGTAGGGCCCAATGCTTTTGAGGACAGTCAGTACACCTTTCATTGCCTGTCTTTGACAAGCCTGCAGATGTCATTTCCTGTGAAAGTGAAGGAGTATCCCAGTAATCTCCATGGCATGTTCTGTAACTGCATAATGTTCTAATGTGCTGTAGTAGTTAGGTAGGTATTCTAATCCCATTCATGCAAACTGTGAGTTTGTGCATATGTGTAGGGCCCAATGTTTTTGAGAACAGTCAGTACACCTGCCATTGCCTTTGTTTGACAAGCCTGCTGATGTCATTCCCTATGAAATACACCTTTGGTGAAGGATTATCCCAGTAATCTCAGTGGTGAATTCTGTAACTGCATAATGCTCTAATGTGCTGTAGTAGGTAGGTGTTCTAATCTCATTCATGGCAACTGTGAGTATGTGTGTGTTTGTGCATATGGGTAGAGCCCAGTGCTTTTGGAGACAATCAGTACACCTTTCATTGCCTTTCTTTGATAACCCTGCTGATGTCATTCCCTGTGAAATACACCTTTGGTAAAGGGGTATTCCAATAATCTCTGTGGCGTGTTCTGCAACTATGTAATGCTGTAGTGTGCAGTAGTAATTAGGTAGGTGTTCTAATCCCAGACAAGGCAACTGCAACTCTGTGTATGGAGTAATGCTTTTGATGCCAGTTACACTCACTACACCTCCTAGTACCCTACTTTGCAAAGCCTACTTTGGTTAGACAGCTGATTTCATCCAGTGTGAAATATACCTTTGGTGATGGAGAATCCCAGTAATCTCCATGGTGCATGCTGTAACTGTGTAATGCCGTAGTAGTTAGGTAGGTGTTCTAATCCCAGACATGGCAACTGCAACTCTGTGCGTGTATGTTTGTCTGTGTATGGAGCAATGTTTTTGATGCCAGCCACACTCACTACACCTTCCAGTGCCCTACTTTGCAAAGCCTACTTTGGCAAGACAACTGATGTCACCCAGTGTGAAATACACCTTTGGTGATGGAGAATCCCAGTAATCTCTGTGGTGCATGCTGTAACTGTGTAATGCTGTAGTAGTTAGGTAGGTATTCTAATCCCAGGCATGGCAACTGTGAGACATGGTGAGTGTGTGCACATTTGTCATATGTATCCTGTGTGAAGCAACGTGGAGTGGGTTTTGCACTTTTCCTTAATGTTGGGCCTATTAAATGTCATAATGTCCACCTTACAAGCATAACAGATGTCAAACATCACAGTGGCTGAGGTACACAATCTATACCCCCACATGTGACATCATGGCATGGGGAACAATATAGGCAATACCTCTATTACCCAGAGAACACTCTCCACCCATGTCTCGGACACAAACACACTTGGCCAGGCAACAACCACTAAGTTGGTAGTTCCCTGCATATTGCCCACAGATGGTAACCATGGTGTGATTGCAGTGGACTACAGAGGACATGGCACCCTGTCCCATCCCTACAATAGGCAATGCATTGCATACAGTGCTCCATCGCTATGTTCCCCAATGGACACCTGCTACAACTGGCAAGCCAGCAAATGTTACTCACAAAGGCCATGCCATGCAGTATACACATGTCCTGTATGGACAGATGCCACTGACACCAGTGAATACTGTGGGGGTAACAGGGGTAAGCTGCCTTAAGGTATCTGGGTGTACATTACCATTC
Source organism: Protopterus annectens (assembly GCF_019279795.1). Lineage (NCBI taxonomy): Eukaryota > Metazoa > Chordata > Ceratodontiformes > Protopteridae > Protopterus > Protopterus annectens. The sequence continues at coordinate 355,680,345 of NC_056736.1, forward strand.
AATTCACCTTGGGTAAATGCAGGCCTACTGTTTCCTGCCATACATACTGTTTTATTTGTCAGTGTGATTGTGATGGTTTCAGTCATGCCTTTTATATCACAGAAACATCCCAATGTGTCTACTTCAGTATGTACCCCCTAGGGATTGTGTACAGACTGTAGATGGAGGCTGCCGGACTGTACATCTGCATTACTTACAGTTGATTTCTTGTTATCCTGTGGCCCAGTCTGTGTCTACTGTTGTACTACTTGAAGGCCTTGGCCTGGACAGAAACATATGTACTCCTTTCCAGAATACTGTATACTTTTATCTGTTAGACAGTTGTATTACTCTGTCTAAATGTATTTCAGAGTCTACACAGCTATATGACATGGCATACACTACTGTAGTAGTACACAAATAAAGCTTCTCCATGTATGCAAACCTGTGTGGTGTTATATCCCATGACCTGTCTGTTGGTATATGTTTCAGGCAACAGGCATCACTTGTATGTTTGGCTCCTGTAGTGTCCATGTGGTATGCTGGTGACTGTAGCCATAGTGGCTGTACCGTATTTTGTGCACCCTCTACATATGTATCTCCCTATACATATGTCCGTGTGTGAGAGTGTAGTTATATATATATATATATATATATATATATATATATATATATATATATATATATATGTATCTGCATATTTGTGTCTGTGTATATGAATCCTAGGAATGTTGAGTGCGTCCACATTGTACATCTTCTATGGTAGCCAAACTGTACTGCATGATATGTTACCAATACCAGCCTGACATCATACAGGTGGGATGGGGTACTATTAACATTTTGTGCCTATGTTGTGTCAGGTCCTGGGTTTGGGATTTGTGTTCCTTTGTCAGTGTAGGGAGCAATGCTTTTGAGGCCATTCACAGGCACTACAGCCTCCATTGCCCTACTTTGGCAAGTCTGCTGACATCATCAACTGTGAACTACACCTTTGGGGAAAAGCATCCCAGTGATCTCTGTGGCACATGCTATAACTGCATAATGCTGTAGTGTGATAAACTAATTAGGTAGGAGTTCTAATCCCAGCCATGACAACTGTGTGTGTGTGTGCTTGTAATTTGTAACCTGTGTGGAAGTGGCTGTAACTGTGTAACACCTGGACCCATTGAGGAGCCAGTTTTGTAATTTTCCTATATGGTGGCCATATTATATGTCACAATGTCCACCTTACAAGGATGACAGATGACAATCAGCTGAGATACTGGGGTGCCAATCCACAACACTACATGTGATACAAGGCCTGGTGAACAAAGTAAGCAGCCCTAATATTACACAGAGTACACTATGAACCTGTGTCTCATACACAAATACACTTGCCTAGACAACTACCACTATGCTGGTAGTACCCTGAATACTGTTCACAGATAGCAAGCATGGTGTGATTGCAGTGGGCTACAGAGGGCATGGCACCCTGTCCATCAGTACAATACGCAGATAACTTAAGACAGTCCATCTTCACTATGCTCCCCAATGGATGCCTACAACATCTGTGGTGCCCTCAAATGTGATCCACAAAGAACTGTCCATGAGCATGCCCTGCCACAAGAGGTCAGGAGTGATACATGTGATGATAACAATCTGTGTACATAACATGGGCCTGGCAATCCAGGTACACTTCCACATGTCATTGTACATGAATGTGGGATGTGTGCACATCCCAGACACCATCCATGTAATGGACTATGGACCACATACATGGCATGCATTGCACAGCACTGGCCACACACAATAGTAATCCAGGTGACAGGATGGTGAATACAATACCCACCTGTGTGGGTCATTCCAGACACTACAGACCTGAACCACACTCCAGACCATTGTCATGTGGCCTGATGCCAAGGTATACCCCTCACCTAGCCTTGTCCAGCCTTCTGGCACAGCCAGCCGCTACATACCCTTGAAGCAATGCACACATGCACGTCAGTACTGGCACCTTCTGTCCCTGTGTGTGGTGTATGATGCGTCCAACCACATTCACACTTGGTACAACTCCCACTGGCATACTGAAGCATTCCAACTGATGTCAGACACCTTCACATGCCCTTTGCCCATAGAATAGCACAATAGTAAGTGCGGCAATGTGCATGAGTCCCTTAGAGACTGTGGCTGTGTTGCCGCTGATACCGGTCAATGTGGACAGGCACTTGTGCTACGCCTACTGCATCTGTATGATATCACTGTTGCAGATGTCACTCACCAGTACATATATCTTTGGACAGCTCACCAACATGTAAGCCATGTGGTGCATGGAATAACTGCATGCCCATGTGATAGTAATGCATTGTCAGTAAGGGGTTTGAATCCCTGTACTGGTATGTGTGTCACACAAACATGCTTCAGTTTTACTCTCCCACACCTTTCCTGATGTACTTTGTCTCTGTCTGTCCCTTCCACACCCTCCCTAGTGGATGTGGATATGTACACCTGCTCTGCTTAGGCAGCAGCTTGTGTTTTGTAAGTGTTGGTCATGATCAGCTGATGGCCTCTGCACCAATTGCAGTCCTCCTGTAACTGATTGAATGTGAAACAGCTGTGGTAACATTCCCATAGCCAATTGCATGGAAATAGACTACAATATCTAGGAACATCATGTTGGTGTTGGGCCGTGACATTCACTGTGATTGGAACCTAGATCTGGTGTTTGACAAAGAATGTCACAGATGATTTTGGGATTTACCTCCAACAACATACACTGTGGAAAAAGGCCAACAGACAGGATGGGCTGTGCCAGACATGACTGCAGAATGTAAATGTTGCTATTCTTAATTTAGAGTAATGTCGGTTTAACAGGGTGTGTGTGGTTATGGCTAGTCTGCCTGTTTTAAAATATGTCATGACAGTGCAATGTTTGTGAGGAAAACACCATCTGTAGGGCCATCTGCTGAATGGTTAGTGTGTTGAACCTTTTGTTCCTTGTGTTACTCACAGAACACCTATCTGAGAATGGCAGAAGCATAGTGTGAGGATTGCAGTCAGTACATGGTGACAGCCATGAGAGTTACTGACTTCATATCCCTGATTGAACATACTTCACAAAACACAGTGGTACGACAGTAGATTTCTGAGGTTACCACAGCACAGCACTATGCCAATATTGTGCCAGTGTTCATAGCACTACTCACACGTCTGTCACCATTTGTACATATGTCATGCAGTATATGTGCATGTGTTCTCCTTGCTCTGCAACTGTTCTAAATCTGGTGTCTTGTGGTAATGGGAATATCTATGCATGCTGTTATAAGTAATTCGGACTGCTGCTGACTATTACTGGTCCTTATCTGTTGTAAAACCGCAACATCATAGCTCATATGGGAATGCCAGTGACAGTCAACCCAACTGTCCCACCTCAGCTGGCCATGGCACCAGGCACCAGCAAGTCTGGGTCCCATCCTGGGACCTCCTCCTCTATTGTGCCTGCATGAACTTTGGGTGGAACCACTGCAGGTGATGGTGCTTGCCCCCCGGGGAGTGGGGGAGGAAAGGAACCTGTCACCTAGCATCAGGTCC
>NC_056736.1:355688890-355848890 GCF_019279795.1 Protopterus annectens
CTGAAAATACATTGTAATTAATTTCCTTACTGATGTTGTTGTCTATGGCTCTGACATGATTTATTTGTCTGTGACAGCCCTTCCTGGAAAACATTTCTGACAGGGGATCAGTGTGTGTGTGGGGGGGGGTTCTGTGACTACTCTTAATTTGCCATTATCTGCAGATTTAGTCATCCAAAGGCCCTTACTTTGGAGAAGCAAATGTCAAAAAAGAGTGGTCCCAGTACCAATCCCTGAGGGTCTTCACTTGTGACTGGCCTTTTTGTAGAGGTGGACTCTCCAATTTTAACTTCATGGGTCCTATCTGTGAACCAGCTGGCTATCCTTTGGGTGACATAAGGTTACATACCTAACCTCTTGAGTTTGTCAACAATGCCCAAGAAGGGTATTTTGTCAAATGCCTTGGCCAGGTCAAGGCAGGCAGTGTGAACCATTTTACCCTCATCCTTTGCTTTGGTGACCTTCTCAAAGAAGTCTACCAGGTTGAGTAGGCATGACCTGCCCTTATCAAAACCATATTGGTTTGGGTCCAGTGTCTGTAGGTTTCCTATGTTATTATTGATCATTTCCATGATAATTCTTCCCATGGTTTTGCATATGAGACTAGTGAGACATATGGGTCTGTAGTTTCCAGAATCTGTAGATGGTCCACTTTTGTGCAGAGGGATGATTGTTGTTGTTTTCAATTTTTCAGGCTCAAAGCCTGTTTGGAGGCTGGAATTGAAAAATGATTCTAGAGAGCCTGATAAGTCATTTTTCATGCTAATTAGAAGGCATCCTGGGATACTGTCTAGCCCCATAGATGCACTGGTCTTGGCCTTAAGCAATGAAGACCAGTTATCTAGTGATAGCAGGGATGCTACATTTGATTATATTTCCTGAGTGGAGGTTGAGGCAGAGAGTGGGGTAAAGTTAGAGCTGAATTTGTCTGCTGGCAGGTTTGCTATATCTTCTGGCTCAGTATAGTTTTCTCCATTAACCATGAGCTCCACACACAACTGTGTATTGCCTTTGAGGTTGTGGACACAGCTAAAGAATGCCCAAAAACAATGAACCGACAAACTAGTTAAAAGACACTGCTGGAAACAGAGGCAATGGACACTTTAGGACCAAAATCAAAAAACTCTTTAATGCGAAACCAAAAAAACAAAACAGTCAAGTAAAGCGCTTTTCGTCTGGCTACATAGCCAGACTTCTTCAGAAAAAAGAAAGCAAAAAGTTTGCAGCATTAAGTATTCACTCTGTACCTTCCTATTAAACTAATTAACCAGTAAAAACACATCTACATAGAAGCAATTAAAAGTCGATAATTAGATAATGTTAAAACAGCCAAGTTCAGCATTTTCCAACTTGAAAAGCTACAAATAAGTATTAAGCAAGCAACCCCACCATCCCCACTCACCAAACAAAACATTTTACTATAAAATTTGTTACCAAATATAATATTAAGTATTGATTAAGAGTTTACTTAAAAATTTACACTTAAACTTGTTAAAATTATTTTACACTGTCTCTAGACACCTAACATGTTGTTTATACAAAGTGTTGTTAATATACTCCATTAACTACAAAAATGTACACTGTTACTTCACACCAGAGGTTAAAAGAATCCATTTAGCTGTTATACTTCCAATGTGCAATTTAAATTCTACACTAAACCTCCAATTGTTGTATCCAGGGCCAAACAGCAATCAATAAGTCATCTACTCAAACTTTTTAGTTTTAAAATACAAGTTAGTGAGATGACTTCATTTAGGCCTGGTGCCCTACTGGCATTTAGCCTCAGTTGCCAAAGCAGTTCTAGTTGTTCCAACAATAACTGGAATGGACCCCTCTTACGTTGGGTATAATGCAATTATATATATATATATATATATATATATATATATATATATATATATATATATATATATATTATAATAATAATTCAAATTATTGTTGGAACAATTAGAACTGCTTTGGCAACTGAGGCTAAATGCCAGTAGGGCACCAGGACTAGATGAAGTCCTCTCTCTAACTTGGATACAAAAATTGGATATTTAGCATAGAATCTAATTTGCACCTTGGAAGCGTTAATTTGCACCTTGGAAGTGTAACAGCTAAATGGATTCTTTTAACCTTTGGTCTGAAATAACTGTGTACATTTTTGTACTTAATGGAGTATATTAACAACACTTTGTATAAACAACATGTTAGGTGTCTAGAAATAGTGTAAAATAATTTTAACAAGTTTGTGTAAATTTTTAAGTAAACTCAATCAATATTTAATATTATATTTGGCAACACATTTTATGGTAAAATGTTTTGTTTGGTGGGTGGGGATGGTGGGTTTGCTTGCTTAATACTTATTTGTAGCTTTTCAAGTTGGAAAATGCTGAACCTGGCTGTTTGAACCTTATCTAGTTATCGACTTTTAATTGCTTCTATGTAGATGTGTTTTTATTGGTTACTTAGTTTAATAGGAAGGTACAGAGTGAATACTTAATGCTGCAAACCTTTTGCTTTCTTCGTCTGAAGAAGTCTGTCTATGTAGCCAGATGAAAAGCGCTTTACTTTACTGTCATTTTTTTTTTTGGTTTTGCATTAAAGAGTTTTTTGATTTTGGTCCTAAAGTGTTTGTTGCCTCTGTTTCCAGCAGTGTCTTTTACATAGCTAAAGAATGCCTTATGGTTGTCCTTGGCCTGGGAGGGCAAATTTTTTTCAAAGTTTGCTTTGGTAGACTTTATTTGTCCTCTGAATGGTTTGTTTCATTTGATGGGAGAACTTGTATCCTGCTGGGTGCTACACCTCTTAATTTTTGCCAGGATTTTCTCCTTTCAGTTATACAGCCTATTGATTCTGTGATTCTACCAGGGTGGCTTTCTTTTTCAGTTAGTTCTGTACTTCTTCCTGGTGGGGACAGCTGCCTCTATGCAATTATTAATATGCTTGTACAGGGTTAATGTGAACAGTTCTGTGTAGGCAGCAGTGTTCTTGTGGTTCGTGAGGGCTTGTTATTTTGCCAGGTTATCACTTAATAGTTGGAAGTTAGCCTTAGAGGAGTTCCTGAACATTCCAGGGTTAGCTTGGGTTCCAAGTTTTACTTCAAAGCAGACCATTCTGTGGTCTGACCTTACCAGAGAAGACATTCCAGTAGTTGGTGTGCAGCAGTCTCCCATATTAGTGAGGACCAGATCCAGTATGCTTATGCCCCTGGCTGACATGTTGGCAATCTGGTCCAGGGAGTTTGTATTTTCAAAATTCAGGAATCTCTGTGTCTGCACATTTATATATGATCCCAGTTAATAGTGTGCTAATTTAAGTCACCCATAAAAATGGTATTGGATTGGATAGTGAGCGTTTCCAATAACTATAAATACATATTATGGGCTTCCTGTGTAATAGAGGAGGACCTAGTCTTTGCAAGGAAGTGGTATTGGATTTTGCCTATGGTGATTTGAATGCGGAGAAGCTAAAATGCATTCTCCTGTTTGACCATCCTTGAGGTATATTTATTTTTGCTGTAAATCAAGACAACTCCACCTTTAGTATCTGTTTGTGTAGCAGCTGGTCTAATTGTGTGGAAGACATTACAGCCTTGCACTGTCAGTGTGCTCTGTGTGGCTTTAAACCATGTCTCCGTGACTGCACAGACGTCTGCATTCTCTAGGTTGAGTACAGCTTTTAGGGAAGGGAATTTCTTGTTTAGACTCCTAGCATTGTCACAGTCACCTTGTGTAATTATAAAGAAAGATGGTAAAATACAGATAAAAAAAAACAAATGTATTAGAGGACGTCACTGCAGGAGAATAATGCTAACATAACACACAATGTGTTTGGGCCATAACAAACAATAACATGAAAGGCATTTTGGAGTAAATCAAGGTTATACAAGTTATCTAAGAAGAGAAGTATTGTGTAGACATAGTGTAGAGCCTGACAATGCCTAAAGAGATTAGTCACAGATTTTGACAGTAACATGCCCTGCCCCAGTCTTAGAGAAGACAAGTGGGCTTACGGAAGACATCAGCCATGTTTTTGTATGCCACTCAGCAGTGCAATTAACACGGTATGCATTTGTTAAGATGTCTAAACTGCTAAATCTAAAACAGCAAGCACATATCCAGTTAAGGAGTGGCTGAAAGGCTGTGAGAATTTAAGCAACATATCCAAGCATACTAAATGAATAAGCTGCTTGGATATATTCATAAAGACCCCTGAAACTGTGTTTACAGAGATCATTAATTGGCACATGATAGCAACACCGAGGTGTGCTGGTAGCAACTTGGCCTTCAATGCCAGTTTCAGCGCTAGAAGGAAAACAATGTGGGGAACATTGGATGGCCGTAAGCCAGATGTCTTTCTTTGGAGAAACTGGACACAAGCCTGCTATCCTTTCACTATAACAGAGGTTAGAAACTGTAACTTCCAGGACTGAACTATCAACCACTGAGAAGATCTGTGAAATTTTGTGCTTATACGGTAGGGACACACATATGTAACCTTGTATATACATACTTCCCTCCCTGTACTAAAGCATTGGATGTTGGAGATAATGGTTATTTAGAGGTAATAAAATCTTTTACAATCTACATTTCAATAATCCTGGCATCAATTAAACCCCTAAACTACTTACTAACTTAAATCAAGGTTGCCAGAATGTAGATCTCCAAAGGAAATGCCCCACAGAGTGATGAGGGGTACAAAAAGGGTAGGTAGAAATAAACAAACAATAGGTGTTACAGCTGAACATTACCTTACGCATGTATACATCTAAGGCCTGCATCATGAAGCCACTAAGCAAAATATAGCACCCCAACACACCTACATACATACATACATACATACGCACACACACACACACACACACACACACACACACACACACACACACACACACACACACACACACACACACACACACACACACACACACACACACACACACACACACACACTTATATAATCCACTTTATCTGCACCTACCACCAGATATTGACCTTATATACCTCTTGGAGATGAGGATATGACTGCACACTAGCATGCCCGACATATCAGCAATAGCTGCATACTGTCTTCCCCAATAGCTAATTTATATAGGAGGGCAACACAGAAGCACATCAGCAGTTTTACTTATAATCAAAACATTCCAAAATGTTATATTAAAGAATAAAGTCCATGTGAGATTTCTGAAGATACAATGCTTTCTTTTTCAGCTTTTAAAGAAATGCTGTTTTGAGGAATTTATCCAGTTTCCTTAGTGACATCATTACATATATCTTAAGTACTTACAGAAATGCAAACACTTGAGCCTATCCAAACTTATTTTATAGTAATCAGTGTAACTATCCTGCCACATTGCAGTATGACCGGCTGCTACAACTGTATAGTTATATAAAAACACTACAAAAGCACATGTCACTGTCACTCAGACCTGTATGATAATACTTAGTGAAGTGGCCAGTCACAGACTGGCACTTATGATTTACTGAAGATGTCTTCCATTTAATTGTTTAAAATTATTTCATTTAGGGTACAGCATACAACATGCAATTGGTACTTTGTGAAACAAAATTTAGTTAATATTCCAAACTAATGTTAAACCAGCATTTCCAATGAAAAGATACTACCTTCAACCAAAGGTAAAAAAAAAAAAAAAAAAAGAAAGAAAGAAACTCCTAAAATATACTATTAAGGCAAAAGAACTTAAGCTATATAAATTCCAGGCCATTCATTATTACGAAAGTTCCACTCATCTTCATCACGAGCTCCACAGATGTCCTTCTTCTTCCTGTTCATAGTATGGAACAGATCATATTATTGATTCTAGGTTCAGCTGAAGCTAAAGGTGATGGAGGCCTTTCCATACCAGCTACATTTCCTGTGGTCTCCTTGGGCCACTGGGACAAGAGCTTAAGACATTTGTAAAAGAAAATAATCCAACAAAAGATAAAACTTTTTTTTTTGTCTGTCTGCTCTGATGTAATCCTGAGAGTTTCTTAACTTCACACTGGAATTTGCAAGTGTGTGATAACATGAATTAGTGGTGCATGAACAGGCATATTATAGTATATATCTTTCTTAAAGGATTTGTGTAAAATCTGTTGCCATACTGCCATTCCTCATCAGTCCTGTTTTTCCCATTTTTATCTGTAAAGTTGGGGTATCACATCAACATTATTCCATGTGACCAAATCACCTACAGCCGATATTTACACCGCTAGGTTCCTGGCCCTGGTGCATGTCCTCTAGAAAATGTTTACCTCCTATACTGTGTACAGGAAAATAACAAAAATAACTTTAATAATTTTTATTTTATTTTTTAATTAGATAGTACCACTGATCCAAAGACTTGTTTACATTGGATTTAAGCTCCCCAGAAGAAATGTTAGATTAACCAACTAACCTTACCAGCAGCTGAAGAAACCCCTACTCAGACTGTATCCCAGAATAAACAGCTGGTTGTAATAAACACTGTGCTGTCTTGCTGTCACATACATAGCAATATAATTTATCTCTACTGCATCAATTAATCTGAATACAATTATATACCCAAATATGACATTCTGCCAACAAAGCAGAGTACATTCTTTAATGAAAAGGAAAAGAACTTTGTCTTTTAACTTTTACTTTCTTTCTCATGCAGTTCACATCTATGCTGATGTGCAGGTATGTAGCACTGACATTCAGCTTATAGAATCACCTTATTCACTTAAGTTGTGCAAATTGATATGTACACAATTCTGTTTCAAATGCTATCTGTCTGGTTTGAGTGGGTTACTGCAAAGGTTTGACACGGCAGCTCCAAACAAACCTGAAGAGGTCCAAAACGTAAGCAAAACTAAACTCTGCAGACTGTTGAAGTTCTACCCAATAAGCTATTGAACTAGAACACTGGATGTTCTTATAAATTGTAGAATAGACATATATTCCTCAGTATATAAATAATCTCAACAGGCACCTTATTTTGTAAGTAGCAGCATATGCTATAGCATTTCATGTCATAATGTCTGTTGTGCTGAGGAATTCTCTTTCCTGTGTCATTATGTCCTGATCCACAAGTCCAGTATCATGACATATACTTTCATACAACAATATTTTAATTTGTTACTAGCAGTCTGAAATGCCATTTGATAAATTTATTAATGTAATTTTTGTATAGAAAAACTATCCATTCAGATTACTCTGCTGAATACTTTTTATATCGGATCTGCCTGATTCCCTTTGTAATATTAGTATGCCTGATAATTCAAGTGAAATTAGGTATTTAATACTTATCAGATAAACTAGAATCATAGACAAAATGGTTCCTTTTTCAGGTATCAAAACCTCTATGTATTGCACTCATTTTCTATTCCTGAGCCTTTCCAACTTCTATAGTAAGCATTAGTCAGTCAGCTGATGAATAAGAAGATTAGCGGTCTGTGAGAAGCAATAGTTTGTACTTAATCTATTCATTAGAGTCGTTAAAAATAAAGAAAGGAAAAGAAATAGTTAAAAATGAAATCATGCAAGGAAGTTAGCTGTTTCAAATCCAAGTAGCTCTGACTACTTAGCAAGTCATTGTAAGATTCCATGTTTCATTTCAATGCCTTCTTATGGATACTTAATAGGGCTTTGTAATAAGCATGTAATGATGCATTTTTAGCTAGTCACAGGAAATGTACCTTTGAGGCTGGATTGTTAAAAGATTAATTTCAGTTCAGGAACTTGTTTGGCTATATGCAGCTAAGTTTTTTTTATAAAACAAGAACACTCTGTATTTCAAACGCATATTTTTTAATGTTTTTGAGCATGCAAACAAAGCAAAGTATATATTTTGAATTACAGACATTGCTGAACTCTTAGAAATATGTGCCAGATGATTTTGCTGATTTTCTTTTTTTTTTTTCTTTTTACATTTAGACATTTTGTGGCATATCAAGACAGCAATATAACAGCCATTGATTGGCATTTTGATGTGACTGGATTGATTTTTGAACTCTGCAGTTGCTGGTCTGTTTTTTTCTGCATGTTGTTCTATGATAACTTCATGAGTGAGAGGTACTAATAACCTTTCAACAGGTTCTTATGCTCTTAGCAATTGTATAACCCAGTATAGATATATGAAAATACAACAAGGGAAACCTCTATGTATGAACACATATCATACATGCATATTCCACCTAAACCCCCTGGATGTGGGACGTTGCCAATCTATACATTAAACTACCATGCTGGAAGCACCTCCTGTTAAGTGTTGAGTTTCTGTGCTACATTTGTGTCAGCTGAATATGCTGCAGTTGATCTAGTGTCTAATGAGACTATGTAATTCATTGTATTTTACAAACATTTATTATATCACACATTGTTGCTGGAATAAAGAATAGAGGTGCTGGTGTATTTTTGTTTTTCTGAATCTTATTATTGCTGGTTGTGTATTCTTTTTTATTATATCACACTTCTTGATAAAAATTCATAAATAAGGGCATTTGACCATGATTCTCAGAAACGGACAGTGCTGCTGTATTAAGATCAATGACTATATGCCCATCTGCTATGGAGGACACATTACTTTATACTACAGTAGTAAATAGACATGATGAAAACATTTCTAACAAAATTTCATAGTGATGTATATATGTGTGTGCCTTCTTTTGCAACCAGTTTTAGTTTTGTTTTAACATTGCAGTTTTTATTGTCTTCTGTTTGTTGAGAAGCTCAGTGTTTTGTCTGAAGTATAGGAGTAAACAATTGGAAGAGTGTTTTTTTTATAGATGATTATATTCGTTTCTTCAGAAAGTGATCAGATGTATATATAAAGGCATGGTTAATTAGAATGCATGGGATTTATAAATTACATATTGCGGTGTAAACTCCATTGTGTGAATCTGAACCACTGATTATTATAAAAGATAAGTAACTGAGGTAAGGATGCCCTTTTGTCTGATAGAGAATATCATCTGCTACTTCAAGTACAACAGATGGTAGCCACTGTACATACATAAGTAGGAACCTCTCGAATAAAACAAAAAACAGAAGTAAATCACTAGACTTTATTATAATAAAATATAATACTCAGGTACCTCAGCATACTTTCTGATTTATATAATTGCAACACAGAAATGTTATATATGCTTTACAGTGTATGTGTGGGTTAATATATAGAGGTGACAGTAAAAGAAAATTTAAATTAAGGTTGCAGGAACATGTCAGAAATATAAAGCAGACTAAGGTGAAGAGTTGAGTCCTGTTGTTCAACGCTTCTTACAATATCATGATTCTGACCCCAGTGGTTTAATAGTAACTATTCTGGAAAAGGTGCTTTTGCACTTTAATTCAGATGGTGCTTGTAAGAGAAAACTTTTCTGTAAAAAATCTGTTTTCATTTTAAATTTGATACTTTATGTCCCTCAGGTTTTAATAAGGATTGAAACAGGATAGTTCTTATTTGATTACTTAGTTTTGTTTTAATTGTTTAATTGATTAATTGGATAATTTGAATATGTTGATATATATATATATATATATATATATATATATATATATATATGTACATACACATACACATATATTAGGATTTTTCAATGTGCACTTTAGTACTCCTTGAAGGCTGTGTGTAAGCTGAGGTGCCAGAGTATTATATTTTATTATAATAAAGTGTAGTGTTATACTTTTTTTTTTTTTTTCATTCGAGAGGTTCCTGCCTAGTGGTATTCATTTTTTTATTTAATAATTTTTGTGGATTGTTCACTGTACATAAATAGTCTGTTGTATGATTGTATGATGTACATCATAATGCAGAATTGCATTGAGATTGCAAACTAGTACCACCCAATATTACTGTTACAGATGCACGTACAGCTTGGGGAGTACATATTATGTAGCACAGCACATAATGTTTTGGTGAGTGACTTCTGTCAAATATTACTAATAATGGCATGATGATGCATGCAACTACACTGGGATTTCCTGCCTGATGACTGCTATTTTGCTCGGAAAGTGCAGAATACATCATCAATACTTGCTGCACTCCTAAATATTATTGTGCAAAGGTGATTGACTGATTTATTGATTTGTATTTGTTAACCTAGCTACTTACACTTGTACAAGCACTGATCTACATGGACCTTTGTCTGACTCAGTTTGGAAGCACCGTTTGGTTAAGCACAGAGTTAGGTAAATGGAGGCTGTGGGAATTGATAATAGAACCTCAGGAAGTAGCTAAGTAGCACCTCATACTCTTGATCCTGTTTTTAGTCTGTGTGTGCAGTCTTCTATTTGACCTGTTTCATACACATTATGAAAGTCTAGTGTAAGCTTGCTATGGCTGTGTGTTGCTGTTACAATGAATGCTCCTACATTATGGTTATCAACTTTTTGTTTATGCCTGATGAAAATCCCCTTGCAGTTGTAGCCAATAATGAATCCAGTTCTAAATCAGTAATAATCAGAAGGGAAAATAAGTTGATTAGAAATTAGTCTTATCATGGCTTGTTTATGAAGCTGACCCTTTTTGCCTCAAATGTTAAGACTCTGCATCTGGACTTGATCTTAAAATCATTTTGAATCCTTTAGGTAATGGAAGCACATTGCTATTTTTTGTGGTAATTTTACTTTTTTGTATTTGTTGAAGTGAGATTTTTGGTTCTCCTTTGTGGACTGTTATTTGGGTAACCTTTGCACTGAGGTTAGCTCAGACTAGTCAACCACTCACGTGGGTCTAGGAAATGTCAGTTGTAGAGTATACCAAGTTATTTTTTCTTCTGAAAGGAATGTGTTCTGTTTGATTAATAAACATTAACAAAAACTGGCTAGTGCTTTCCACAACTAAACAGCAATACTTTGAGTTACCAGAAAAATACTTTTTTTTTGCTTTGTATACTTTTACTGATAGAATCTTCTAGATGACAGCAGTAAGTGCAATTCCCTTAAACTTTCTGTATCAACTACATAGCTATGGCATGTCTAAAAATATGTTTTACTTTTTAAATTTAGGACACAGTCTTCTTTCTTTCTTTAAATATATTCAAACCCCAAGGCTAAAGAAAACTAAATTAATATAAATAAACAGGAAATAATAATGCAGCAGCAACAAATCATAAAAAAATATGTAATGGTATCAGAGCATGTGTAGGAAACGTGAAACTATATACTAAGATATTTAAAATGCTGTCAGTTAACATACGGGATTAAGGTAATGAGTTGTTAATGATCTTCTTTGTGTAAACAAAGTTTGATTTACTCTGTTTCCATTTGTCTGTATGTGTCTCTGAGCATATCACTTAATCAGACAGTTTTCGAGCCAGCCCTGAAAAGTCCAGTAGGCTTACACAGTTAAATAAATCAATAAAGCAAAAGAATGGTAGTAACCTTTCATATAAACACATCGACAGCTAATAGAATATCATGTTTTCATTTAAATTCCAGCATTCACATTTAATCTGTCTCTCTTTTATATTATAAATGATTAAGAAATTACAAGAAATAAGTTTTTAGATCTGTCTATGAAAATTTTCAAATGAGTTGCCTGATATAATGTGAAATCTCATTAACTCGTATTAGAACAGTACACAAGTAGTGGTCCTGTTTATTTCACTCATATCTCATTTGCACCAACCATATACATGCACCGGCAGCAAGTCGACAACTTTTATCATCACTGCACAAACAGCTTAGTCCTCCTTCAACATTACAGAGTGGGATAACATTTTGCTAAAGTATTGTCTGCTATTTTTCTAGATATCAAAGGGCATACGTTACCCTTCTCTGAATGGGATAGCTGGGATCGTTGCTTCTGTGGTGTTCAAGTCATATTATCAGACACATTTATTTTCTAACACCTTTACAACCAGAGGGTCAGCTATGCCAGTTTTTGTCATAAGATCTTATCAAATGCAAAGATCGTCACATTTCATGCAGTTCTACTTCTAATGTATATTGAGTACTACCTTTTGGTGTGATATTGTTTATTACAGCCTGTATCCATGTCAAGGGTTCTCCATTAGAAGCTGAAATGCTCAGATACTCAGATCTCACAATATCTTGCAGAAATGCTTGAATTTCATAAGATCAAACAACAAAAAACACACCAGACACCTGCACCTCCACACCCCCTGCTACTTATATATTCCAACTCTGAGACTGCACCGCACTGAAGAAAAGACCAATACCACAATGCTCACTGTGTTGTGATCCCGCACAGTCCAGGTCCTTGCAAAAGGAAACAATGGTTCTAGCATTTCAGCTCAGTCTTGTTTGATATGAGTATTTTGGCATTTGAGCTTCTGAAGGAGAGCCCCATCTCCTGGTCACTTTTCCAAGGAAACACTGGCACCATGCTAGATCTTCTCATTGTCAAACTTAAAAAAAAATCTCTGTTTGTAGTGAGACAGATGTCTAGACAGAAAGACAGACAGAATAATACATGTGGACTGGGGCAGGATGTGAAGAGGACATACAGTGATAGACGATGCACAGGTTAATTCCAAGGTACAGACTGAAGTAAAGAGGATATTTTAGACAGGCATTTTTTAGTGCACTCAAAAACATGAAGTGTTCAAGACTCACTTTTGACAGCCCTAATCAGAAGAGATACACAATCTAATATCAGTAAGTGATGTGGATACTAACAAACTTATAGCAAAATAATTCAAATGACCTTCTTGTTTATTTTGCATAAGATACTCACACAATTCCTAGTCTTCTACTAACAATTAACCTGATATCCTTTAAGGAATCCATCTTTAATGAAGTATGAAAAGTTATATAAAAATTTTAGTCTGATATTAAATATTCCGAGCATCATTAAAATTGGGATCTTATCCCGCATCATAAAATTAAAACACAGCAAAGTTCTGAATGTGGTATTATCTGCCTTCTTCTGCTAACCTCAAAAGTCAGAATGCAAATGCACCAAAATGCTGAAAATTAATGTCCAAAAGGGTGAAAAATTAAATTACAAGTGTTCTATGGAGGGGCAAGCCCCAGATTTGCAGGGAGTAGCCATCCACATTTCCTAACTTATATATACCAACTACACGATTATGCAAGCTTGGAGCTTGGAGAAGGGAGATATGGCCTTAAACAAAGAAATGGCTGCTGGTGTACAGTCACACATAGAAATCACAATGGTAGTGATATTCTACGGAAAAGAGCAATTACTGTGGTGTTCCTCAACTACTTGCACTTCATCAAACTGATGCCTGGAGAATTTCACCTCAGCTACTTGTAGACATACTTACCTGGCTTTCTCATTTGTCATTTTGTCGCTCATTGCCTCAGTGAAACTGGCATCAAGCACACGTTCCTATTATGGGATCTCTATCAGAAGTGCATGCTGTTTAGAGATACTCAGTACACAAGCATACAACAGAAAATGAAATGTGTATGTATAGTGAACATTTAGGGGGTAAACTTGAGCAATGTATTCAGTGGACAGTATTTGCATCACTGACTGAGCAGGATAGACATTTTTTTAATTTGCAGAGCAAAACTGACATATCACTTTCTTAAATGCTTCTAACAAATACACAAATGTAAAAACTAATGACCTACTCCTATCTGCTATGACTACCAAGAGCAATTTCCTGGGTCCTATTAAATCACTCTGCCTGTTATGTATTTTTCACTGTATACCTGTTGTATGAATCATGCTAGCACAGGGTTTGCTATTTACTGTATGCAAAGTTTCCTTTGCTTCATGTTGGTTTTATGCTCCATGCTAGAGCTTAGGAATGTTACCCCTGCATTTATATTTGAAGAGGTAAAGTGCTTTAGCAAGTTTCATGTCAATTGACTGCTTATATTAATATCATCCTTGATTTACTTCTCTCCTACATTTTAACATACTATATAATGGGTCTATATTACATTGCCAAAAATCATATTCTGGCGAACACCTATACACCGACACCTGATCAGCAGAAATTGCTTCAGCGATTCGATGAATTTACTAAGGGCAAGGACGTAGCTGACCAGCAGCAGAACTTTGCCCTTTTCTCCACTGTAGTGCAATCTCGAAGTTGTTATATATATATAGTTATGGGGGGGGGTTCAATTGATGTAGATGTTGCTCCATTGTTATTTGGGCAAGTATTTCTTTGCCCTTAGAAAATTCAGAGAATCACTGACGTGATTTTCACTAATTATGTGTCAGTGAATAGATGTTTGCAAGACTACAATTTCTGCGACATAATAGAGACCCTATCTGCCATGTATTTGACAAGATAGCATAGAGAACATGAGAGTCTGACTCTTGGCCAGGACTATATGACTCAGATCTCCAGTCAATGGTTCAATAGAGAATAAGCTAAACCACACCTATCATTTTTAATAGTCCATCTGTAATCCCATTAAGATGCTATCCTTAATAGAAAGTGGAGGGTGTCAACAGTCTTATCTTTTTAAAAAGCATCAGAAGAGAGTTCCAAAATCCTTGTAAGTAAAGAAATTGATGTGGAAACCAATGGGAGGTAAAGTTCTACAAAACAAGTGTTTGTTGCATTACATATATTATAGAAGTGCTAAGGCCCTTGTTTTCAATTATTAAGGAATTCCCAATATTATTCTAGCATGTCCAAAGGTCAGTTGTCAATCTCCTCTCCGGTCCAGCTGGTGAATCTGGGAATCTTGAGGCAATGTTACAACTGCCTCATGGACACAGACAACCCTCTCCTCCTCCCAACAAATTCCAACACATGTGAGAGATGCAACCATATAGCCAAACTGGAGGCTAAGCTCTCTCAACTCAGTACTGGCATAACCAGTCAGGAGGAGAAGGAAACCACACTCACTAAAATTCCAGTCTCACATAAACCTACCATGACAGCAAACCAAACACATAATCACACAAAAACATACTCGGAGGCTCTAAATAAAGATCTGCCTAAGCATGAGAGACCTCCAAAGCAGACACCCAAGCAACCGCTACCCCAAAACAAAACACGTGCAACACATATCTCACAAAGCCAGTGTGCCGAACAGTCACATCCCTTAAGACTAAACAACACACCTGATACACTTGTAATAGGTGACTCTATCATCAGGCACACTGACGTCCCGCTCACCAGGCTGAACAAGGAGAGGGTCACGATGAGCAGCCTGTCGGGCGCTAGGATCCGCCACATAACACAAGCACTCAGGTCACTCCAAGGCAAGTACAAATATGACTCAGTCATTGTCCATGCTGGTCTGAATGACCTGAAACGTACCTCCCTGGACTACATGAAAAGAGACATAAAGGAGCTCTCTGAGCATGTAGCACAGGCCGGTATGACCCTGACCTTGAGTAGCATCTTACCCTCACCAAGAATGATGCCACAATATAAAGACAAGATGATCAATTTCAACAATTGGCTTAAGTACTGGTGTCATTCAAAGGGGATCCAATGCCTGTCAGCTTGGGATGATATGCTCGACAAGCCACGATGCTTCGCTAGGGATGGCTTGCACCTGTCACCCCTGGGCTTTTGGATATTGGTAAAGGCTCTTGCTACCCCCATAGTGCCTTTTTTAGGCAAGACTCAAAAGACAAACCCACCTCCATAGGTATCACAAGGGATTAGAAACTAAGAGTAATGCTACTCAATGCCAGAAGTCTAAACCTCAAGATGCACGCACTCGAAACTCTCCTTAGCATGGAGAACATCGATATATGTGCAGTAACAGAAACCTGGTTCAGGGCTCCCGAGAGCACCCCAGCACTACCAGGTTATACCTCATACCATGCTTTTCGGCCCCAAAACTTGGACCGAACCACAAAAGGACGGGGAGTATCGATATTCATCAAAGATACCCACACCTCCAGGTTGGTGGCAAAGCACGAAGCATCAGAGACTATCCATGTGCAAATAACAGTGGGTAAAACTGCCTTCCAGTTTATAGCTTGCTACAGACCACCCTCCCAAACCCAGGAACTCCACTCGGCCTTTCTGAGAACACTGGAAAATATGAAGGTCTCTCCAAACACCATTATATTAGGCAACTTCAACTACCCAAACATAGACTGGGAGCATTACTCTAGCTCCAACACCCTAGCCCAAAGGTTCCTAGAATTTATAAACTCAAATGCTATGGAACAACTTGTTACCACTCCCACAAGAGGGGAAAACATACTGGACCTGATCATCACCAACATGGGGACTCTATGCTCCAGACCAGAAGTGTATCCCTCACTGGTAAGATCAGACCATAAACTAATCTCACTGGATATTCACATCCCGACCCCACCCCTGCCCAGAAAACCACAGTGAAAAACTTCTCTAAAGCAAATTTCACACTCCTCAAAACCGAGGTGGAATCCTTCAAAGCCCCGGCCTGTGGAAAATACGCCCAGACCGCAGAATCCTTTATAAACACATTCTATGAACACCTTCAGGAATGCATGGATCATGCAATCCCAAATAAAACCAAGACCCAATCCTCCAAAGGCAGACGTCCTGTCTGGTGGACCCCAGCCATAAACAAACTATACAATAGAAGGAGGAAGCTACTAAATGATAGAGCAAAATCCCAAAAAGGGAAGGCATCACTGATCAGTATTAGCAAAAAACTACGGGCACTTATAAAATTGTCTAAGGCCAGCTTCGAGAGAAAAATTGCACAGGACACTAAGGATAATCACAAGGCTTTCTTTAGTTATGTTAGGAACCAGGGTGGTAATTCCCAGATATGCTCAGAATTAGTCCAAAATGACAAAAAATACACTGAACCCACAGACATCTCAGATGCTCAGGTAAGAGCCGCCCTCTCCAAAGCAAAAAACACAGCATCAATGGGACCAGACGGTGTCCCGGGCTGCGTCCTACATGAACTCCAAGAAGAGCTAAACTCAAACATAAAACTACTGTTCAATCTCAGCCTTACTACAGGATATGTGCCCAAAGAGTGGCATACAGCAACAGTGGTCCCTCTCCATAAAGGTGGTGCCTCAATGGATCCTGGAAACTATCTCCCCATAAGCCTGACTAGCTTGGTCTGCAAAGCTATGGAAAGGATCATCATGGACCTCATAAATAAAGATATTGGGGACCTACAGACACTGGATCCTACCCAGTTCGGCTTTGTTAAGGGCAGATCCTGCCTCTTAAACCTGGTTGATTTCTTTGAAACAGTCACCAAGGCCATTGACGAAGGGAAGGTGGTCCACACAGCCTACCTGGACCTCGCAAAAGCCTTCGATACAATACCCCACTCGGGCATTATAGATAAGCTCACCAGCTTAAATATAAACCCCTATGTCACTAGATGGATTGCAAACTGGCTCAAGGACAGAACCCACATGGTTAGAATTGCAGGAGCCATGTCAGACTCCAAACCAGTTACAAGTGGTGTCCCACAAGGCTCAGTCCTGGGACCTCTCTTGTTCGGTATATATTTCTCAGAGGTACAGGCCAACACGGAAGGACTGTGGCTGACCAAGTTCGCAGATGACTGCAAACTGGGCACCATAATCAACTCTCCAGCCGACACAAGCATCCTCCAAAAGGGCCTCATAGAAACAGACAACTGGTGCCAGAGCCATGGCCTCAAGCTAAATGCCAAAAGTGTATAGTCATCCCTTTGGCAAAAACAAAGTGCCCACAAATTACCACATAGGTGGTAATCCATTAAGTACAGAAGAAGTAATTAGGGACCTGAGGACCCAAGTTGATAGCAATCTCTCATTTGACAACCACATGGCCAAAGTGGTTAGAAAAACATTTTATATAGCCCACCTAATCATGAAGGGATTCACATCTAGATCAGGGGAGGTCATCGTGCCTCTTTACTCATCCATCATCAGGCCCATAATTGAGTACAATGCCCCTTTTGGGATGTACCTTACCAGACACCTGCAGCAACTGGAAAGACCCCAAAAGTACCTCACCAAGAGGATCAAAGGGCTCAAACAGATGCCATATGCTGCCCGGTTAAAGAAACTCCAGCTCTACTCAGTGGCATACTGCCTGTTCAGAGGTAATCTGTGCCTGACGTATAAAGCCATGTCCAACCCAGAATTAATGGACATGCTGCACCGCAGAAAATCCAAATCCCATCGAGCTACGCATTCGAGAGACTTGAACCTCAGCACTGAAATAAATAGGACATGCTGGAGGGACAGATTCATAACCCAGAGGCTCCCTTCACTCTGGAATAAAATCCCAGTCCAGGTTAGGCAGAGTCCCTTATTGACTCTCTTCAAGAGGAATCTTGATGAGTGGATGGGAGATCATAGGTTTACCCCAGGTATCACTTCTGTGTCACTGTTAGACAGAGGCACAGTATACTAACCTCGAAAAAGGGCATAGCAAAATAAATTTAAAATGGGTGGCGAAAGCCAAACACATTCTGGCTAGGCTTATAAATGCCCTAGGGCAGATAGCCTAGTATGAACCTATGAACCTATGAACCTATAAGGTATACAGTATCATTATTCCAAATATTTTTCAAGCTACAGTGTGAAAAGTCCAACAATTGTTGCCTTTAACCACAAAAGTTTCTTTTGCATTTTATTTAGGTACACCTAATTTCTTTACTTTGCTGTTTTGGAAAGGCTGTCACTTGATTCAACTACAATGCAAGAATTCCATCAATCAAAGACAAACCTTCTAAGCACCTTAATATCAATATTTTTGTTTTCAACTCATTGAACTAAACACATTTCCTCACTATGCTACTTTGTGAAGACTGCCATTTCATTAATTTTTGTTGTATGCAGGTTGCATCAAAAACTCATCCAAATGTTAATTGTTTTTTAACATCTATGTGAAAGGCTTTGAACAATTATGGAAACATTGTGTAACTCAATAATACTACATCAGGAAAGCTGCACAACCGAAACTATCAAACCTAATTTTATTTAAATGTTTACTTGACAGACTAAGGTGATGTTCCCATCATTTCAAGTGTACTCATTACCTTTACCGAACAATTTCTATTATGGTTATCCAGGGATGACAAGTACAGGATGATTCTTTTTCAGCCAAATATCTAACAAATGTAATTTCATTCAGATCATGATGTATAATGAGCAACAGCTCAAATACTGCAAACATTTATTTGATAAAGTGGAAGTAAGGAAAGAGGTTCATAGAAATGGTTAGGTGTGTTACATAGGGGTGTGTTGCACATATTTTCATGAGCACTGTAACAGTTCACAAAGTGGATGCATAGTTATATCTTTGCTTGGAATGTGTGTGTGTGTGTGTGTGTGTGTGTGTGTGTGTGTGTGTGTGTGTGTGTGTGTGTGTGTGTGTGTGTGTGTGTGTGTGTGTGTGTGTGTGTGTGTGTGTGTGTGTGTGTGTGTGTGTGTGTGTCTGTATATATGAGTCCAGGATCATTGTGTGAGTGAATGTGTCAATGAGTGTCTGTGCAGGACTGCCTATTGGATGGTTTTCTGTGTAGTGGATTACCACTTCCCAGTGTGACCTGTGGTTGATATGAATGGGGAAGATTGTGGATGAAGAGAATGTTGATATATATATATATATATATATATATATATATATATATATATATATATGTTCATGTGTTCTGGGTATGAGTGAATATCAGAGAGTCTGTACAGGGAGAATGCATGTTTGTCTTTGTGCGGTCTATGCTACAATGCTGGTGGCTTGGCAGACCAGTACAGTGATCTGCTTTACTTAGCTTAGCTTATCTGATGGCCTGAGGTCACAGTATGAATGCTGTCTGTTTGTGAATATGTGCATACCATTGTACATATGTGTATCACTGTCTACAGCGTTCTGTATGACTTTGTGTGTTTGTGTTTGGGGACGGGGGTGGGTACCAGTATGTGATCTGCTGGCATCTAAACTGCACTGCATCACAGGTGGGTAGGGTATAAAACTGCTCACTATAGCGATTCATCGGTATAATCATTACATTCTCACGTAATGAAATATTGTCCTTGTGGGAATGTGAGTGACTATGAATCATTTAAAGTAGAAGCAGCACATAACAGCTCACTTGAAAAACAGAAGTTATTTACTTTTTCTATTATTTGGTTTGGAAAATTCAACAGGGCAAAACATGAGTTGTGTTACTGCACTTTTATTGATGAATCCTAGCATCAGCTTCTTCTTTTAAAACATTTTTGACATGTTTTTGCCACTTTTTTCTTCTGTTTAGTGAAGAATTAGATCTAACTGAAATGAGAAAACTCTGAGTGGTATTCATAGTTGTTACATGAATGTGTAATGTCAATCTGCACAGCTCGCATGTTTGCATTGCAAAATCTCAAGTCATAGAGGCCATTTACACTAATGAGCGATGGCCACAAATAAACTTAAGCAAATGAACAAATAATGAGATGTAAAGGAGAAATGATGTAAATACTTGTATGCTCTTTAAGTCCTTCTCCCTCCTATTTGTGATTCTTAGTCATAATTTGACGTATTTCTGCAATGTGCACAGATTCATTTTAAACCACAGAAATGCACCTTTTCTATTTTCTTTGCAATCAATGAAGATGCCATCCCTTGCTGCTAGCATTGCTATTTCCCAGTGTATGTTGCTTGTCTTGGCCCAGTCAGAACTGCTTGTTCCCAGTGGTGCTCGCCGACCAAGAATGTGGAGATATAGGCAGAGAATAACTCATCATAATATTGATAATCAGGAGATACTTGACAGGTTTAAAGTGGAGGGGGATATTGTAAGAGTGTTTGTAAGCATGTATATCCCAAGAGGAGTACTAGGGTGATGTGTGGCTTTTGTATCCCTGTGGATACTAAGGTCCCAGTAGCATTCACTATACTTGCCAGAGGGACATTCCAGTTATACTGAGGACTGGTTGGGTATCTCTTAGGCTTCTGCCTCAAGCATATTTCAGCTGTTCCTGAATATACTCTTGGAACATGTGGATCAGTACATCTTTTTCCCATTGTCATCTCAGAACCAAGCCCAGAATGTGTGCTTTTTATGTGGTGAGCATTTTCCTGAGCTGCTTAATGTGGTAGATTATACCAATGTTTTAATTAGCTCCCATCTGGTCCATGAAGGGAAAGATACTGCAATAGGAAGGGCTACCATGGGGTGCATCACCAATGAATATACCCAACATTCTGGCAGTGCAAATGATTCCCATATCTAACACACTATCTCCCTCTACCACCTCCTCCTGCATGCAGGATATATAGTGGTCATCTTGTTTGTATGTAGATTTTTATTTTAATCATTGCTGTAGTTATTCATAGTAAAATGTATTGCTTAATACCAACGCCCTTTTTCTTTGTTTTCTCTCCTCCATTCACTTTCTTTTTTTTTTCCATAGGTGATTCTGGATACCCACTAGAGCTATGAGTCATGACACCAATGAGAAATTAAAGGGATTTGTTGAATTTTAATACAGGCCTGTCACAGACCTATATTTTGCACTCATGTATTCTACTGTATTTTTTCCTTTTTTCTGTATTTTTGATTTATAACTCATTGTCTTTCAAGTTAAACATTGACATCTCTGTGTAGAAGTCAAACTGTAAGTACCTACTGTGTGCAACTTGAATGACAGTAGGACAAGGTCAAATGTGCCTTACACAACATCTTCTGAAGATAGGGTAGGTGAAGATGCATGTGATCTTGAAGGGCTATCATATGACTTGGATGGTGACTTGATGCATTGTAGTGCCCTACTTGATGCAAGTGATCCTAAAGATACCAATCTCATAGTGCTGTTGGACCAAGACATTGAATAAGATGTTCTGCTCCATGCAGATAATTGCTGATGTGGCCTACATGAATTATGTTACATTTGTTCCCCCTTACTATTTCCACTTCCATTTTGAGAAACAATTATACTGTGATGTGATATTGGCCCACATGTATACACATTACCCTCTCCTGTTCCCCTTCCAAAAATGATTCTTACTTCAGTCAGAAAAGTCCTCACTAGTGTATGCTTGCAGGCAGATATGGATGCTTTTGTACCACTGTACATAGATCAATGTAATCATTGCATTATCCCTACTCTGTCATTTCCATGCAGTGTTTGAAATCCTCATGTACACCCTGGTGGACTCTGACCATTTCTATCTGATTCTCTGTGGCACTGCACTGAGCCTTAACAATGTCACAGCACATTTGCTGCTGGACAGCCAGTGCCTTATGTGTTTTCTGGGGTAAAGGTGACATGTGTCTGCACCATGCCCCTCTTTGTAAAGGTGTCACTGTGGATACTATTACCTCTGAATTTCTGCTGTCATCCAGAATGTGTTCTTTTGGGTTTGGCGATACTGGTATGGGGTCCATGAATTTTCTACGTGTACAATATGCAGCATAATGTCACCATGTACTTGACTTTGTGATCCAGTGTCACATCCTGCAGAGTTATTAACTTGTGGGGTGTGATATCCTACCATTAAATTTGGTGACTGTGTGACCCTTTCCTCAGGCTGTCTCATAAATATAACTAAGTTATTAGCAGCATTCTCTAAATTTATTGGAGAGTAGAACTGTTTGTTTCTGCTGCTGACCCTCTGAAGAATTAATTGAATACATTACCTGTCAGATACTGGATTGTACTACTTTATGCTGTGAGATGAGGTGTGGAGGATACTTACCATGCACATTCTGTTCAGTGTTATTACATACAGAAGAGCAGTCTTCACTTGCTAATACTAATTGTCATGTGTTACATGTAATCATTGCATTTCAACATTCATTCTTCTATGTAAATATGCCACTGTTGTTAAACCAATCTTCCTGAGCAGATGTATGTTGATGCCAGTGTCCACAACACCTGTGATTATGCTAGTGTTATCGTCATCTGTTTCATAATCATTCCCATGAATGGAGAAGAGGTATTCCTCATCAGGCGTTCAAGGAATAAGTGTTTGAGCCCCACCCCTAGTAGTGTTACAGGCAATATTCTGCCTTGCCTTTGCTCAGGTATGTTCGACCACATCATTGGCTTTCTTGTGCAGTTCATTCCACCAATCAGACAGTCAAGAGGAGAAGGGAAATACTGGCATCACACCACCAGTCTCACATAGACCCATTAATCAAGCACTTGCAAAAAACACATGTAAATACATGAAAACATACTCGGAGGCTCTAAATAAAAATCTGCAAAAGCAGCAGAGCCCTCCAAAGCAGTCATCCAAGCAACCACCCCCCCAACACAAACCATGAAACACATACTTCACAAAACCAGTGTGCCACGCAATCACAGCCCTCAAGGCAAAATAACATACCCAACATACTAGTAATAGGTGACTCTGTAGTTAGGCACACTGACATCCCACTCACTAGGCTGACTAAGGAGAAGGTTACTGTTAGCTGCCTGTCAGGTGCCAGGATCTGCCACATAACACAAGCACTCAGGTCACTCCAGAACAAGTACAAATATGACTCTGTCTGTCATTGTCCATGTTGGTGTGAATGACCTGAGCCATACCTCCCTGGACTACATGAAAAGAGACATGGAAGAGCTCTCTGATCACGTAACCCAGGCCAGTATGACCTTGACCCTGAGTAGCATCCTGCCCTCACCAAGAATGATACAATAGTATAAAGAAATAATTATCAATTTCAACGATTGGATAAGTTTCTGGTGTTATTCAAAGGGGATCCTTGTATCTGTCTGCCTGGGATGACATGCATGACAAGCCACGCTGCTTCACTAGAGATGGCTTGCACCTGTCACCCTTAGGCTTTTGAATACTGGCCAAGGCTCTTACCACCCCCATAGTGCCTTTTTTAGGCAAGGCTCAAAAGACAAACCCACCACTGTAAATAGTACAAGTAACAAAAATCTGAGGGTAAAACTACTCAGTGCCAGAAGTCTAAACCTCAAAATGCATGCACTCGAGGCACCCCTCAGTATGGAGAAAATCGATATATGTGCAGTAACAGAAACCTAGTTTAAGGCTCCAGAGAGTACCCCAGCACTACCAGACTACAACTCATACCATACATTTTGGCCACAGAACCCAGACCAAAATACAAAAGGCAGGGGAGTATCCATATTCATCAAGGATACCCACACCTCCAGGTTAGTGGCACAGCACGATGCTTCAGAGATTATCCACGTGCAACTAACAATGGGCACAACTGCAATTCAAATTCTAGCTTGCTACAGATCAACCACCATGTCCCAGGACCCGCATTCCGCATTTCTGGAAACACTGGGTAACATAAAGGTCCTACCAAACACCCTAATATTGGGTGATTTCAATTACCCATACATTAACTGGGAGAACTACTCAAGTACTAACTCCCTTGCCCATCATTTCTCAGAATTTATAAACTTAAACGTCGTGGAACAACTGGTCAACACTCCCCCCCAGAGGTGACAACATATTGGACCTGATCATCACCAACATGGGCGACCGGTGTTCAATCCCTCGCTGGTTAGATCTGACCATAAACAAATCACTTTGGATATCCACATTCCACCCCCAGCTTGGACAAGGAAACCGCCGTGAAAAACTTTTCAAAAGCAAATTTCACTCTACTTAAGATGGAGGTGGAAAGTTTCAAAGCCCCCATGCTTAAGGATAATGCTGTCCAAGCTGCAAAATCCTTTACTAATTCATTCTACAGGCACCTACAAGAATGCATGGATCATGCTATCCCAAGCAAAACCAAGACTCACTCCTCTAAGAAAAGGAAACCAGTCTGGTAGAGTTAGTGCAGAATGGCACAAAATACACTGAACTAACCGATATTGCCAACATCCTGGCAGACAGGTTCAGTGCAAACTTCACCCCCCTCTCACCCCAAAAGGGCCCATAACCATACCAGAAGAATGTACAGCCCCTGAAATCACAGACACTCAGGTTAAAATAGCCCTCTCCAAAGCCATAAACACAGCATCAATGGGACTGGACGGTGTCCCAGGCTATGTCCTACATGAGCTCAAAGACGAACTAACCCCTCACCTAAACACACTGTTCAAACTCAGCCTCTCCACAGACTATGTACCCATAGAGTGTTGCACATCAATGGTTATTCCGTTCCACAAAGATGGAGCCACAACAGACCCTGGTAACTATCGTGCTATAAGCCTGACTAGCTTGGTCTGCAAGGCTATGGAGTGCATCATCATGAAACTCATTAACAGAGGCATTGGGAACCTCCAAACACTGACTCTACCCAGTTCGGCTTTGTTAAGGGCAGATCATGCCTCCTAAACCTGGTGGACTTCTTTGAGACAGTTACCAAGGCTATAGAAGAGGGAAAGGTGGTACACACAGCCAACCTAGACCTCGCAAAGGCCTTCAACACCATTCCCCATTCTGGTATTATAGACAAGCTCACCAGCCTGAAGATAAACCCCTATGTCACAAGATGGGTTGCCAGTTGGCTCACAGACAGAACCCACATGGTGAGAGTTGTGGAAGCTAGGTCTGACTCAAAAACAGTTACAAGTGGCATTCCCCACAGCTCAGTCCTAGGACCCCTCCTGTTTGGCATATACTTCTCAGAAGTACAGACAAGCACAGGAGGACTGTGGCTGACCAAGTTCGCAGATGACTGCAAACTAGGGGTTATAATTGACTCACCATCTGACACAGACATCCTCCAAAAGGGTCTCACTGAGATGGATACCTGGTGTCTAAATCATGGCCTCAAGCTAAATGCCAAAGTGCATAGTTATTCCCTTTGGAAATAGCAAAGTACCCACAAACTATCACATAGGTGGTAGTCCCCTAAATATGGAAAACACAATAAGGGATCTGGGGACCCAAGTAGATAGTAATCTCTCCTTTGATAATCACATTGCCAAAGTGGTTAGGAAATCCTTCTATGTGGCCCACCTAATCACAAAAGAGTTTGCATCCAGATCAAAAAAGATCATTGTGCCCCTCTAGCCATCACTCATCAGACCCATCATAGAGTATAATGCCCCATTTGGGATGTACCTTACAAGACACCTGCAACAGCTGGAAAGACCACAGAAGTACCTCACCAAGAGGATCACTGGCCTCAAACAGATGCCCTATGCAGCTCGACTGAAGAAGCTCCAGCTGTACTCAGTTGCATACCGCCTGCTCAGAGGTGATCTCTGCCTGACATACAAGGCCATGTCCAACCCAGAATTGATGGACATGCTCCATGTAAAGAAAACCTTATCCCTCGAGCCACACGCTCTAGGGATCTAAACCTCACCACAACAATAAATAGGATGTGCTGGAGGGATAGATTCCTGACCCAGAGACTTTCCATGCTTTGGAACAAGATTCAAATCTACATTAGGCAGAGCTCCTCGCTAGCACTCTTGACAAGTGGATGGGAAACAGAAAGTTTACCCCGGGGATCACTTCAGTGGCTCTGCTGGACAGAGGCACAGGGAACTAATCTAAGGGGGCGGCGAAAGCCAACACATTCTGGCTAGGCTTATAAATGCCTTTGGGCAGATAGCCTAGTACCTCCCTATGAACCTACCTATGAACAGCATTTATATCCATAACTACCTGGTTCCAGGCCTTTGCCATCTCAGTGTGTTTTTATATCCCCTTTCCCCCCAAAAAATTGCCATATATCCTAAATGTTCACTTGAGAATGTGGATCTCCTCCTTTTTAAAAATGACTTTTCTCTGTCTCCCTGGTGCTGTACCAGTCAGTTACGTAAAACAACATGCCAAAGCCATGTACAGAAACTTCTGATTCAGTCAACAGCCAAACAGTACAGGAATGAAAACATATGCCTGCTTTCATTATAAATAAATCAAATATCTGAGTACAAAAGCGGTATGATGACACAACACTCATATTCATATACACATACTGCAAATCCCAATTCAGCCAGTTAAAGTTGTGTTGTAGTAACCTGTACAGCATCAACAAATTCATAGTAGTATTGCAAGTTGATAACATTACACTGTCATATTATGCTATCACTATCAGACCTGTATCCTTCCCCTTCTACTTTTCTGTATTTATTCTGCCATTTTTCATTTATGAGTGACAGTCAGAAGTCCCCCAGTAAAGCAACATGTCTCCTGATACAAAAGTGCATTGTTGAAAATGCAGTACATCAGACATCAAACACATCAAATTTTGTACTTATATCCTGTGGTATGTAATCAGTTAATGCCACAAAAATGATATTTCCAAAATATCTTTCACATTACCATTATGACTACTTTGCCATTCAATTCCAGTGGTGCTAACATGAATTTGCATTTATAAATGACACTCATGTCATTGGTATGTACATGAATCATTTGCATCTGACTGTCAGATCAATAAAATAAACAATGATCTTAGTAAATACTGTTATCTTACTTTAATAATGCTTCCTAATAATTTCTATAATTTGTACTACTGTTGTCTTACTTGACACACCTCTACCTTAAGTCACTCAAGAGTTTATCTAACCAGTAAATGACATCCAGAGGAAGATTTATTGATACAGAAAACTAAAAAGGGAGAAAAAAGCAATACTTAAAAAGGCATACTTAAATAAATAATTAATATATGACTTTCAGGTTTGTAGTTAAAATAAAGATAACATTGCAGCATAAAAACAAAATCACATATAAACAACTTAAAATAATAATTTCATAAGTGAATTTTATCCACTGTGGAAAGAAAATGTGATATTGCCCCTTTAAAAAAATATCTGCAAAAGTAGTTTTGTAAAACAAAACTTTCCAATAATAGGAGGCCCCTGTCTAATGCCCTTGTGGGTTTAGTTATGGTGGTGTCCCACCCAGGAGGGGATGTGTGAACCACAGCCCCTGCACTTACATTATTGTTTCTGGTACTGACACTTTAAAAGATGGCAGCATCTGTGAAGGCACAAAGCTGATTTCCAAGATGGTTTGTCAAGGAGACCACATTTATGGTCTACCTTCTTAGGGATACTTCTTGAAGAAAACTGAGACATCAGTACATGGCCTATACTGGAAAAAATGACATTTCACAGGAGTTGGATAAGCACCTGTCATCCCTGATAAGGTCACTTACTCTGGCCCTCAGTGCTGCCAAAGTTAAACAGAAAATAAAATATTTGCATCGCCACTTAATTCCATAATCTATAGGGATTATCTTAGTACTCAGTTGTGCTATAGTCAGACAATTTTAGAAACAAAAGATCTGCTTTGTGTAGGCACAAAATACTTATTAATATGATAATTGTATAAGGCAGTCATTTCTTCCAAAATATTAACTACACATACAAGATGGCTGAACTCAGCCACCACACCCTAGGTAGAGTAGAGGGTGGGCATGGGGGTGAAAGGACCAAGTGAATAAGCAGCAAGATGATACCAAAAAATGCACTGTTTGATTAATTCTGTATGAATTTATATTTAATCCCCTTATATGTTTATATTTATTAAGCATCAAATTAGCAAAGCACATATTGTCAGGAAATATTTCAGTAAATATTTTGTTTAATGCAAGTTGAACTAAAGGATGTAATAACTTCCTTTTGATTTTTATATGTGTGTGCAGCTTGAGTCTTGAGAGCAGAGTAAAAATAAAGCCAATTCACATGATACTACCTAAATCTGCAAGCAGAGCAAGTACGTCATAGTATCAAGTAGAAACTATAATGGAATTGTTATAAGCAGGTTGCAGAAAAAAAATCCATCCATCAAAGAGATAAGTTGTAAAGAGACATAAAAATATAACAATTGGAAGAACATCATGCAGTCTTTCTTGTTCAACTTACATTTAAGAAGAAATATTTATTAGCACAGATTAATTAAGTACAATGAATGTATGAACATTTGTGCTTTGCTGTTTTCCTGTTTAATAAATAAAAACAATAACTTCATTGCCTTGCTGAATAATAAATGTAATCTTGTCAAAATATTGCAAACCAGGCATCTGAGATAGTTAAACAACCATCTCCTATGTGTTCATTATGTAGAAGAGGAGATCTTTTCAAATAGAGACTAGAACACAAAATTAGAGGCTGTTTGTGGGTGCTTATGGGTATGCAAAACAAAATAATTTAAAAATGTTAAGTAATAAAATGTATTTGTTTTCTAATTTTTACTTATTTCATAAATGCAAATGTAGAAGTAATTTATACATAAACATAATAAAAGAAGTAAAGTTATTTCAGTACACTATTGCAACACAATCCATATCATACAGACATTTTAAATATTATAATTTCCTATGTTACACCAGCATATATCATAAGTATCAGTAGACTGCAAATGTAAAAACAATCAACACTTCTTAGCAATATACTGACTGTTGCCAAGTTTTCAAAACCATTTCCAGAATTTTCTTTTATATGAATAAAGTTTTAATAAAAATAAATTACTGCTAATAAATATTGCACTGATGTATTACATTATAAGACAATTTATTGTCTCCATTTTTGTCTCTCTACTCTCACTCTTATTTTTATTTTACTAATGTATTCCTTTATTTTCTTTCTCTCACATTTCTGTTAAATTTTTACAGATCCAGACTACTTAGGTGCAGTCCACACCATGCCTGGGTTATATTTTTAAAACTTAATAATAAAATCTGCATTGCATGCTGCTTGCCTTAAATAGTTCAAACATGCTTTTGCATAGCCACATTTGTTCATAGTACCGCAAATCTTCCATAACTAAAGAAATGCTTACCTTTTCATGTAGTAGTTTACAAATACTTAAGGATTAACTTCAGCTATTTTAAGCATTTGATGCAAGTAGGTATTTTGTAAAAACACTTTTGCATTTACTTTAATCAATGTGATAGGCAGAGTTTTGTTTTTTGTAAATAACTACTACTAAAGTACAAATCTCAGGACTGTGATGCTACATTGTTGGGCAATGTGTTTTAAATTATTTGCCTTTACTGTTTTATAGTATATTTATTACACCTTGTTACAACATGCCTAGATAAAGGTGTGCATAAATAAATAAAAATACACAGACACACTGACACACACACAGACAGACACACACACATGCATACACACGCATACACAGCAGTAGGTAAAATAGGAAGCTGCCTAGGGTCCTGTGCTGGTAAGGGGGGTGGCTATGACAATAATTTAAAGCACAAGAAAAAATGTTTCCTGCTTTTTTCATCATGGGTATTCTGCTCCTTTAACATTTTCTGGGTTTTGCAGCCAGTGAGACAGCATCAAGCATGCAAGTAGAACAAAAAAACTGCTGTTGCAAGATTTATTTTTGCAGCAGAATGCCAAGGTACAACTAATGCTTGTGTGTGTGTGTGTGTGTGTGTGTGTGTGTGTGTGTGTGTGTGTGTGTGTGTGTGTGTGTGTGTGTGTGTGTGTGTGTGTGTGTGTGTAACAAATACAAGCAGAAAAACTCAAGCATTGGACAAGCAGAGATGGTGCATTTTTTTCTTCTTTTTGCAGGTATGTTACGGCTGAATTCTTTTTATAATGAGACAGAGTAGTAGAACATTGCATTTGACAAGAAGACTGCATTACATGGTATTTTCCTGCTGTGTTGTTTTTATAATGAGGGTATCTGTCTGATATCAAGCAGACTCAAACATAGGGTGAGCAGAGATGGTATTTTTTTTTTGTTTCCAGATATGAGCAGAGATGGTATTTTTTGTTTTTCAGGTATGAGCAGAGATGGTGCTTTTATTCCTATGTACATTATGGCTGCATTCTTTTTATAATGAAGCTGAGCAGTGTTTGAAAAAAGGGGGGTACAATGCCATAGTTAGACAGGGCAGCTTAGTCAGATAGAGTTGCTGAGGCTCAAACCCTGTACCTTGGTTACAGGAAACAAGATGCTGAACTCTCTACACCAACTGCCATGCAATGGGCATCCTTGATTTTGCCTCCTATTTATGTCCAGCCCTTGGGCAAGACACAAACGTAAAACATATTCTTGTGGCTTTCCACCATCAGATTTAAATTCTTTGTGTTAGTAAAAAGCATTTTATGTTGACAGTTTCTTTTAAACCAGTATATTTATCTGAATTCAGTCTGATTTGCAATTCTGACTCTTGGCATTCTAAAAGCAAGTTATAGTTGCCAGAGAAGTCACTCATGTCAACAGAATCTAGCAAAGAACTGAAATTTTTAATAATTCTCACACAGCAAAGCATGTCTTGCTAGGGCATTACTAGTGTCCTGTTTTCTTATTGCTAATGAATTTTGGTTTGTTTGTTCTACTCCACTTTGGTGGTTTGGATTACATTGTTTGCAGCTTTGGAGCATGTTTGGGGAGTCTTACAGCTTTGATGCCAACTTGGATTTATCTACTCATCATGTCCCAGAGGACATTCACTAGTTTGATTTGTTATTTGATTT
The DNA here is from genome assembly GCF_019279795.1 of Protopterus annectens. NCBI lineage: Eukaryota > Metazoa > Chordata > Ceratodontiformes > Protopteridae > Protopterus > Protopterus annectens. The sequence continues at coordinate 355,720,026 of NC_056736.1, forward strand.
GTATTGACATGTCACTTTGAAGGCTGGGGAAAAGGGGATTGGATGTTTTTATCATGTGATCTGTTGTGCACTATTTTAAACCTGATATAGCCTGCTTTAGGCACCAGTGAACCCTGTGGTCGCTAGGGGGCCCCTGTTCCCTGGGGGCCCCCAACTACAGCAAGTTATCTTATCCTGATGTTTTGTAACATGTCTGTCAAACCAAAAAAGGCTAGTACAGCATTCTTGTATACTTAATAAACCACATGGGTAATAACTCTTATTTATATTCCCTTTAAAATTCAAATATATTTCTGGTTGTATTAATAGTGTTTTGTCAACTAACAGGCTTCAGAATTCTATTAAATATTTTACCACTGACCTAGTGCCTTGGCTTAGTTAACCTCTGCTGTTGGACATTTTCTCCACTAAAACTAACTACATAACCAGCCTTAGGACCCTGCTATACCCGTGGCTGCAAGGGCCCCCCTTAATCATCATTGATTGCGTGGGGGCCCAACAAAAGCTGCTTCTGGTTCGGGAAAACTGAGGAAGAAAAAATGTATTAATTTACTAATTATGCTCTTTAACCTGATCAGGGCTGTGATGTGACCTTGTTAGGATGAAGCTGATAATGAACATGAGCAAGGTAAGCACTAGTGAGATCATCAGCCCAGAGTGACCAAGGTAAGCACTAGAGAGATCATCAGCCCAGGGTGACCAAGGTAAGCACTAGTGAGATCATCAGCCCAGAGTGACCAAGGTAAGCACTAGTGAGATCATCAGCCCAGAGTGACTTATCTCAGTGCAAACTTTGGATTTTAAGAAGAGCTAGTGCTTCTGATCATCAGGGATAGTTTCTCTTTCAGGGAGTTTTATAAATACAAGCAGAACACCAGATACTATAACTCTCAATTTCTTTACTTAAGAATTCAGTGCAATCCCAAAAATAATAGAATAAAGGCTCAGAATCAGGACTACATTTTAAATATTACTCTAATTTACTTAAAAAGTTAATAGAATAACACATTTTGCATCAACACGTATTTTTGGACAATAATTATAAAACTCAGATGTCTGGATTGACTGACTGTTTGTAATCCTGAATGATTACCAGCAAATCAAACTTTTTACAAAGGCGAATGCAAAAGTATGATCAAAATCAGGGAAGGTCTGTGAAACCAGGGACAGTGACAGGTATGCATTACTCCTCAATGAGGGAAATAAGTGACTTACTCCTGCTGCTGTTTGACAACGGCTAAACGGCAGCCACTGATCTGGTGTGGCAGTACCAGTGTTGCACAAAGTGTTGCTATTTGCTTAAATATCTACAAACCTAGTACCACTATGGCTTATGCTTGTGTGTGTCTATGTGTGTATGTAAAAAATATCACAGACTTTTATATGTCCATGCACCCAATAATGCCAGGACACAGATATTATTATTCTGGGTTATCAGTAAATAATGTACCTAACAAGTAATTATATTTCAAATGTAAGACATAAAATATATCACAGAACATTCAGACACTTAGATCTTCTTGAAGTCTGGTGCCCCCCCACTCACCAGACTGTATAAATGGATACTGGAGGCTCCCTTAATCATCTTTTACTCTGTGGGGACCCCCACAAAAGCTGTTGCTGGTTGATGAAAAATCAGAAGATAAAATTTTCTGATTGAGCTGTTTAACCTGAACAGTGCTGAGATATGACAATTTTAGGATAAAGCTAATAATAGCCTTTGGTTTCAACCACACCCATTCTAAAACCAGCCCTGCTCAAATGTGTGTGTACAGAAAGCTGCTGCAGGTTATGGGGGGCTGGGGACTGTGTGTTTATTACAACCTTAATTTTCATCAGTTAAACCTTAGAGGTAAGCACATGAAGTCATTACAGCTTGTGTTTGAGCTGAGGACAGTGGGGTCATTGTTTATTTACTTTTCACACAGACCTCAGAAGTGTAAAAAGAAGGTTACTATAGCTTGTGTAGAGGTGGTATACCATCTAGGAGAAAAAAATTAGAATATATTACTGAAATCATTCTCACAGTCACACATCAGGCACATATACCTGGGGCTGACTTTGAGAGTTAGGGGTGAGGGTTAGTGGTGAGGAAGCATGCAATGTATATGTATATCAGCAGACACTTGAAATATATGATTAAGGCAATTTAAAGAAAAAAAAATAAGCCTGAAATTCTTTTCTTTTTCGTGATTTTTCTTTAGGCCACCATTAGAGTAAAATGCTGAGAGTATGCTGAGAATATGCTTTAAAATGTGTCCCAGTTCATCTGTAACCCTATGGCTTCTTGGGCCCTTGCTTATTTGAGTTATTTCCTAAATGATTATTACTGTGCTGTCTTGTTCAGGAAAGGAGTGCTAAAAGGATGCAAGGAAAACTAAAGCTGAACAGCAACAGTGAATTTCTTTCCTTAATCATAATTTCTGTTCAAGCCATTATTGGATGAAAAGGTTGTGTAAAAAGAAAAAAAAATGTTAAAATGCACTTCAGCGCATATAGAAAATTATGGCTGCTTGAAAAAGCTAAGAGTAAGGCAGAATGTGAGAAAAGGAAGAAAAAAGTAATGTGCATGATATGGGGATCCCAAAAAGGGGGGGGGGTCAAAGGAGAGGACTGTGGGGTGTGCGGAGGGTGTTGAAATGGCAGCCTAGTCATCAGTTCATTTAGGTCCAGACCTGTACATAGAGTTATTGCAATGTATCATTGTTGCAACTAAATGCCAGTAACTGTAAGTGTCTATTTGTTAAGACAGGTCAACATAGTGTAGTATATAGGCCTGGTAAGAGCTTGTAGCTACAGGTTTATATGTGCGTACTTCTCCTAAAAGTTTGCAGCACAAACTAAAAGGTTTCTTAAGAGGGGTGGCACTGATAGAATGATACTTATACTGGAAGTGCCTAGGGGGCCCCCAACTTGACATTTGCTGGGAGCCCCCAGAATGTTAACACTGGCCCTGCTGATATGTGTTGCATTACATTTATCTGATGAAGTTATTGGTGTATGAATAAAGAACAAAAGCGATAATTTTAAGAACAGGTCATGGTGACTCCCTAAGTTTGCCGAGTAGAACATGTTTCTAGTTTTTCCACAGATGAGATATAACTTTGAAAAATGTCTTCTTACTGTGCTATTTTTCTATAGTATAAACAAACTATGGTAAGTTATTTAGTAGGTATTTTTATTACAATGTAATTACTGATGCGCATTAATATGAATATTGGAAATGGTTCATATTTTCTGGTTCAAATGCTAGGTGAAATGAAAAACTATCTAGGTGTAGAAAGATCATTGTACATATATTTATATCATACTGAAATCAGCCTCTGCCATGGATGGTTTAGTATTCACAGTTAGTTTTGTCTATGTTGTGCTTATTTGAAAATCTAGTAAAATGTTATTCTTAAAACACTGAACAAGATAGAGAAACAGCCAGTGGAAGAATGTCAAATACATGAATAAATCAATAGTTTATTTCTCCTTTTTAGTTAAGAAAGATTGATTTATTTTATTATGAATTTATTTCTTTTCTGTATTGTAATAATCTGTAAAATTTGCTAATATGATTATATAGTATGATTTACATGGAAAATTTGTTGTCTTTTTTTTTTATAGGTAACCATTTTTTGGCACTTTGAATCTCAGAGGAATCATACCTGTGATAACTGATTATATTCATTCTTTGGTGTTTGGAGGCCGATCCTGATCAACAAACCTTAAAGTCTAAAGGAGGTTTTCTCCATGTGTTGGCTTGACTGTGAAGTTAACCTACATTAATGATACATTGTTGGTTTGTATATTTCACAGCTGAATTTCCCTTCCAATCATTGCTATCCATTACTGTGCTTACCCTTAACCTTCTATTGTTATTGTACTGTACTTCGCTTGGACTGTCACACCATATTATGCAAATCTCATTCCCATTTTCTTGCCGTAATATTCTTCTTGCAGTCTTACTTTTCCATTTCATTTAAAAGATGAATTGACATTTATAGGTTGCTTTCATTCATTAATGCTATTTGTTTTCTTATATTAATATGATTCTCTGTTGTTTTCATTTCTCTTGTATTGGCATAGTCCCAAGTATGCATTCCCATTCCAGGCTGAGCGATAGCTATTTTTATGATACTTACAACTCATTTAGAATATAATTGTCTTCTTATACATGGGAGTACACACACACACACACACACACACACACACACACACACACACACACACACACACTCACATGTGCGCACGCATGCACACATTCCTACACATACATGCTCACAAATTATTAAGAAAAAACACTTGAAATTTGAATAGTAAGGTAACCATACCTAAATGACTGACAGTAGTCCCTGCAAAAGATGAATGTCTTCTATGTCAGCCATACTGTCCTCAGTGTTTGCTACATCCTTTCTACTGTTATACCTGTAGGAGTTTTATGCAATGGCAACATTTGCTCAGGGAAACTTGATGCCTTGTCTGATAAATATAGCAAATTTTTGCCAAATTCCACTGCCGGGTATTATTTTTTATCAGCCTTCATTTAATGCTCCAATTTGAGAGGCACTCTAAAGCTATGCACCTTGACATGAAGATCTCTGTACTGCAAATACCAAAACCATCTGCTCTGAGCTTGCGTTACTGCAATCACAGTCAGCAATGCTGCTGCACTTTTAGTCTACTTAGATATTTCCTTTAGATAGAGAATTGATTTGATTTTCTCTTATCACTCTTGATGTCCTCCAGTCATCTACTTTCTAAACTTTTTGTCATGCTAAAGATCATGACGGTAGCAGCTAAGTAGGGTAGGACAGACATCCTATTCCCAACAACAGTCTCCACCTCATGCTGTGGGATCCTCAAATGTTTCCAGGCAGCTGAGAAATGCAATCCCTCCAACATATCCTGGGTCTGCCATGAGACGTCCTTCCTGTTGGTCATGACTTGTACATCTCTTGCAGGAGGCTGCCAGGTGGCATCCTCATTTGCTATCTAAACTACCTCAACTAACATTTTCTCCCAGTTGATCACTGGCTGCTGAGCTCACCAATATATCTTGCAAGAGTGAGTGCAGTTAAATTGACAATGAACCACATTTGTGCCACTTATGATACAGTCTTACCCTTTCAGTCACTACCAAAAGCTCATGACCATAAGTGAGGATGAGAACATAGACTGAGAGTTAAACTGGCAATTTAATTTCCTAGCTCATTATTTCACCAAAACAGTATAAACAGTACACCGCATTGTACACCGCATTGTATACCGCATCGCCTATAAACTGCTACCATGTCCATCCTCTGGCCACTTTCCAAATCCTCTATAATATTTTTAAATAACACACTAAGATACATATACTCCAAAATCTCAGGTAACTGCTGTGTCCTTCCAACTGAAAAGAGCAATCCAGTCTTTTCTGAGAGAGAACCATAGATACTTTCACTTTATCTTGGAAATAATGGCTTATTTGAAAGCACTTGTGTGGTACCTGTAATCAACTGCCTTACAATTGCTTGTCTGTGTTATTTTAATTTAGGCACAGACTTATTTTGTAGCTTTAAACAGCTACATGGTATACTATAAACCATTCCTTGCCATGCCGGTATTTTGTTAATTGCACACCCTGGTTATAATAACTAAATATATTGCCTAATACAAAGGTACATTAGCACAATGGTTATATAAAAGACAGTTTTTATGTTTACATTGCTGGTTCATGTTATTAGTGGGTAAACACTCAGACCTCTTGATAATTGCATATGCAGTGCTAAATGTGAAATTACATTGTGATGGCCACTGGTATGTCTGTGGCAGTAATGAATCTAACAAAAACACATTAGTGCAAATGATAATGCTCCTTCTGGTAGTGTTTTGTAAGGCACCTGTTATAGAAATGAGAAGTTCTCACACCCTTACACACCAAAGGATACAACTTAAGTTATGCTTCAGTTAGAACAGATTGACAATGCGGTTAGAATAAGCCCTCAAAATGGCTGCTTATGTAAAGCTTATGTAATACTTTTATTAGAAAAAGAAATATCCTTTGCAGTTCAGAGCAGTTAGTCTGTTTGGCTTTGTTTCTTTGAAGTGACATTTGTTCATTAAATGAAGTTATATCTATTAAATTCCAAACATTAGTGTGAATCAGGGCAATTGTATTTATTACACATGCAGCAAATCAGACACGAAAGTGGGCAATAAGCATCCTTTATTACTTCAGAACAGTAATTCATGGATAACTGTCAGCACTTAAAATTCTGGAAGAAGATTAAGCAATATTTAATTACATTTCAGGTGTAGCAAGATGGTACTGACTGCATTCTTAAGTATGTATACATGCCTGGGATGAGCACAAGAAATGTATCAGAGGGAGCATAGGAAACGCATAAGGAAAATCAAAATGTTGTTGACGTGAAGTTCTGCTGCAGCATGCCCTTATCTAAGTAGCTGATTTTTACTGTATTTACAGAAGGAAAAATAAATGAGTATTTCTTTGAAAGGATAATACACAAGCAGGAAACTAAAGCAGAATCGTCATTAATGTATGTGTACATGTGCAAATGCATTGTGTGCATGTGTGTGTGTGTGTGTGTGTGTGTGTGTGTGTGTGTGTGTGTGTGTGTGTGTGTGTGTGTGTGTTCATAGGTTCATAGGTTCGTAGGTTCATACTAGGCTATCTGCCCTAGGGCATTTATAAGCCTAGCCGGAGTGTGTATGGCTTTCGCCACCCATATTAAATTAATTTTGCTAAGCCCTTTTTCGAGGTTAGTATACTGGGCCTCTGTCTAACAGTGACACAGAAGTGATATCCGGGGTAAACCTACGATCTCCCATCCACTCATCAAGATTCCTCTTGAAGAGAGTCAATGAGGGACTCTGCCTAACCTGGACTGGGATTTTATTCCAGAGTGAAGGGAGCCTCTGGGTTATGAATCTGTCCCTCCAGCATGTCCTATTTATTTCAGTGCTGAGGTTCAAGTCTCGAGCGTAGCTCTATGGGATTTGGATTTTCTGAGGTGCAGCATGTCCATTAATTCCGGGTTGGACATGGCTTTATACGTCAGGCACAGATCGCCTCTGAGCAGGCGGTATGCCACTGAGTAGAGCTGGAGTTTCTTTAACCGGGCAGCATACGGCATCTGTTTGAGCCCCTTGATCCTCTTGGTGAGGTACTTTTGGGGTCTTTCCAGTTGCTGCAGGTGTCTGGTAAGGTACATCCCAAAAGGGGCATTGTACTCAATTATGGGCCTGATGAGGGATGAGTAAAGCGGCACGATGACCTCCCTTGATCTAGATGTGAATCCCTTCATGATTAGGTGGGCTATATAAAATGTTTTTCTAACCACTTTGGCCACGTGGTTGTCAAATGAGAGATTGCTATCAACTTGGGTCCCCAGGTCCCTAATTACTTCTTCTGTACTTAATGGATTACCACCTATGTGGTAATTTGTGGGCACTTTGTTTTTGCCAAAGGGGATGACTATACACTTTTGGCATTTAGCTTGAGGCCATGGCTCTGGCACCAGTTGTCTGTTTCTATGAGGCCCTTTTGGAGGATGCTTGTGTCGGCTGGAGAGTCTGTTATGGCACCCAGTTTGCAGTCATCATTGGTCACCCACAGTCCTTCCATGTTGGCCTGTACCTCCAGAAATATATACCGAACAAGAGAGGTCCCAGGACTGAGCCTTGTGGGACGCCACTTGTAACTGGTTTGGAGTCTGACATGGCTCCAGCTATTCTAACCATGTGGGTTCTGTCCTTGAGCCAGTTTGCAGCCCATCTAGTGACATAGGGGTTTATATTTAAGCTGGTGAGCTTATCTATAATGCCCGAGTGGGGTATTGTATCAAAGGCTTTTGCGAGGTCCAGGTAGGCTGTGTGGACCACCTTCCCCTTGTCAATGGCCTTGGCGACTGTTTCAAACAAATCGACCAGGTTCAAGAGGCAGGATCTGCCCTTAACAAAGCCGAACTGGGTAGGATCCAGTGTCTGCAGGTCCCCAATATCTTTATTTATAAGGTCCATGATGATCCTTTCCATAGCTTTGCAGACCAAGCTAGTGAGACTTGTGGGGCGATAGTTTCCAGGATCCGTTGAGGCACCACCTTTGTGGAGAGGGACCACTGTTGCTGTACGCCACTCTTTGGGTACATATCCTGTTGTAAGGCTGAGATTGAACAGTAGTATTAGGTTTGGGTTTAGCTCTTCTTGGAGTTCATGTAGGACGCAGCCCGGGACATCATCTAGTCCCATTGATGCTGTGTTTCTTGGCTTGGAGAGGGCAGCTCTTACCTGAGCATCTGAGATGTCAGGGGGGCAGCACTCTGCTGGGATAGATATTAGCCCTTTTGGTGGGGTGGGGGGGGGAGAAGTTTGCGCTGAAGCTGTCAGCTAGGATGTTGGCAATGTCTGTGGGTTCGGTGTATTTTTTGTCATTTTGGACTAATTCTGAGCATATCTGGGAATTCCCACCTAGGTTCCTAACATAACTAAAGAAAGCCTTGTGATTATCCTTAGTGTCCTGTGCAATTTTTCTCTCGAAGCTGGCCTTAGACGATTTTATGAGTGCCCGTAGTTTTTTGCTAATACTGATCAGAGATGCCTTCCCTTTTTGGGATTTTGCTCTGTCATGTAATAGATTCCTCCTTCTATTGTATAGTTTGTTTAAGGCTGGGGTCCACCAGACAGGACATCTGCTTTTGGAGGATTGGGTCTTGGTTTTATTTGGGATTGCATGATCCATGCATTCCTGAAGGTGTTCATAGAATGTGTTTATAAAGGATTTTGTGGTCTGGGCTGTATTATCCACAGGCCCGGGGGCTTTGAAGGATTCCACCTTGGTTTTGAGGAGTGTAAAATTTGCTTTAGAGAAGTTTTTCACTGTGGTTTTCTGGGCATGGGGTGGGGTCGGGATGTGAATATCCAGTGAGATTAGTTTATGGTCTGATCTTACCAGTGAGGGATACACTTCTGGTCTGGAGCATAGAGTCCCCATGTTGGTGATGATCAGGTCCAGTATGTTTTCCCCTCTTGTGGGAGTGGTAACAAGTTGTTCCATAGCATTTGAGTTTATAAATTCTAGGAACCTTTGGGTTAGGCTGTTGGAGCTAGAGTAATTCTCCCAGTCTATGGTTGGGTAGTTGAAGTCACCCAATATAATGGTGTTTGGAGAGACCTTCATATTTTCCAGTGTTCTCAAGAAGGCCGAGTGGGGTTCCTGGGTTTGGGAGGGTGGTCTGTAGCAGGCTATAAACTGGAAGGCAGTTTTACCCACTGTTAGTTGCACATGGATAGTCTCTGATGCTTCGTGCTGTGCCACCAACCTGGAGGTGTGGGTATCTTTGATGAATATTGATACTCCCCCTCCTTTTGTGGTTCGGTCCACGTTTTGGGGCCAAAAAGCATGGTATGAGGTATAACCTGGTAGTGCTGGGGTGCTCTCGAGAGCCTTGAACCAGGTTTCTGTTACTGCACAGATATCGATGTTCTCCATTCTAAGGAGAGTTTCAAGTGCGTGCATCTTGAGGTTTAGACTTCTGGCGTTGAGTAGCATTACTCTTAGTTTCTTATCCCTTGTGATACCTATGGAGGTGGGTTTGTCTTTTGAGCCTTGCCTAAAAAGGCACTATGGGGGTAGCAAGAGCCTTTGCCAATATCCGAAAGCCCAGGGGTGACAGGTGCAAGCTATCCCTAGTGAAGCATCGTGGCTTGTTGAGCATGTCATCCCAGGCTGACAGGCATTGGATCCTCTTTGAATGACACCAATACTTAAGCCAATTGTTGAAATTGATAATCTTGTCTTCATACTGTGGCATCATTCTTGGTGAGGGTAAGATGCTACTCAAGGTCAGGGTCATACCGGCCTGGGCTACATGCTCAGAGAGCTCCTCTATGTCTCTTTTCATGTAGTCCAGGGAGGTACGTCTCAGGTCATTCACACCAGCATGGACAATGACTGAGTCATATTTGTACTTGCCTTGGAGTGACCTGAGTGCTTGTGTTATGTGGCGGATCCTAGCGCCCGACAGGCAGCTCACCGTGACCTTCTCCTTGTTCAGCCTGGTGAGTGGGACGTCAGTGTGCCTGATGATAGAGTCACCTATTACAAGTGTATCAGGTGTGTTGTTTTGCCTTAAGGGCTGTGACTGTTCGGCACACTGGCTTTGTGAGATATGTGTTGCACGTGTTTTGTTTTGGGGTAGCGGTTGCTTGGGTGTCTGCTTTGGAGGTCTCTGCTGCTTAGGCAGATTTTTATTTAGAGCCTCCAAGTATGTTTTTGTGTGTTTATGTGTTTGGTTTGCTGTCATGGTAGGTCTATGTGAGACTGGAATTGTAGTGAGTGTGGTTTCCTTCTCCTCCTGACTGGTTACGCCAGTACTGAGTTGAGAGAGCTTAGCCTCCAGTTTGGCTATATGGTTGCATCTCTCACATGTGTTGGAATTTGTTGGGAGGAGGAGAGGGTTGTCTGTGTACATGAGGCAGTTGTAACATTGCCTCAAGATTCCCAGATTCACCAGCTGGACTGGAGAGGAGATTGACAACTGACCTTTGGACATGCTAGAATAGTATTGGGAATTTCTTTATAATTGAAAAAATGGCCAATGGGGAGCAAGGTACTCCAGGGGGAGTTTGTGAGGGTGAAGTGCTTTTAATTTTTTAGTGCTGACTTATATAATTGCTTTAGTGAGCAAGTGCCAGGTAACTTAAATGCAAAAATGTCAAACAGTAACTTTCTTTCAAGTGAAACAAGGAAATAAGTACAGTAAGCAATGCAGATATCACTAGGGATCCACAGAAGCGCTGAAAAGCTGTGTTTTAGGTGAAATTAGCTTTTCAGGGAAATAACAAGCATACAAACAAAACTAGATTCAGCAGGCCTGGATCTAGTCTATGCTACAGCAAACAAGGTGTACCAATTACAGTAAGAAATAGTTCAACTATGCAGGCACTATAAGCCTTTAACCAGAAATTCCCAGCTCAGAATGGCAGAGTCCAGCCTCTTCTCCCACAAGAGTGCAGACCATGAACCTTCTTAATGTAAAATAACTGGCCTGAAGCCCTGGTGCTTAAACCAGAACTAATACACTTTTAGAATAACAGACACTGAGCCCTCAATCAGCAGTTCCCAACTTAGAAGGATGTAAGCTACCTGTCCTGCCACCACAGTGCAGCCCACAGACCTTCCTAATGTAAAACAACTGGTCTAAAGCCCAAGTGCTTAAACTAAAAGGCTTAGAATAAGTTACACCAAGCAGTAATAAATACAATTGAGTACTTTTAAGATGACGCAAAAGCAAAATAAAGTAGGAAAAAACACAAATACAGTAAAAGCAGATAATTTTTTTTTTTTTTTTCCCAGTGGAAAGAGAGAAAGGAAAGAGAGAAAGGAGTAGCGGAAACTAAGCTGATTGGCCTTCTCAAATGTTCTCCCTGTACTGGGTAGAATGAGGTAATGACACTAGACTGGGAGGAGGGTCCCAGATCAAATTTACACTAGGGGCGGGCAACTGCAAAGCCACCAACTATAAAAACACTATACAAGCAGGGAGGGAGGCTGGGAAACAAACTGCAGAAATGTTTCACAGCTGAAAAGCAGCAGTGAGCCTTTAAATTAAAGTTTTAAACAGCTAAAGGAGCCTCTAGAAAAAAAGAGTTTACTGTAACCAGTTATCAGAAACAAACAACCCAACAGATGCTTAATAAAGGTGGACAGTTTCCAGTTAATACCTCACACACAGTGAAACTAGCTAGAAAAATACACAGTACACAAAGTGCTATAAATAACAAAGAAATAAAGAACAAAATAAACAAAAAACAGGATACTTAATGTTATATATTATAGCTCTGAGTTTCCTCAGTGTCCTTCCTTCGATCAGTTCACTGTGAAATTACATTTCAGGTGTAGCAAGATGGTTGTGTGTGTGTGTGTGTGTGTGTGTGTGTGTGTGTGTGTGTGTGTGTGTGTGTGTGTGTGTGTGTGTGCAGTAGGGGCAGTAACACTGAGAGTAGTTCAGATGAGGGCTGCAAAATCTGGTAAGTATCCATCTCTTTGAAACAGCCAGAAAAAGTAACATGGTTTGTGTCTTGCAAAGCTCATTACTGGTCACAGGAAGATCCCAATAACTGGAAAATTATCTTAATTTCTACAACTGCCATCTGTATAAAGCTGTTGTCAGTGATTGTCAAAGAGGAGTTCAGTATTTTTGAATTTCAGGGCAATGTAGTACCTGAAAAACAGGCAGCATAACTTCAAAAATGCACGTGATCAATAGCATGGCTTACAAACTTACTAGCCAGGCTCGTTATTTCTGCTTGGTATTTCTAGGGAAACTAGAAGAAACTTTTGTCATTTTCCATTCTAGAAGTGGCAATATAGTGATTGTCATTAAAGTGCCTTTCAGAAAACTGTGCTCACAGAAAAGTGTACCCATGTAATCAAGACCTGACTACGTGTTTTATCTAGTTCTTGTTTTAAGGGGTTCTCTACCAAAGCTGATAGCAGAGAGGTGCATATTTAGTGTTGCTGCCTTCCAGATCTCAATTGTCCGGGTCTAAGAAGGGGTACCTCCTTTGTGTAGTCTGCAAGCACTCCTTGTGTCAAAGTTTTTTTTTTTTTTTCAAGAAGCTCCTGCTTCCTCCCAGGCCAAACTCTGGATAAATTATCAGTCTTCCAGTTCACCCACAGGTGTGCATGTGGTATGCAAATGAGTGTGATTGCATATGCTGCAGAGTCCTTAAGGGACACAGGCAGTACTCCAGGAGTGAATTTGGATTAATGGATGGTCAGGGTACTGCAAATTCACTCCTGGGTTACTGCCCATGTCCTTTATGGATAGAGGCAGTATGTAAAACGATTCAGGGCTCCAACACCCAAAGACCCACTACCCTGATATTACCCCATCCCATGTTTGGGGAATTAAGATATAATATTGTCATATCTTGGGTATTATTGGCTAGGCCTGTAAAGGCTCTTGTGCCATTAGCCTAGTAATCACCTATGAGCCTATAAATACTTCCTTTCTGGGGGGAGGGGTTCCCAGGCTTAAGTGTGACACAGTAGTGATTGGTGCTATACCAATACTATCACTATCTTAAAGATCTAGATTGCAGTATGTCAGTGATTTCTCCATTCCTTGAGAAACAGGCATATCATTTTCAGGGATATTTCCATGAATGGGGCATGAACTTTTAATTTTTAACCTCTTTTATGTGTTGTTATGTGATGCAACTTGGTGAAAAATTTAGCATAATACCATAGGTTAGTGCTTTCTCTATGTGGTAGAAGTTTTCAATGTAAATATAAAGAGAAAATTGTAAAAAAGGAGATATGTACTACATAGATTTATTTATTTTATTATTTATTTATTTATTTACATTTGTTTACCGGGAAATTCCAACTGGGCACACGTCCTTTTTCAGTGGAGGCCCGGGGAGAAAAGCTCCACAGAACAATAATTGAGCAGCAGAGTACATGAAGAACAACTGAATACACACACAATAGCAAATAATACATACACATTAGCTATACATCAGAAAACAAACCAAAGGAACACAAACTGGTAAATCCACAAAACAAAAAAGGCGAGAAGGTTCCAGAAACAAAACTCCTTTATTCACAATTAAATGGTAAGCACTTTCACCGGCCAAAATGCGCCAGCTTCTTCAGACCAAATTCAAACATATATCTGAATATGTTTGAATTTGGTCTGAAGAAGCTGGCAAACATTAGCTATACATACAATATGAAACATAGTAATGAACAGATATACCAATATATAGCTAAAGGCTAGGAATAAAGGTAGAATGTATATGCAGATAGTACTAAGCTCAAATGATACTGTTCTAAACTCATATACCTAAATCTTATATACAAATATTGCACTGAACTCAAGCAGATATAAAGCAGAAGCTCCACACGAAGGTGGAACAAGCTAGAAGGGCTAATGGGATGGAAGGGGAAGATAGAGGAGTAAGAGAGGAGACTGAGTGAGTAGTATATGTGCTAGTGAGAGGAAGCCAGGTGTAAGTCAGTTGGATATGTATTTTGGAGTTGGGATGAAGTGAGGTAGTTAAGCATGTTATAACATCTGAGAGATTGAGTGAGGAGGGAAGGGGAGGGTAAAGGGTGAGCCAGAGCCTGCAGAGGAAGGAATGCAATGATCAGATGGTGTGAGGCACAGTGGCTAGGGGAGGGGAGAGGAAGAGGAGGTGAAAGGACAGTTACTAGTCGGGATTGGTGCAGGGGCATAACCAGAGAGTTTTTAAATGAGTTTTTATTGCATTCTTGAAGTGATTGCAAGACGGTAGTGTGGTTATAGAGGGGGATATTGTTCCATAATCTGGATATGACACAGGAGAATAGTGCTTCTCCCCCTGAGTTCTTGGGTTTGGTCACTAAAGTAGATTTTGCTGCTGCTGCTGCTGCAGCATAGAGGTCTAGTGGAGCAGTAGGGCTGGAGAAGGTTTTTAAGGGATGGGCTTTAAGAGGATGGTTTACTAACTTGTGGGCAAGGGAGATAAATAAACTGGCAAAGAGTTCCTTGTGATCAGGAACATTATTAACTGCTTCACAAAAATGGAGACACGGTCTAATGAGGGCGACATATTAAGCATTTACAAAACATTTCTTCTATGGCATATGTGATGGCTGGGGGCTGCTGGTTTTAGTTCTTAATTGAATGGATTAACCAAATTTCCCATCATATTGCTGTTATTTATAGTGATAATGTTGACTGCTGTTCTGCTTTAGTTGGCACTGGATGCAGATGAAATAGGGACTAATCATAAAAACCCACCTCCCCACCTTCATTACTAGTCATTTACCTGATTTACAAACCTGATGCTTGTCCACCCTCATCAAACACAATATTGCAGTTGCACATCAGAACATTTATAATCCAGTGGTCCTTCTGCTGGCTTCTTCAGTTTTCTTCACATTTGATTAAATTAATCAGCAAATAAGTATCAGATGCCTACTTGTTTTAAATGCATCTGGTTCAACAAACTGAAATCTGCCTGCCAGCCAGCCAGCTGGCTGAGGATTGGCTATATTATTCAATGGCATGTAAGTCTCCTATACTGAGCTCCAACCTTCAGTAACAAGCTCTACCTTATAAATCCCAGAACACTTCCACAGGAAGCAGCTCAAACTGTATATTGAAAATAAAAATGTTAAGAAGGGCAGTATTTCAAATAAATAGTTTCTTAACTTGCTGATGCATCCTTGTCAGCTTTATCGTAATAAATAATCAGATTCCTTATTGATTAGAAGTGTGTTCTGCAATGTCAGTATGATACCTGAGGAACTGATGCTCATTCAAACTGATAGCATTAAGAGACTGAAATGTGGGGAGTCAAGAAAACAAAAACATTGCTGATACTGATGGAATAAAGTGAACAGAAAGTGTATCGCATCATCATAACAAATGTAGAAAAAGGCTTTGTTAGGCCCACCAGGGTGATACACTAAATTTTTGTTTTTCCTTTGAGCACTTTGACAAATTTGAAGTCATTTTACCATTAGCAAAGATAGCCTGAGTCTTAGGTATGCCCTGATAACCTTAACGATAAAAAAATGGCTTACGTAGTTGTTGAAAAATAAGCTAGAAAATGAACAATAAAAGAGACAGTCTATGTTCAGTCTTCTTAATGATTGATCCATGTCTTATTAAATTAGACATCAATAGATGACAATAAAAGAACATTGAAAGGAAAAAGAAAATAGGAAATGAAAGACTCAGCAATTTTTAGAGTCAGAGAACCTACCACATTCATAGCATGTCCACATATTCTAAGCTTGTATTCTCATTTTATCTTTCATTTAAACTTACTATATATCTGAAAACTTGTACTTGCATGTGTGTATCTGTGACCATGTGAAGGGCACAAAATAACATCCACAGAAGGCACTCTAGTCACGGGAATATTTATTTTGCACTTTCATCCAAAGACTTCATCATTCTGAATATAATTTAATAGAATCAGAAAAGTGAATCAAAGAACGCATGAATGTATGCATGGTCCTAAAAATGTATGCCGGGGCCCATGGTTTGAAAACAGCCCAAAGATAAACTTAATCTGCCACTGGCCAGGTGCATTTACTATGAATGTGGGTTTGAATACAATTTAAATGAATGTGAGTTTCAAGGGCAGAGAACTGTTGCTCATGATAAGTCTCTTTTCTTTGTAAGACTGTATTGTTTGTTTAGCAAATGGTTATCAGTGATTGTGCTATAATATTTGAAATAAAAGTTTTAAATTAAATTTAAATTAAATCTAAATTATCTTTATTAATTGTAGAAGTAAAGAAAAAATGGTATGCACACTGACAGGTTTGAACAGTGTTTATGGTAACTCGGGAGAAATAACCAAGTAATGGGATACTGGAATGGTTGCGGTGGTGATGGGGCCTCATCCATTATCCTGCCTAGGACCCCATTTGACCATGATCTGGTTCTAGTAGACAGAAGAAATTGTACAGGTGACCATGTATAGAACATTGTCTGTATTGTTGTAAGTGCCTACCCACCCCCTACAAAAACACACACACACACACACACGTGCACATCACATTTTATATTTGATCACATTGTTTGGATTTGTAGAATCTGTTGTGAAGTGAATGTTTTTATGCAGTACAATCTAGTTATTTTTGTTGCATTCTCTGAGCATTGGCTTCACAGTATACTGCACAAAAAAGTATACTGTATGATTTTACGCTGATAGATGTGAGATGCACATGTTATTAGAAAGGAGAGGACAGCGGGAACTTAAGTACATGAAACATTCTTAGTGACTTAAATTCTGTATGGACTAGACCAAAATAGAATAGAAAGGTAGTACTGGTGACAGTAAAACTAAACCCTTAATGGACAAATGAAATATGAAGGAAAATGTGCGACAGAAAAGTATTGACAAAGAAAATATCCATATCATCCAAAGGAAAGAATCAAGAGCTAGCAGGATCTGATCAGTCATTCAATGGGAATTATTTTATTTTAAGACTGAAATAAATTGCTGATTTTTTTCAACAAATATAAAACCATAAAGCATTGTAGAGAATCTGAGGTCTAATATTTCTTAATATGTATAGATCTGCTTTTCTTAGGTCTGTCACATTCAAAATGTATTAACAAATGTCTTTTTGAAAAGCATTTTGTGACTGGAATATTTTATGGCAAGATTTCTTCTTACAGAATTTTGTGTTCAGAATTTGTTATCAAGTAGACCTCACCATTAGAATAAAATATCAAATGAAGTCAACTTTCATTTATTTGTATTTTTATTATCTTTCCACATATGATACCCATCAACCTTGATATGATTCTGTCAACCCATTCATTCCTCTAATAGAGTGACAAAAATTACTGGGAGGCTGTCACCCAGGCAGTCATCATGGCTTTTCCTATTTTCAGTCTAAGATCCTCCTCCTCAAGGTGATTGATGTGTGCACTTGAATATGCAAATTCTGCTGTCTTTCCTCTCCAATGCATGTATACACTTTCCTGCACATGCACCATCAGAAAACTACTGCATTACAGCAGCTCAAAAGAGCCAACTGCATATGCCCATCTGGTATGAAGCATATTGTATACTCATTCAACCAGTGTAACAACTAAGCCAACCCCACCCCCCCAGCACCCATCAGCCACTCACACCCACCATTTCTGGGCAGCTCTGCCAGTGCATAGGCCTGTAATCCAACCCTGGTCATCTGAGCTGTAGTCTGAATATTAGCCTTCTGTGCCATGTAGATAGCTGTAGAATTTAACTTGTCAACAGTGATTTCTTGTAGTTATTTTTCTTTTCTTCATATCACTTTCATATCACTTTATTTAATTTGCAAGAAGGAATGATATTTATGTATTGCAGTCATTCACCTGTGTTACAATTGCAGTCCCTTAATAGCAACAGTGGTTTTGCCCATAAAAAAATGTGATGCTATCAACAGAAAAGTATGACTTTACTGAGACATTTAAACTGATATACAACATGAGAATTGAAAGCAATGATTTCTGTGGTGCACAGGTATTCCTTACATGTAAAGGACATATTGAGCAAGTATGTAAATAGATATGAAGATAAGATTTAAACAAAAATTGGGTGCCTATAATTATTTTAATCTCACCTTCTTCTCAGGGAAGTTATGGAAAAAAATGAATAGGCTGATAGATTCCCTGAAATGCTAACCTGTTTACAGATGTTGTATATCAGTGTTTAATACTGTAGATGTTTTTCCAGTCCAGCTATGTGTACTGGGTCTCAATTAACAGTGGCCAGTAACATTCGATGAGTGTGGTTTTTCTAAGGTACAGGAAAGCCTTTAGTGTACCATGCCTTGCAAGAGGTTGAACAGGACATTTAAGTGTTTATGGAAGGAGCCTGACACTGTTATTTATTTGGGATGCTGACTGATTGATCCAAAGTAGAAAGATTTGATTAGAAAACCCACTTGTGAGAGATACAATTACCTATTTAGTTTGGCAACAGATCTCTTCATAGCCTTGAGCGTCAGTAAATAGCATCACAAACACAGATCTATATATACTGATGTTGTCAAAAAATCCTTGTCCCAGCCCTCCTGGTTAACATACTAGCAAGCCTCAGCCACCTAGATACATTGCTAAATCGATATCCTCACTTACACCTGCACCCACAATACTATAAGTATGAATCACTCTGACTGCAAGCCTGTATCAGTAAAAGCATCAGACCTGCAGTGAATCCTTTCAGTGTCAGAGAGAGTTTGTGGTGATTCCCATATCACACAAACACCAGAGTCACTAGGCTGGATATGTGCAAGGTGAAAGTAAGCTGCTTCTCTGTCAGTAGATTTAAGGATATTACTTGGGCCCTCAGGACCCTTCAACATCTCAGGTACAGCCAATTACCACTTAGTCAATATTTGTGCTGAAAAATTTAGTTCTCTTTTCACTTAACCTTCCCATGCTGCTGTTCTTCTATCCCCCTGGCAGCTGACACAGAGATTAAGGTTGTGAGCTGTAGTTCCTGTGTTACAGGGTTTGATTCCCTCAGCCTTTCTTTGCTTACTGTGTAACCTTGAATAAGTCACTTAACCAGTAATTGCTCCTGGGTTACCCCTGAAAAGGGACTGTGTGTCAGTTGGCCTACCCGATCAACAAATAGGCATTATTATTATTATTATTATTATTATTACTAAATGCTCTTAGATGAACACCATGGTTGTGCAGATTGACAAAATTAAGCTCTCCTTTCATATGTCTGATGAACGTATGATCCTTGTACTGAGCAGTATCCCATGCTCAATAAGATGATGCCAACATTAAAGGGCAAAACAAGTCGGTACAGTAATTAAGTGATAATGTGATGTCATTCTGGTGGGATCCAGTGTGTAACTATATGGGATGAGACGACCAATAGATCCTCTTCTTTGCCAGAAAGAACTTGTACCTCTCCTCCTGACTAAAACCTTTGATTCCCTAACAGTACCTCTTTTAAGCAAGGTAAAACGTATGGACATTCTCTAGTAGTAAATTCAAGTTTGAACAAAATAAAGGTTGCAGTGCTCAGTGCCAGAAGCCTAAACATGACAAGGTCCTGACTGAGTGACTCAATGAGTGTGCACATTGTAAATGAAGCAGATCCCAACAGAAACAAGGTCTGGCCACCAATGCCTTCTTGAGAGGTCAGACTTAGTATTTAGAAATGCAAGCAATCACTTCTCATAAAACATTTCAGCTGCAGGCCAAACAAAAATGCAATTACTTCTTCATGAATGACTAACATTCAGAAATGCAGGAATCACTTCTCATGAAATATTTCAGCTGTAACCTGAATGAAAACATAGTTACTTATTGAAACCTGACATAACTAAACATTACAAACTCCAACTAAGTAATTCAGCCAAATCCTTATCAGCAATACAATCTATCATATTGTCGATAAATAAAACTTTACATTTCAATGCATATATAAAAAGGTCAGTCATTTCTCTTTTAAATAATGTCATTGTATAATAGCAGTAGCCCACTCCTGGATGTGGGTTTTACAGGATTTACCCATGATTGGCTTTGTTTGATCATTCAGGCATTGTCCTTGTGATGAAACTACACCAACCATGGGGAAATCATGTGAAACTCACACCCAGTCATGGGTTATTGCTAAATTATACGACTGGCCATTAGCATTCAAAAATTAGTACATTGATTGGTCAGCCCAACCAGTGTGCGTGTTGTAAATAAACCATATTCCAATGGAAAAATGTCCAGTTGCCCAGACTTTTAATATATGCTATAAAAATTTTTCTTTTGTTTTGGCATTAAAACAACACAAAATGAAAAGACCGCTGCTGAAAGAAGGAAAGACGTGTTTGACATAAAATTGACAGATGAGAGCTTTCATTCATCAGATGAAGTTCCATTTACAAACTAAAGGCATGAAAGCAACATTCTTTTTGTTTTGTGTTGTTTTGGTTATATTAGTTTATTTGAATATTTAGCATTATTGTATTACATATCAAGGATGGCTTTGTTTTATTTAAAAAACAGAAAGTTACAAAAAGCAGAAACTTCAAATGAACAAGTGAGTCTGGACCGACAAAAATAAAAGGATGATCAGGTGCATTATGCAAAACTACAGAAATGTACCTGATTATCCTTTTATTTTCAATGTTCCATCTCTCCTGTACATTGAAAGTCTCCCAGTTTCTATTTGTTTTTTATTAAAAACAAAACAAAACAAAAAAAAAAAGCAACAGAAATCTTCATTCCTCCATTGCTTCCTTTACTGGGTAAGCACGGCAACAAAAGTTCCATATTCATGAGCAGTACATCAGGAAAGCCCCAAGATACCTTAGCCCTTATGGCCAAACCACGCCAACCATGAGTAAATACAGCATTATTTATTTATTTATTTTATTTATTATTTTTTATTTTATTTTACATTTGTTGACCGGGCTAGTCTAGCTGGATATATGTCCATTTTCAGTAGAGGCCTGGGGAGAAAAGCTCCAAGACAGATACAAACAGACAATAAGTAATTGTTACAAAAAAAAAAAAAAAAAAAAAAAACAAGAAGTAGATAAAGAAGATATTTTATACATTTAAAAGTAAAGATAATAAAACTATATACAAAGTTTAGAGCAAGATAATATAAATATGCTATTGGCTAAAAATAGTATCCAGGTTCTTACTAGATGCTTACTATTGCACTACAGAAGATTAAATTAGTGGAGAGAGAAACAGCTAGAAAAGATATTAGTAGCATTAATGATAGGTAGTCAGAGTTGGTACAAGGGCACAGCCAGTGTGTTTTGAGGAAGGTTTTAAGTTTTTGTTTGAAGAGTGGTAAGGAAGGAAGGGAAGTAAGTTCAATAGGTAGAAGGTTCCAGTTTTTCCCAGTTGTGTTAGAGAATAGAGAGTCCCCTGCCATATTGTGACACTTGCTGATGTTAACTAGTAGTTTATTTGAAGAATGCAAGGCATTAAGATTTTTGTAGGGGGTTATGAGATATGAGAGTATTGGAGTATTGTTTGGCTGGTAAAGAACCTTATGGGCAATTGTAAGTTGGTAGAGTTGAAGCTGGTTTTGAAGTTCAAGCCATCTGAGTTGTTTGAGATTCTGACAGTGATGGGTTCTGAAGGGTTTACCAGTGGCAAATCTGGCAATATTATGATAAGAGGTAGCAAGTTTGAGAAGATTCTTTTTGGATAGGTTAGTGTATGTTGGTGAGGCATAGAGTAGAGTAGAGATTAGATGGGAGTGGGCAATGGCAGTTCTTGCTATTGGAGTAAGGAAGGGTTTGACTCTGTACAGGCAGCCCATTTTTCTGTTAACTGATTTTATAGTGTTGTTAATGTGGGTGTTGAAGTTAAGGTTGTTGTCTATTGTAATACCAAGGAGTTTGGTGGCAGAGTCTGGGTATATGAGGGTACCATTGTTAGAAATGACTGAAATATCTATTGGTGTGGACCTACAAGTAGGAGTAAAGAGCTGGAGCTTTGTTTTTTTGGGATTCAATAGGAGGCAGCGCTTTAAGAACCATGTCTCAACTATGCTAAATACTTTCCGGGTTTGGCATTGCAGTTCAGAAGCAGATTTAGCTGTGCAGATTAATGTAGAGTCATCTGCATATTGTATACAAGTGACATTGGGAATAGCTAAGTAGAGATCATTAATAAAGATTGAAAATAAGAGAGGACCTAGAATGGAGCCTTGGGGAACTCCCAGTGTGACTGGCAGGTGGGATGATAGATTATTTTCCCAGCGCACTGCTTGTTGCCTATTGCTCAGGTAGGAAGTAAACTACTTTATAGATTGAGTATCCAGGGAAAGCAATTTGAGAATATTGATAAGCAATGTGTGGTTTACCATATCAAAAGCCATTGAAAGATCAATAAATAGTGCTGAACAGAGTAAATTGTTTTTGCAGTTTCTATTAATGGTGTCTGTAAAGGATAGGAGGGCAGTGGTGGTACAATGGAATGGCCTAAAGCCATGTTGGCTCTTAGCTAGTGCATTGTGTTGAGTTAGATGGCCTATTAGCTGATGGTGAATGCATTTTTCCATTATTTTTGCTAAGGGGGATAAAAGGGCTATGGGTCTATAGTTAGAATATTCATTGGAGTTGCCACCTTTGTGTAAGGGGATAATGTGTGAGACTTTATAACTGGTAGGGATATATCCTTCTTTAATGGTTCTGTTTATCAGGATGGATACAGGATAAACAACTGCTTTGGCTGCTTTTGGCAGGTATTCATCTGGCATTTGGTCAGTGGAAGGGGTACAAGGCTTCACTTTTGCTAGGAGTTTGAAAATAAAGTTAGTAGATATAGGTTGTAATAGGAAGGTAGAAAGAGTGCTTGTTATGGGGGTGGGAATGCTAGACGTGTCAGGAGATAGCTGATTGGCTAGAGTCTGAATGGCATCTGTGAAGAAGGAGTTAAAGTCATTAGCAGTTTGGATGGGAGTCTCATGGTTAGCTCCTATTGGTGTTGGTGTACTGGAGTGTCCTGGATATAGGAGTCTATTGATATTTGCCCAGAATCTTTGAGGGTTATTTTGGAGTGTTTGCTGTATTTTGTAGTAAAAGTTTTTTTTTTGTCTAAGAGTATGGCTTTTTAGTTGCATTTCTTATTTGTCTAAATGTCTGTTGAGCAGAAGAGCTTTTGGTAGTTCGCCACCTAGTCCAGGCTTTATTTCTAAGTAGGATTTTCTGCCTGGTATCTTTGGTGAGCCATGGGGCTGGGTTTGACCTAATTCTTATATTACGTATAGGTGCATGTTGGTCTAGGATAGTTAAGAATTTAGAGTTAAAGTATTGGACAGCCTCTTCTAATGGGAGGGTTTTTAGACAAGTCCAATTAGAGGCACTAAGTTCACTCAGAAATAGTTCTTGGTTAAAATGCTTCTTGGAACGTAAAGTCCTATATGATGTTGGGTGGGAGATATCTATTTTTTGCCTAATTATATAGGTTAAGCGATGGTCACTTACATCATCAGGGAAGGTGCCTACTTTGTATGTTTGGTGGTGATTATTAATCAGAATCCAATCTAAGGGGCTCTCTTTTTGGTTTGGTTTGTTAATTCTAGTTGGGGAGGTGATGGTCTGAGAGAAGCCATGAAGGTTAATATGAGAAGTAGGATGCTCAGTATTGATGCACTTCCAGTCTATATTGACATCACCTAGGATTAAAGTTTCTTGTGGGAAGGTTGCTGTGAACAAGCTAAGAATATCCTCTAAGGTGCTAATATTATTTCCAGGAGGTAGATAAATGCATAAGATATTTATGGATTTATTAGAATTAAGCTGAATCTTGGAAATAAGGATTTATGCATTATTGTCCTTAGGTGGGGTATAAGGTGAGGTAGTAACTTGTAGCCCTTCTTTGAAAAGAATTGCTACTCCCCCTCCCTTTCATTTTGTTTGGTCATTTCTTAATATATTATATCCTGGTGGGATAATCTCATTATCTTGGGTCTGTGGTTTTAACCATATTTATGTTAAACATAAAATGTCAAAAGAGTATATGTCTAAGAGAGAATGGAGATAAGGAACTTTATTGTTGATGCTTTGGATATTGAGATGTGCTATCAGGAGAGAGTTGGGGAGTTTAATGGGGCTGGGTGGGATAGAGGGATTGGAGGTATCATGATCAGTAGATAGGACATTTGCAGGGCTTGGGTTAGGCTGGATATCACCATTTTGTAAGGATTGATTTTTTTAGAATGTACAGTGCATAATGTAAATTGCTTATTAGAAATTGATATTTCTTGGTTGAGGGATTATAGTATTTAATGTGGAATAGTCTGTGGAACTTTGTGGAACAGATATTATATTTATATTATTTGGAGAGATGAGTATATGAAAGGATGTGTGTTTAGTTGGGTAGTGAAACTGAGAGTAATGTAGGTGCTCAAAGGAGGTTAAGTGATAAGCTGAGGTTATAAGAGATAGTAGTGTGGCAGTATGTAGTACTTTCACAAGTATTGACATAGTTGTGGTAGACATGGGAGAACAGTTGGTTGCAGGGTATTAAAGATAGCTAGGAGAGGTAAAAGCTGGAATATACAAGCTTTGAGTTGTAAGGCTAGGAGAAAAAGTATTAAGTAGTTTGAGCTGTACTTGCTTAGGTACAGTAATAAGGTGTAGTGCTAATTGTATCCAAAGGTGGGAGTTTGTGATTTGTTGGTTGGAGAGGAGGGTGTGGCCAAAAAGTATAAGTTTAGGGGCACTGGGGGGTGGGTGGAAATTGGGGGTAGGGTAGGGGAGCAAAGTGAGCCCACAGGGCGAATGGAGCGGGATTCAGCTTGTTCTAAGGAGTTTTCACAAAAAACAATGTGGAAAAGAGCTCAGGTAAGTCCCGAGGTAGATAAGGTTTTAAATGAATAGTATAGACAGAGTCCAGGCAGGCTGGCAAGGTCAGTATAGTTAGGGAAATAAAAGAAGATTAGAAGAAAGTGGTGAAGCTAAGGAGTGTTACAAGTAGAGTAGGAGAAGGGGAGAAAAAGCAGGAGGCAGGTTGGTTAGTCCTGGTGGTGCTTAGCTCTTAGTTCAAGGGGAGTAGTTTTTAACAGTTTAACATAGAGGCATAGAGCACATACATGAGTTTATTTTCCTTCTTTTAAGGTGTCAGGGACTGATAGGCAATATCCACGCAAATGATGTGGTTGGTATTTAGCTGGGGGTTCCTGAAGAGTGGATGTAAAGCCCTGGATGAAGGTAGTCCAGGGGAAGGATGTCCTTTACCACATGAGTTTATTTTCCTTCTTTTAAGGTGTCAGAGACTGATAGGCAATATCCACGCAAATGATGTGGTTGGTATTTAGCTGGGGGTTCCTGAAGAGTGGCCGTGAAGCCTTGGATGAAGGTAGTCCAGGGGAAGAATGTCATTTACCACATGAGTTTATTTTCCTTCTTTTAAGGTGTCAGGGACTGATAGGCAATATCCACGCAAATGATGTAGTTGGTATTTAGCTGGGGGTTCCTGAAGAGTGGATGTGAAGCCTTGGATGAAGGTAGTCCAAGGGAAGGATGTCCTTTACCACATGAGTTTATTTTCCTTCTTTTAAGCTGTCAGGGACTGATAGGCAATATCCACGCAAATAATGTGGTTGGTATTTAGCTGGGGGTTCCTGAAGAGTGGATGTGAAGCCTTGGATGAAGCTAGTTCAGGGGAAGGATGTCCTTTACCACATAGGTTCATAGGTTCATAGGTTCATAGGTTAGTACTAAGCTAACTGCCCTTGCGAGCCATTTTAAGCCTAGCCAATTATCCCTTGTGAGACTCAAACCCTGCACTTTGTGTTTGTAAGGCAAACACCTTCACCATTAGGCCACCCTCCCAACCCATGAATTTATTTTCCTTCTTTTAAGGTGTCAGGGACTGATAGGCAATATCCACGCAAATGATGTAGTTGTTATTTAGCTGGGGGTTCCTGAAGAGTGGATGTGAAGCCTTGGATGAAGGTAGTCCAGGGGAAGGATGTCCTTTACCACCTTTCATAAGCTGAAGGGCCGATATAATTGTAATATATCCCAAGAATCAAGGAGCACACACAACCAGCAACCAGATGTTCAGATGGGGACAGACTTTCTTTTCTTTTTTCTGTTCTCTTATATGCACATAGCTGTATGAATTCATATGTGTCGATATTCCTCAAGCTTTTCTCTATAAGAATCCTTGAGAGGTTAGAGCATTATTAGGGCCTCCTTGTCTGTCCAGCTAGGAGCACAGCATCGTGCATTTCAGGTGATATAATCATTCAAATTGCCAAAACAACAATAAGGAAGGTATTGTCAGGGATGTGTAAATCAGAGTTAGAACCAGCAGTGGGTTATTGCTATATTATACAATGACTGAGTATTAATATTAAAAAATGAGCACCAGCCTAACCAGCGTGCCCGTTGTAAATCCAAGAATATACTAACAGAAAAAGGTCCGGTCGCCCGGACTTTTTCCCATTATTATATCTCATATTTTTTTTTTGTTTTGTTTTACTTTTCTTTCTTGTTTTGCACAAAAAAGAAAATGGAAAACCTGAAATGAATGAGGGAGATGGCACAGACAAAAATAAGAGGATAGTCAGATACGTTCTGCAAAACTAAAGAAACTTACCTGATTATCTTTTTATTTTGTCTGTCCCAGCTCTCGTGAATGTAAAAAGTCTCCTGATTTCTTTTTTCACTTTCAATTAAAAAAAAAGCAAAGGAGAGCTTCCTTTCTGTTTTGCTACCTCTGCACAGTACTGATGTACTCCGTAAGCATGGGAGCACAAGTCACATACACAGGCGCAATACATCAGAAAAAGCCCCAGGATACCAGAAAAATGCGGAAGGACAGCACTGAGGCATTATACAAAGATATTATTTAAGAAAAGTATTTTTTTTTCTTAAATAATATCATTGTGTAATAGCAATAACTGACTCCATGGTTGTGGTATATTGAAATGTACCCACAGTTGGCTTTATTTAATCATTCAGGCTTCACCCTTGTGATTAAACCACACCAGCTGTTGGTAAATCTTCAATATACCACACCAACATCATTGGTTATTGCTTAAATATAGTAGATCAAAATCGGTATGCAAAGAACACTCTGCCTCACACACTGAATGGTTCCAGAATATAACCACTGATTAACAGAACTCTGTGAAAGAACCCAGTGGCCAATCAGTATTCAGGTAGCACTTCCTATGGTTTATGTTGTAATTTGATCTCCTTAACTTTGTGAATGGACTGGGAGCTATTAATACTGCATGCATTGCAGTTAGCCTACCAGTTCTAAACAAATCTAGAAACTGTAATGCAAGTCAATGTAAGTAAAAGATGCTGAAGTTCTACATACATTAGCAGATTAGCAATTAAAGGTATGTGCTTAAAGCGTTTTCACTGAATTTAGATATATAGAACAGTCACCCTACCTCCAAAATGCACTCCTTTTTAATATTCAACCTCAGACACTTTACACGCGCATATACATCTGTCTGCTACTGCAACAGTAGTAAACTGAAAACCCAACATTGTCAAAGTTGCCATTAGTAATTAACAATTGTGGAGTTATTCTTCTGTGAGAGTTAGTTAAGTTACTGCAAAAGTAGCTGAAATGGATGGTATTAAGAGGTGTTCAACTGTCTGACCCAGTGGATCTGGGAAAAGCAAATTGTGTGAAGACTATGCCAGTTACAGCAATAACATATTTGCCTGAGGTTGAAGGCACTTGTTCAGGTATGAGATATCTAGGACACTCATCAGTCAAAAGTTGGAGACGGAATCAGTGTCTTTGATATACCCACAGAGAACAGCACTAATATCTGTCTGAATAGCTTCTGGTAATTCTGACATCTGATATGGCAGACGGGTGTCTCGGAATATGTTTGAAATACTAAATCTTTCTTCAGCATGCTTTCTGTCATATTGTCTGTACTAGCAATTATTACCTTTCCCCTTGCAAGTGCTTTCATTTCCACATCACTAAAACAAGTCTTGTGTTCATTCTCTATGCATTTATTTTGTAATGCAGTAGGGATAATCAGCCTTGAGCATTTATAAATGTAATTTCATAATGTTGGATCGGTTATGTTATCCTTGAAAAATTATATCTGCTACATCTTGAGGTAATATGATCAGTCATTATTTTTGTTTCAGGCATAAAATATTCATTCACCTTGTGGAACAGAGAATCATTCTGACTACTAAGTTTTCAGACATTTTTCCTTATTTTCTTTTTTTTTTTTTGGCAAGCATCGTGTTTACTTCTTTCTGAAGTTTCCCCTTGTACTATGTGTAGGATTTCAGTATGACCTATTCCTTTTGCTGTTGAGTAGCTAAGTACATACAAGAGCCATAGCTTTGTGAGACATGGATTTTTTGTTATAGACTGTATTTTTATTTGTATTAGGGCACCTGTTTGTTAGTATCCCACTACAGTTAACAGCCCCAAAGAATTCCAAGCATATACCTTTGCAGTCACAGGTTCCAGTGTGTGCTTTGGAATTAGTTGATTATTGAGAGGTTCATTCACTTTGATACCTGATAAATCAGAATATATAAGCATGCTTATCTTTATGCTTATATTATGCTGCACTGACGATGTCAGAAAAAGGTCGAAACATGACATGTTTACAGATAGTGGTGTTTGGCTGTAGTAGTTTAAATATAGTCATAAAGCTGCAAAAAGTCATGGGCATTCAGATATCATATAGGTGAAACTCTGCCATGTCCTTACTGAGTCACTTGCATATATGGTATGTACCTCCACCAGAATCGTAGCTGGTTCAGCTAGTGCCGTGGGCCAGTGCTATGAGCCAGAAAAGAGCAAAAAGGCAAAAAAAAAAAAATGCTTTACTGTTATAAGCCAGTTGCAAATATAGTTCAACACCCCAACACCTCTCTCTTCTTTTAAAGTGTAAAAAAAAATTCCACCAGGTGGCCCGATGCACAACAACCCCCCTCCAGCCATTCAATTCCAATTTCTGTGCAGTGCCCTCAACCCTCTTTCAAATTATTTTAATAAAAAAAGGTCTTCTTTTTCAACTGCAAGAAACAGTTGGTACAGTTTATACTCTTCTTGCACAGAGTGCTATGGTGCTAATGTTTTAATTTACAAAAATAAAAAAAATCTTCTTTTTAAATGATACAATGTAGCAAACATTTGCTACAGTTATACCCTGCCTGCATGCAGTGCTGCTGCACTCAGGTTGTAGACAACACACAGAGCACTACAGCACTCAAGTTTGACCACAAATGCAATACTGAACTTTAAAAGCCAACATTCCATTAAAGAGAGACAGGAATCAGCTGATCTTGCCCCCAACCCAAATGTTCCCAATAGCTAGCTACATAGCTAGATGAATAGATATCTGTTGGCATTGTTATAGGTGTATGTGTATATATATATATATATATATATATATATATATATATATATATATATATATATATATATATAAAACCAGAAAAGTACAATTGCATAACTTTAACTTACCTTAAAAGTAGATATTTCAATGATCACTGCTGCAGAAGCCTAAGGATATAACAGCCAGCTTCCAAAGCTTCAGGGCACCTTCCATGTACCCAAATGGTCAACCAACTCAAGCTGATCCTATTAAAAGACAAGCTTGGGTGCAAAGCCCTTCAGAGCTTTCCTGCTAGCAAGGAGAAGGAGGCTGAGCCCTGAAATCCTAAGAACAAAAAAATAAATGAATAAATAAACGTCCACACCCTGGCATAAAAAAAAAACACCAAAAACAAGGTAGATGAAAGGAGGGAGCAGCTACTGGAGCAGTGATTATTCAAAACGCTACTGTTATGTTAAGCTTAACTTTCACAACTGTACTGTCCATCATATGATCACTGCTGCAGTAACCTTAGCTATATTGGGTAGATGACTGTACCTAACTACATTTGGGAGGTGGAATGAGAAGGGTCCAGGAGCCCCTGAAGAATGGTCCTAGCAAAGCTTGATCTAGACCTTGAGAAGGAATCAAGTGTATAGTACTTTGTAGAAGCATGATCAAAGGGTCAAATAGCAACTTCAAGAATATTTCTGGTATTCTACCTTTCCCCAAAACAGTTAAACAGTCCACCAGAACCAACAAAGGTTCAACCAAGAAAATAAAATGAAATTCGAACCACAGTGTGCACTGAATGAATACTCAAGATCTGAAACATGAAGATTTATTCAACCAACAACAGACTAAGCATATGCTTTCACCAGCAACCTGGCTTCTTCAGAGTCTGACAGTAAAACACTCCATATAAAAAACACTCCACATTTAAAGCAAGAATGCATTCTCCCCACCCATCCAATTAATCAATAAATCAATCAAACAGACAATTTCTTAAGAATACATTTACAACCAAGTATTAGTTTAAAAAAACAATTCATAACATTTAATAAACTTATAATAGTCATACACTACATATGTATACATGTAAAAATGTAATATAAAATTGCAGTTCCTCTAAATAACACTACTTAAGTATTTTAACTGAGGCTTTATGGTGACACATTCATTTAGCCCAGGGCACCTGGTAGCATTGAGCCTAAGCTGCCATTCCATTTCTAACCTTGCTACCCTGTTCTGTGCATCACACTGAATGTTAGACTTAACCCTATCTATTATAAAAAATAAAAATTTGTTAAAATTCCCACATACTGCACTATGCAAATAAAGTGCATTGTGCTCATCCTTTCTCCTGATTGAACTGACATGTTCCCCTATTCTTGTTTTCAAGCTTCGTGTAGTCATGCCCACATAAAATGCATCGCATGACATACACGAAGCAAGATAAACACAATTCTTGGTGCTACAATTACAAGCACCTGGACAAGATATCGTATGTTGATACCCCACTACACTTACGTACGTCCCAACTGCTATGTATCTACATCCTCTACAGGAACCACATTTGCTCATGGCAGATCTAGTGTTGCTTCTACCCTCTCTTTCAAGTATACTCTTCAAGTTCTTTCCTTTTCCATAGACAATCACCGGGGTATCACCTAGGATCATTTTAATATCTTTACTCAGAAAATATTTCCACAAATTTCTGAGACTAGAACCTAGTTCATTAGCTCTTTCATTGTATGTTAAAACAAATTTTGCTTTATTTGTTTTATTCAATGTGCTGACACTACTACCTATGTTTGCACCCTCCTCCCCTTGCCCTCTTAGAATAGGACTATATTTGTTTCTTCTTCTTCTATATACTTCTTTTTTGATGTTAGTTAACATTGATAGCGTGTACCCCCTGTCAACAAACATTCCAATCAATGTATAAATTTCCTTCTTAAATAAATCATCATTACTGATTAATCTACATAGCCGGACCATCTGGCCCTTAACTACACCTCTCCTTTGGTGCAGAGGGTGACAACTTGTGTAGTGCAGCATTGAGTTTGAATAACTAGGTTTCCTGTAAATTGTACTCACCAGTCCTTCTTTGGTCTTGAATAAGGTAATGTCCAGGTAATTTACTCTCTCTTTGTTCCAGGTGTGTGTAAATCTAAGGAAATCTGTGGTTTCATTAATGTAAGAGCAAAATTCCTTAACACTTTCCTCATCCCCTTTCCAAAATATAAGGAGGTCATCTAAAAACCTGCAGTACAAAAGAATGTTGCCCTTGTACTTTGAGTTTAAAACAAATTGCTTTTCCCATGCCCATAGCACTAAATTAGCATAGACAGGGGCACAACGGGCACCCATCGCTACCCCTGTCTTTTGTTGATAGATCTCTCCATCAAATTGTATAAAGTTATTATGTAGTATGATTTCCATCAAGTCATGACATATCTCCAGTCTTTCTTTATCAAAACTGGGACTAGTCAAAAGACTGTCATAAAACAGTTCCAGCCCAGTTTGATGTGGTATCACTGAGAATAAGTTAATGACATCGACAGTCAAAAACCCAAACATCTCATTCCCAATACCCTTAACACTTCCTACCCTTTCCAAACAATGCCACAAATCCTTTAGTATGTGGTCAGTATCCATTAATGCTTTTTTACAAAAATGGTCCACAAATGCAGCCATTGGTTCTGTCTTGGAACCCTTTGCAGAAACAATTGGTCTAAACTGCACATTTTCTGTTCCTTTGTGGACCTTTGGGATTCCAAAAAGCTTGGGCATAGTAGGAAACTTCACACAAAGAAACTCATACTCAACCTCATTAATAACTCATTGATGTAAAGCATCAAACAAAAACATGTCTATTCCTCTATATGCTCTATTAGTTTCATTAATTGATGCTCTAGTGTATGTGTTTTCATTCCCAAGCAACCTGAATATACAACTACTGTAGTCTATTTTATTCATGATGACCATTCCTCCCCCTTTGTCTGGTTTCATACATCTAACCTTCTGTGTTGACCATAATTCTTGTATAACCTTTCTTTCATTCTCTGATAAATTATCCTTGACCTCAGATTTTTGCCTACAGATTTTCCTAAACTCATATTCTACCATCTGTTCAAATCCAGTGATCTCTGAGTTTATGGGAGGCATGAAGCAACTTTTTCTTTTGATCCCTAAAGATACGTTCTCGTCTGTAGACATCATAGCACATGAACCCTGACCAGCAAAATATAATTGCAAATTAAGCTTCCTAATATATAACTTTAAGTTTAGTAAAACTTGTGCAATATCTAGCTTGAAATTTGGCACAAAGTTTGTACCTTTGCTAAACAGTTCAAAATACACATCACTAATATCCATTTCAGTGTAATTATATATTGTGAAGCCTTTGCTTCTAACAATGTCACATGATAATGAAGAAGTACATACATCCAACACATCAGTGTTAGCTGAAGCAAATTCTTGACTTGAACAAATATTGTTGGGTTCATTATGAGTTACAGGCACATACATATTTACATTGCTATCCTGTGTCTTACTACAATTTCCCATTACATCAAAACTTCTGTACTGCACTTGCTTTACATTGTCCAAAATATACTCATTTGTGTGGTATAAATTTTGATCACTTACATTCTGCATGTCACTTTGTTTTTCACTCAAAAATTCACAGTTCGTGGGAAACTCTTAACACAAAATCAAAACATACATTAAAGTCTAACATATTGGTAACAACATCGTTGGCTTTACATCTACTAGGATTTAATAGTTCACCCTCCTTCTTCTTGGATGCTGACGTGGAGATTTGGCCGTTTGTGGCTGCTTGTTCAAGAGCCTCTCCGACCTTCGCAGGAAAACCTGTGGCTCTAAAAAATCATCCCCTTCTTCCACATACAATTCCTGTGTCACATCCATATCATCACCACCAATATCTTTTTCATGATTAGTACCATTGAAATTGAACACTTTTCTACCCGGTGGGTACGCTGCTTTATTTTTGTAATCTGCAGCATCCCTGGCCAAGTTTTTGTTTAATGGCCCTGTTTTTTCCCACAAAAGCCTCAATGTTTTTTAAAAACTTTTTCAAAATTCACTTTATATTGTAAAAACAATAAGTCAGATGTAATACTAAAGTGAAGCTTACTAATCTCCTCACGTAAAACATTGAGTCTATTGTTATTGTTCCGAATGATTAAATCAAGAAGCTCCATACCTGCTTTTTGAAACAGTTCAACCAGGTCTTGAAAAATGTCAGAATCCATTTCAACCCCCATCGGCAACTTCCATAAACATAAACCCTTAGGGACTTGGTTAAGCCCCCTCGATTTAATCAGGAACAAGTTGTCTAATTGCATCGCTCTATATTTTCTACTTAGTTTTTCATACTGGGATATCTGCTCTTTAAGAGAAGGAAGATGACTGCTTTTGTCCATACCTTTCCCAAAAAGCCATAGATGAAGCCAAAGTCCTGGTAGAGTGGGTTTTGACTATGCCTGGAATAGCTTAGTTATGGTGAGTATAACAAAAGGTAATATGCTTTGACACAGATTGTCCTTTCTGCTTACCTTTACAACTGGATCAAGTTTGACTGACAGCTCCTTCTATCCAATAAACCATGTTCGGTGGTACCCTAACCGCGAATGTCTTTTAATAATAATTTTGGTTTTCCCATTGAGGTTCTTTCCACAACACTCCCTAGCACTGTTGTTAAACTAACAGGCTTATTTGGTTTCCCAGATGCTTTGTGGTTAACCTTTGTACAAGGGCACCATATCTGTTGTCTTCCAATCATCTGGTACTTCTGCACTAGTCATTGATCTTTTGGAGTTCTCTACTGTACAGTCTGTAACAAACTGGTAATATTTCTCAGGAGACTGAGAGACAGTCTATCTGGTCTCATTTATTTTTCTCCTTAAGGCAGCCATTTATCTCTCTATCATCTCTCTTTCTCTCTATTCTAGTATAAACCCTGCCTCTGTTGCACCATACAACCCCCCCACCTTTGATTTATTTTATGAACACCAAAACAAAGTATTAGTGCAAGACCTCCATTTCTTCACATTCTTCTGTGATTTCCTTCAATCTTTTTTCAACCTGGCAAGCTCTTTTTCAATCTCACCCTTCTCTCTGCTATTTAGCTAAAAAGCTGTTACATCACTTCTTAACCGGTTCTAGTTCATTCATCTTTCAGTTTTGCTGCACTCACCATTTTTGTACATATCTGCTAGCCTCCTTGCACTGTACCACTGCACTTACATGCTACATCATTTCAACCAGTTGTAGGTCCTATGTTTTGCTCTAATAGCCAGCCTCACATACATACATCACTACAGTAGCCTTTTTCTCATTATGTGTTTTCCTTCCTCTCTTGTGCTTAATTCTGGGTGCTCCATCCATAACACATTCTGACAGCTTATTTGATTTCATAGCATGTTCTCAGTTTCCTCAATTATTCTTGTTCAACTCTCCAGCACAGCATAATCAACTATTTATTCATGCATGGATGTAGTTTACTCAATTTGTTAACTAGGTAAGCCTACTGGATAAACTGTCAAATGGAGGTGAAAGGAATCAAACCCTTTAAAATCCCATACAAATCATTTTTTTGTTTTATTTTTTGTTTACTTGTTTGCTTATTTTTTTTCTGTTCTCTGCAGTGTCATGGCCATTTCTGGCTAAGGGTAGTTTAACGCAGAAATCCATGATGCCTTTTGCACTGAACAGAACCATGCCTGCAACTGTATTCCTCCAGTGTAGTTCTGCATCAGATGAGTGATCCCCTCATGGCCAAGACCTTAATGAATGTTTACTAGCTCTCTACTCTGGAGCTTAGAATCTCTAAGCCAGGCCACAACAGAGTCTGATCCTGCATGAGTATTCTCCTGTTCCTTCTCTCCTCCCTTATTTTCTCCAGTATCTCTTCCTCTTTTGCTTTTGTGTGTGGGATGATGTATTGTAGCATTCTACTAGTTTTCTTCTCTTTTCTCTACTTAAACTGCTACGGCACTTAACATAACTTTTCACCCTGGCTGCTTCTTTGCCTCTTTCTTGATTTGGTGTTCTTCCTCCTGTCTTTCCTCACATCTAATCATCCCTATCATGGTACACAGGGTTATGGAGATTAAATCCACAATGCCGGCTCCAAATATGAGAAAAACAGGGTTACATGCTGCAACAGCCTCTCTACCCACAGGCAGTAATAAAGGAACCTCAAGCCTCACAACTGACATCAGTGAGAGATGGTCACTAAGAAAAGAAATGTATTTATGCAGTATTTTCAAATGCAGCCCTCTGCATCAAGCACAATTTCCCCCAAGAGCACACAGGGAACATGCTCCAGACCTGGGGCTGGACTCTGTCTCTCCAAATCTCAAACAAGACTCATTTCAAGCATTGTGTCCCAGTTCCAAGTAGTTGACTTACCCACACCTGGGTATTTGATTTTCACACACACACACACACACACACACACACACACACACACACACACACACACACACACACACACACACACACTCCTGGGAAAGGCTAGTACAGATTTACTAGTTGTACCTCTTCTGCACAGACTATAAGGTAACCATGCTGCAACTAGTCAACCACTCTATGATCTTACATGTGTATCCAGTTGTACTGAGTTAAGTCAATACTAATATAAATGGTAGAGTGTAACCAAAGCAGCAAGGCTTTTCAGAGTTGCCAAGGCATCACCAAAATAAGAACAAGTATGCTCAAGATGTTAAAAGTATTCTCTGAAAGACCTGTTACAATGAAACACATAAAAATATTTAATAATAAATAATAAAATAGAAAATATGAGAATACTACATATCTAACTAAAATAAACACCAGAGTTTCAATCACAGGAAAAATAAAAATAGCATAGTTGGACATATTCAAACAGATGTAGAAAAGCAGTACTTAACTAATCTCACTGCATTTCCTGACTGTCTAAAGAATTACTGTTCCCTAGCTAAGTTAATTAATGCAGCAAGACAAGATGATATGCTGAGATGCTTACTTCCACAAGGCAAGGTGATGAGCTTCAAACTAAACTGAACTGTGATGCTCTGATAGCTGACATGGATATTTTATATTAGGTCCCAAAGAAAACAAAACATACTGCTGTGAGAGTTCCAGTCTCTCAGTGGTAGTTATAGAATGACATTACATTTGATCACATGACTCTGGTACAATATGCACTCAGAGCTTTGCTAAGAACTGTTGCAGTATTTGAAAGCTATAGAACAATTTCAAAAAATTCTGCTCTTCCCTTATAGAATTCTTTGTTTAAACATAAACATTTAATCAGTTACAATAACACTGTTGATACATTTTTAACACAAGCATCTGTACAAATCAGTGTGATAGTCAAATGACACAAAAGTATTTGCAAAACTCCAGCTAACTATGCTGGTATATGTTACACCTGCACTTCCCTGTTCTTCCTAGAACAGATGGCAATACCTCACATCATCACGAATGCCTTGAATCCTGTACTACTGCATCCAATTTTGCATGCAAGCACTGACTGGCCTAATGATTTTGCAACAAATATGCATTACTGCCTCTAGTTATTGCCACTACCTGCCAAATCCATATAAGTGTTATACTGTTCAGCTTGAGAAGAGCTGTATAATCACTGGATCCAAAACATTTCATTCATCTCAGTCAAAGAACAATATCTTTTAATGCAACTGTAGAATGATAAAAGCAGAATTAACCAAACTTCTTTAATGCACATGCACACAATATATACCATGAGGGGCTACTGATTCCTCTCTAGTGATAGTACCCCTTTGTGTCCATATAACATGTTGATAACAGAAATACCAGTAAAGTATTAAGGTTTGACTTACTGAACATTTTCCAAAATATATTAAATTACAGTAGTTTACAGCCAGACAGAATCTCTTCCAAAAGAATGGCTATCTCTCATATCAGGTCTGTGAGG
The DNA here is from genome assembly GCF_019279795.1 of Protopterus annectens. Taxonomy (NCBI): domain Eukaryota; kingdom Metazoa; phylum Chordata; order Ceratodontiformes; family Protopteridae; genus Protopterus; species Protopterus annectens. The sequence continues at coordinate 355,757,302 of NC_056736.1, forward strand.
CTACTGTTTATAAAGTGATAAATAAGACAACAGCTACAAGTTTTACAGATAAATATAACAAACACTTTACTTAAGAGAAACAAATTCAGGTGAAAAATGAAACCAATGAAGATATACAAGTCAGTAAAGTATATGTGCTAGGAAGATTATTACAAAACCATTTGCAATATTTTTTTGAAAGTAGTTCTTTTTCCAACTAAATAGATGAATCATGCCAATTTTTACAAAATAATGCTGCATAATTACCATTGTCCTATGAAACCATCTAATGGCAGTAGATCACCCACATGTAGATTACTAGATTTAGCTTCCTGTCTCAGTGAAAGTATGCTGAATTCTTCCTGTCTAGCCTCTGTAGAAAATACTTTGCTTCTTCAGGTTTGAGAAAAGTTCATAAAGTCCATAATGAAGAATGAAGACTAACAAAGGAATCTTGATTCAGCTTTCTCTACCAATAAGAGGTTTCTCATGTCCATACTACAGGCTAAAACAAAATGAAAAGTGCAGTGATAACTCTGGTCTGCTGCACAACAGTGGTTCATATGATTCCAGAAGCAAACATAATACAACGGGAGTTCAATTGTAAGATGAAGTAATACAGCTTTTGTTAGGAAGCAGTGAGTTGAAAAACAGTAAGTTTCATTTTGCTAAAATTAACAGTTATAAATTCTACACATTTAATGAAATATAAAACTAGAGGCATTTATACAGCTGAAAAAAATTACCTCATGATACTGTCTAATATGTACTCCACCCCAGCTGTCCCATCTCTGTCATTTCTGAATAACCTACATCTATATATCTTCATCTCCCACCTCCTGCTGTCGCTGGGCATGTTTCTGTGATACCAGCAATCTCCACCATCCATCACTGCTTGCATCTTCTCCATCTTTCTCTCCAGAATCCTTGTAGTACAGATAAAAATCACCCAGACATGGTCCATGTCACCCTTAGTGTTTTTCTGCTAGACAACCCAGCTATGTTCCATGTCACCCTTAGTGTTCTTCTGCTAGACTATCAGCATGTTCCATGTCACCCATAGTGTTGTTCTGCTAGACTACCCAGCCATGGTCCATGTCACCCATAGTGTTGTTCTGCTAGACTACCCCACCATGCTTCATATCATCCTTATCTGTCCTTCTGCTATGTTGTCTCTCTTTTTTCCCTTCTGTAATTTGGCCGAGCATCTATGTCCTCTTCTGCTGGTGTTCATCTCCCCCTTAAATCTAACTTTAAAGGAATAAAATTTGAGATACACCTTTCCAACTTGGCACTAAGCATGTCTGTCACTTCTAGGTTAAGAAGGAGCCTTCATCTTTATGATTCAGCTCTTTCTTCAGCACCTCACTCTGTTACAATGCCTGCTGTATTACTATTACTGCATCTATGCAACTGACACTCTTCTGAAATGTTCTAACTTCACTGTTACATAAGATGTCAAGATACTTAAACATCTGCTCCTCCTAACCTGTAGAGAGAAATCCACTTTTTCCAGGGGACAGCAATGGTATTTAATTTAGTGGTAACAATAAAATAAGCCCAAATCCTCTTTCCAAGTTCCATTTTTCAAAATTAATTTATTTGTATAGCTGTTTCCTCATCTCTTTTTGCTGCTTTGGTCTAATTCATAAAGACTACAAAATCTGCAAGACCATTATAACCTAAATCATAGTCTATTACTATTATATATATATATATATATATATATATATATATATATATATATATATATATATAGATGCCCCCTATTCCCTCCCGCCCCCAGTGGTCCCACCTTTATTGCACTCAAACCCCTCCCATCTTTCCAACAGCCAACCACAGCGCTAACCCAACACTACCTCCTCCATCTTCCCTTTACTATCACACCTCCTCAACTAACATGTACAAGCATACCTTTCCTATGCTCACTGCATGCACTCTCCTTGATATCTTACATCCTACCAAAGCTCCATCATTCCCCCACTCAACCACTACCACTGTACTACTACTCACACCACCACTCATGCCTCACCCACACTCAGATCCCCTTCCACCAGCTCAAGAACCATCCCTATGCACCCCCCACATATTCTACCAACTATATTACTCAAACATAAAGCATCCCTACAACTTAACATAGTAATCCTCCCACCATACCTATTACCCACAGAGCACAATCATAAAGTTTCCCTTATAAACAAACACATTCAAAAACTGAGAAAACTAATAATCTCATGCATATCAAAACTAGCCCTAAGTGGAGACATCCACCCCAACCCTGGCCCTACCATATCCAACCCCAGTCCTCATAATCAGACTAGAAACCACAACTTCTCCCATATTACAGCCAATAGAAAGCCAAGTGACTTCCTTCTACTAAGCCTAAATATTAGAAGTATATCCAACAAAGTCCATGAACTCCATGCCACCATAGACTTGTACTCCCCAGATGTAGACATCCTGACAGAAACCTGGCTAAAACCTCACATTACCAGTAAGCAAATACTCCCTACAGGTTACGGCATACCAAGAGTAGACCGGCTAAACAAAAAAGGAGGTGGTGTAGCTATAATATTTAAACAGCATCTAAACATCCAGATCTTAAAATCATCAGATCCACAAATAGGCAATGAAGATATAATATATACCAACCTCAAAATTAACCAAAACAAAACCATCAACATAATTGGATGCTACTTCCCACCTGGCCAAAACAGCCCTCCACTAGAAAACCTCCTCAGCTGGTCTACCCACCATCTCCCCTAAGAAACTATCAACTTAGGTGATTTCAATATTGACTGGCAATCCTGTTCTGGCAACAATCCAACCCATCATGTACACCTTCATGGCTTCACCGAACTAGTCCAGTCACCAACCAGGATAAATAAAAACTCCAGCAAGCACACTACCCTGGATTGGATACTAGTCAGTAAGAGCCCCCAGTCATATATAACAGGCTGCTTATCAGATAGCCTCAATGATCACTCCCTAGCATTCCTACTCAAAAAATACCTGTACCAAGCTAAACCTGTCATCTACCATCAAATATGTAAAAAACTAAACTTTAACCCACTCACATTCATCTCATCCCTCAAAGAATGTAACTGGCATCCTGTAAAGTACCTCAGTCTAGATGACGCAGTTGAATTTTTTAATACTACCTTCCTGAACATCCTTAATTACCATGCCCTCATAAGATTTTCCAGAACCAAAGCACAACCCTCCCCATGGCTACAGAAAACCACTAAGTCAGAAATGAAAAACAGGGATAAAGTCTGGGAGCACTGGTGCAAAACCAAAACCCCCTCAGCTAGACAGAAATTCCTAGAACTACTCAATAGAGTCAAAAAGCTAATAAAACAGGACAAATTCCAATACTACCAGTCTGCCCTAGACTCCTCACAACACAGCCCCAAACAATTTTGGTCCTCCATAAACTCCATCCTCCACCCAGGTAAAATCAGTACCCCTCCTCCTAACATCCCTCACTCCTCAGAAAATATTGCTACCTCATTCAACACACACTTCACCCAAACCATACTATCACTAGCTAAACAACACAACCCCCCTCCCCTCCAACCCACACCTTCAACTAGTAATCTCCCCACTGCCTTTTCTTTTTCTCCTGTACCTACCTCCAACATAAAAAAACTCTTAACTAAACCTTAAACCCAACAAATTAGCAGCAGACAACCTCCCAAGTGAATACCTACAAATCGCAGCTGATGCTCTGGCCTACCCAGTATCCATCTTGATTAACCGATCTCTGTCAGAAAATTATGTTCCCACACTGTGGAAAGTATCACATATAATTCCCCTCCACAAAGGCGGACCCTCCGCAGAACTAACCAATTACCACCCCATAACTATTCTCTCTCCACCCTCCAAAATACTAGAGAAATGCATACACTCTCAGGTCTCAGACTACCAACTTACTAACAACATCCTTTCCAGTACTCAGCACGGTTTCCGACCAAACCATAGCACCACCACTGCCTTACTCTCCTTTACTAACACTATCTTTCAGCATAAAAACAATGGCTATCTCTCCTCTGCTACTTTCCTAGACCTATCTAAAGCATTTGACATGGTCCCACACAAACAACTTATCTCTGCCCTCAATAACCTATCCTTCTCACAATCAGTCACCAACTGGTTTCAGAGTTACCTGTCTGACCGCCAACAATCCGTTGTATGGCAGAATGACATATCTCCCCAACTACCTGTCTCCATAGGGGTTCCCCAAGGATCCATCCTTGGACCCCTACTCTTCTCTGTTTACACCAATAATCTAGCCTCTGCCACCAAACATGGCACACTCATACAATACACAGATGACTCGACCATCATCTGCTCAGCCCAGTCCCTACCCAAACTGCAAAATGTCACACAGGAAGCCTTTTCCTCTGTTGAAACATGGTTATCCGATGCCCAATTAATACTCAACCCAAACAAAACTAAACCACTCATCTTCCAACCCACCAAACATACTCAAAACAACTCTCACTTTAACATCACAGCAAAAGACAACACCACTATATACCCAACTGAACACACCAAATTGCTAGGAGTGGAAATAGACAATAAACTAAAATTTGACATTCACATATCCATGACCATAAAAAGTCCACAAAAAACTAGGTGCGTTATACAGAAATAAGCAATTTCTCACCAAAGCAGCAAAGATTTCAATAGCAAATTCCCACCTTATCTCCACCCTACTTTATGCCTCTCCAATATATACCAACCTAAGGCAATGTGATCTAAACAAGCTAGAGACCTGCTACAACAAAATCGCCAAATTTGCCACAGGGGCATCCTACCGTAGTCACCACTGTCTCTCACTTGCTGAACTGGGCTGGCTTGAACTCCCTCACCTCCTTCAGTGGTATCAACTCTCACTCGCCCACAAACTAGTAAACCATCCACTAAATGTCCCATCCCTCCAGAATCTACTCCAACCCTATCACACCACCAGACCACTAAGATCCAGCAACAAAAATCACTTACAGATCACTACAGCCAATATCTCTGCTGGTGAAGCACTATTCTCTTGCGCCATAGCCAAATTATGGAACTCACTCCCACCCACAATTACCTCCATACCATCATGCACCCACTTCAAAACCTTACTGAAAGCACACCTAAAAACATGCTGGCTATGCCCTTGCAACTCCCACTCTAATATCATCCACCCCATCCGACCACTACCTTTCTTTCCACTCCACTAACTACCTTGATTATAGCAAGCTCAGGTGCTCATAAGCCTAGTACTTATTATACAGCAGGAACGTCTCATTGTAACATTTGTTAATGTCTGTTATGTACTTCACAGATAAAGATTCTAGTTGTCTACTGATGTACTATGTTCTTCATCTTGTAAATATGTTGTAAGTAATTGCTATGTTAAATTGTTAATCGCTATGTAATCCAATGTAACTACTGTCTGTTTATTTTACTGTGGAGCTTTTCTCCCCTGAAAATGGACCTATGTCCAGTCGGACACTCCCGGTTAACAAATTTAAATAAAATAAAATAAAAAAAAAAATATATATATATATATATATATATATATATATATATATATATATATATATATATATATATATAAAACTATATAACATTTTTCTATTCTGTTCTTCTTTTTTTTTTTTTTAAATATTCTACTATGTGCTGTACCAAGTACCTTTTAAATGCTGTTAGATATTTTAAAAGGGTTATGTATTTTTATCAAGGTACAATTTATAAATTTATAATGTGTATATGTGTGTATATATATATATATATATATATATATATATATATATATATATATATATATATATATATATGTATATATATATATATATATATATATATATATATATATATATATATATATATATCAGCTTTAAATCTGGTAAACATAAATAAACATAAACACAGCAAAAAGAACAGATCAATTGTCAAGCAACTCTATTTTTACTAAATACTCATGGTGCAATCTATGTTAATATTCAATTTTCTGATATTAAATGCCACTGATCAGTTGCTTATATTTTCATTTTAGTACAGTATATTTTGCTTGTTAGCATTTTATAGATGAGCACAGACATTTTTTCTAAATTGATTCTCAAATATATTTATTTGTTAGTACATGTAATCCTTGTTCGTTTTGTCTGTTGTATCACATTGGTGCATATATGATGGTGATATACCATATTTCCATTTTTGAATTGTTATTGTATATAATTCCTTGATGCAATACACAATTTCCTGTGGCTACTTATTATACTGCTTTTCAACTGCTTGAATGATCAGCTGGATGCCTATCTTAATACTTGAGTCCATTTGCTGAATGTGTTTATCCTTCCATCCTCAGATGCATACCTCTCAACCACATAGAGCAGGAAATCTGTACAAAGCCATAAATAAAAGTGGGACAAAGGCCCAAGAACTGGGAAAACTTTAAAGTATTGTTCTTACAAACTTAGAAAGTTGATTGAATAACAGGTTTTGCATTATCATAAATTTTCTGGTGTATGAAGTCTGAAACTTAAATGCCTGTTGTTATTTTCTAACTTCACTCTTTAATAATTTGAAACTAATTTGCTATAAAACCAGAATTTTATGAAAAATGGACCAAAAATGTGAAGCAAAAATCTGGACATTCTGCGAAAATCTGTACAGTTGAGAGGTTTGCAGAGGTATATCAAATAGATTCCAGTACCTGCTTTACTGTTTAACTTGCTAAAGTAACTTGTCTGAAACAACCCCCACAACCTGAGGGTGAAACTACATTAACATTTTTGACAGAAGGGCAAGTTCTGCTACACCTCATGTGGATCATTTGCCCCTACACTTTCCTAATTTAAATGCACTTTAAGGAGATGCAACTCTGGGAGAAAGAGAAATACCAGGCAAAGGTGAAAACAGTGTCAGTATATTCCATGATCCCACAGTAAAAAAATATAAAAAGAAAGAAAGAAAAAATTAGGCAGGGACTCTTAAATTCCAGGAGTTAGGAGCAGGGAGATTATAATCCCCAAAACTAGTTTCATTTCTTCCTTACCAAATGCCTTGTATCTCAGGAGACAATTTCACTGGTGCTTCACAAAATAGAATGCGTCACTGAATACCACAGAATTATTATGGTCCGACTTCACTGCCAAGCTTTTTCCTTGCTCTATATCTTTTCTTAGCCCCAATCTATTTTGCCTATTTCTAGTTAGTATATCCAAAGTACAGTACTTCAGCAGTTTTAAAGGAGATTTTCCAGTCTGAAATCTTGTATTTTTATCACATCTGCATCATTTCTGTTCTACTATCATCATTTCTTGTTGGTGCAAGTTTAAAAATGCTAAATCTTCATACCAGTTTATCGCTTGCATATTACCTTATCATTTGAGAATGCAAAGTGGTTTTTGATATATTTTAGAGGGTCGTTTTTTGTTGTCTATGCTTGCATGGTACATAAGTAATTACTAGGCATGTGCATAGGTCTCAACATCTTAATAGGCCAATGTGGAACACAGACCCTAATAATGTGTGACAAATGGTCAAAATGTGGAACACCCTATTTTTGCACTGCGTGAAACGTGCCATTGCCATGGAGCATGAAAAAACATCTGTAAAACTCATTTTATAATCTGCAATACCATAACCAAGATTATGGTTTGGCTTTATTGGCCTGAAATTGTACATAAATAGACTTAAAAGTAAAAGAAAAAGTCATGAACATTCAGAATTGCCATTTAGCTGAAACACCTGATATCCTTAAAGGGTAATTTGCATAGAGGGCATTGACTTGTGTATAATACACATTCCAGGAAAGATAACATTTATTAAATTATCTGAAGAGATGTAGAATGATAGAGATATTAGTAAATAAAAATTGTCTGGTACATGCTACTTGTGGTACACAAAAAAAAAAAAAAAAAAAACAGCCATGCGCATACCTCTCAACTTACTGATTTTGCAGAACATCCCTGATTTTGCCTCATATTTTTGCATTGCCCAGTGAAAAATGTTAGATTTTCTGGTAAATTCTGGGGATTACAATCAGTCAATGATGCCAGATATTAGTGTGTCATACTTCTTACATGCAGATTAATGCAAAAACTTTTTAAGTGGATTACAGTAATAAAAATTGTCCTTGATTTTTTGGCCTTTTCCTCGCATTATTTTTGGCTTTGTCCCCGATTCTTGAGCAAAGAAGTTAAGTACTATAGGCATAAATGAGAACCGAAAAAATCCTTGTTCTGGCTATGAGACACTGCACATAATATCCTTCATGACATACTATAGTATATATGTAAACAGCAAAAGAATGCAGCACTTTTATATATAGTTTTAGTTCTCTTCAGTGTTAATGTGAGACAAATGCTACTGCAAAAAACCAAAAAAGCATTTCCTGCTGATGGAAGTAAATCACCGGCTCTCAGTTTACCTGTATAAATCTTACTGTGTCTTATTGACTTCTGAATGCCTATATGGCTTCACTTGAGCAATGGCTACTCCTTTGTAGTCAAGGAAATGACAGCTTGTTACAATGTCGACCCCTTCATCACTGCCAGTTCTACTTACCCTGATGCAGTTAGGACCTCCCCTCCAATTGTATGCCAAATGTGAAAACATCCTATCAAGGGAGTGACATTTCACTATTTGTCTCATCACATTTGTTCAGAGGCCTTGGATATAGCAACTATATCTTTGAATATGAAACAAAAACTACAATGAAGGTGTGCCTTAAATCTTCAACTATAGTGTTGTGCTTGTTTACGTAGGAAGGGCAGCAGAGCTACTATGCACTGGTTTGTATACCGCAATGCTGATTGGCAGTAATCGCGGTACACAAACCAATCAGAATCCATCTAGTGGAGCCACAGCTGTTAAATGCGGAACAGCAGAACAATAGCTTCGCTCGTCATTAAATGCGGAGTGTTCCACATAATCCGGAGCACTTGGATGCTCAGAGCATATGGTGTAGGAGACCATTGAGGAGGCTTTCACAATTTCTGCTGAGCACTGCCTGCTTAATTGACTTGCTTTCTATCACACACTAGGCAAAGTGGAATCAAATCCTGGACCACAGAAGCAGCTAATTCATAGCTTATAGACATAATCCTCTCTACAAACTGTCAAACTATGACACTTTTGCAGAAATCAGAATATATTAAGTGCAAATTCACGAGAGTTCTTAACAAACAAGGAAGTTTATGGAGTTCTGCAGATAATACAAGCTATGAGCTGCAAATGATAGTCCTCCTTGAGCTGTGAGTTTGATTCTGTCAGGTTTCACCAGCATGCAGCATAACTGTAAGCAAGTCACTTAAGCTAAGAATGTACCATGATCTCTCAAGTAAAAGGTGATCAGGGCCTAGTGAGTTGACTGAGTTCAAAGAATTAAAAAAAATAAAGGTTTACCATCTGAAGCACTTCAGATCATACAATTACTATTTCCTCAGTATTATTTATTACTGCCATCCATGCAAGAGAATAAAAATACATGGTTGGATCGTGGCACCTTTTTCTTATATAATTATATTAGTTCATAGGTGATTATTAGGCTAATGGCACAACAGCCATTACAGGCTTAGCCAATAATACCCAGGATATGACACTATTATATCTTAATTTCCCAGGTATGGAATGGAGTAGCATCATGGTACTGGGCCTTTGGGTGTTGGAGCTCTGAGTTATTTTACAGACTGCGTCTGTCCATTGTGGACATAGGCAGTACCTGGGAGTGAATTTATCCATTTATCCAAATTCTTTTTGAAGAGAGTGAGGGACGGGCTTTGTTTTATAAAGTTGTCCTCTTATCAGTGATAAAGTTTGCTGTCCATCTGATGATGTAGGGGGTTATGCCTAACTCAGTAAGTTTTCTATGATCCCTGAGTGGAAGATTGTGTCAAAGGCTTTGGCCAGATCTAGATAAGTGGTATGTATTGTTTTATCCTCATCCATGGCCCTGGTGACTTTCTCAAAGAAGTCCACAAGATTAAGCAGGCCAGACCTCCCTTTGACAAAGCCAAATTGGGTCTGGTCCCAGGTTTGAAGATTTCCTATGTCATCATTGATCAGGTCCATGATAATTCTCAACATGGCTTTGCAGATAAGACTGGTCTAGCTTATGGGTCTGTAGTTCCCTGGGTCAGTTGATGCCCCCCCCCCTTGAGCAGCAGGACATCTGTTGCAGTCCTCCATTCCTCTGGGGCAAAGCACATCCAGAGGCTGTGGTTAAAGAGGGTTTTTAGTGGCCCTGATAGATTCTGGTTTAAGTTATTTAAGAAGCATCCTGGAATGTTGTCGGGACCCATGGAGGCTGTGTTTTTGTTTTACTGAGTGCAGTAAGGATCTGTTCCCTCATAATGACTAGTAGGGGGATGGTTGCGAGTAGTCCTTTGAGTGTGGTAGGAGGTGATGGAGGGAGAAGTTTGAACTGTGTATGTTGGCCAGCAAGTTTGCTATTGTTTCAGGCTTGGTGTTAAGTGTTGCCATTTATGATTAACTCAGCAACTGGAAGTTTAATAAGCTATCACTTAGTCTGAGGAATTTGGTCTTAGCAAAGTTCCTAACAGGTTTAGAGTTTGATGGAATTTCTAGGCCAGTTTTAATACTAAAGGAGATCATTATGTGGTCAGAACTTACCAAGGAGGAGTGAAGTGTCTTTACATTAAAAATGTGCATCAGCCGTTAAACTCAACCCATCTACAGCATATTGCAAAACAGAACTTTCTTATGTTGCATCACTTTGTACCACTTTGCAATGTAAAGCTAATATCTTTACCCTTCTTTCTCATCTCACCTTCCTCTTTACATATCAACAGCATCTTTCCCAAATCACATCCTTTTTCTTTACTATTCCAGAAACTGTTATATTTTGTTTTATTACATTCACCTTCCGCTACCTCTTAAATCAAGTTTCCATTTGCTTGGTACCTCCTTCATACATCCTATACTCCTATTGCATAGCCAGGCCCTCTCCAAGTTAGGTGTGTCTTATTCGTCTCCCTCTTGTGCTTACCCTTCTGTAATTTATTATTATTTACTTCTGCTAATATAGCCAGTCTAATGTTCTTTGTTAAAACCATATGGAGAAGCCAACCACCCTTTTTGGTTTCATACCCATCCACCATTTTTACGAATCCTACATCTCCTTTTCTTGTAACATCTTTCACTTTCTCAACCTCTAGTTGATCCCAGTGCCAAAGCTTTTTTTTTGTTCATTTTTCTGCAAAAACCACTGTCTGCCTTCTAATCTTAAGTTTCAAAGACAAAGCTCCCCCATCTCAGGCCTCAGTCTTGTTCTTCATAAACAGTTCTAAACGACATCTTCAGTCACCTTTTTCATTTCATTAAAAACCTCCTGAACCCCTATTTTGCCTACTTCCCCTTTAACTCATTTAAGACTTGTCTATGTGTATCCCCAGATTCTCTACACTAAGCCAATGGCTGCAATTTAGTTTTTAAAAGTCTACGAGTTTCCACTCTCATTTTTTCCTATCAACCCACAGTCTGACCCCAGAAAGCCCCCCATTCTTTTCTTCTCCTGCCACACATTTTCTGAATTTCTTGCAGAACCCTTCATTTTAGGATTTTCCCTATATACCCCATCCATTATACATTATATAGTGTTATACCAAACTCTGACTACCTGTTCCCTCTGTTTTAACATATTAATTTTCACTGACAATCAACCTTCCACATTATCTTTCACTTTTTTTTAATTCTTCTGTCAGGTTTTGCACTCTTTTACTCTTGGATATTTATTCCCCCACTCTTTTACTCTTGGATATTTATTCCCCCACTCTTTTACTCTTGGATATTTATTCCCCCACTCATCTGACCACAGCAGGCCTATTCTTTCTTTAGTTCTTCCTTTCACTTTAACCATCTCCTGCATCATTGGCTGAAATTATCATGCAATTTATCACCAAACATTTAAAAAATTTCAAATATTATCAGCAGATGCTTAACCACTTTCTCTGAAAGTATTGTCATTTAGCTGTAAAATAATGAATATTTCCTGTAGCTCCAAAACTGGTCTCAGTCTTCAAAACCATCCTTATTTTTTGTACAAGACTCTTTAATAGAATTAAACTCAAGGAAAGCAGGCACCATTGCCTAGTTCCATTCTCTGAACATCACCTTCATCAATCTTCCATCATTACCCAAAATCCAAACCTAAGGCCTGTTACAGAGTGCTTGCACTTAAACTTTTTTTTTTCTTATTCTAAAACCAACTGATGTTCATTTCATTGAACTTGAAAATACACATTATGGGAGTACTGAAGTTACATGGCAAAATATTAATAGAGCTCCATATATCAAAGTAGACTGAAAAATAAATAAGTTTGTTAGAAAAGTTTAGCTGGCATATTTTTATTTAACATTCGTTGACCGGGAAAGTCCGACTAGGTTCCACAGATCCTGTTTTCAGTGGAGGCCCGGGGAGCAATGCTCCAGAAGCATGTCTTTAGAATGTGGGAGGGAACCGGAGTACCCAGAGGAAACCCACGCGAATGCAGGGAGAACATGCAAACTCCACACAGAAGGCACCCCAGCTGAGAATTGAACCGGAGAACGTCTTGCTGTGAGGCGACAGCATTAACCGCTGCACCACTGCACCGCCCTATGGTAGAATGACTACATTTCCATTGATTTATAAGTATTTTTTCTGGCTTTATATTTTCGACTGTATTTTGCCTAAAAAGCGAATTTTTATTACTAAATTAGCTCTGCAAGTTGATTCACTGTATTTCTGTTTGTTTCTAAACTGTTTTGCACTTTAAAAGTTTGTTTTTTGCTTAAATTAACTGGTAGGCTACACACTCAAGTGTGCTAGCCGATTTAAAGCATTTACTGTTTGTTACTGTATCTATTTTTTATCTGTTTGTGAAAAAAAACAAAAAAAACAAAAAATATCCTTGTTTTCCCGCCTTTACTGAACTAGAAGTGTCCAGTCTTCAGATTTTGCTGATCTCTGGGCTGTGTCATAGTTCCTGTGTTGTCCATATCCTTATTTGGACAGGAGGAAGCTTCTTTGTTCACCAGTGGGAGTGGGGAGCACTGAGCAGCCTATTTGTCCCTAAAGGAGTGGTTCCAGCCCAGCAACTTGTAGTTTATTGGCCGTTTTGGGCCATTTCCTAGCTCTTTCTAACCCCCTGCTATAAAGCCCGATTTAGCATGCTTTTGCGCTTGCATATGACTCAGCACAGCTCCTCGTGGTGTCCTGCAGAGTTCTACAAGCAGCAGAGAGTGGAAGAGTGACGTTCCATTGATTTATAAGTATTTTTTCTGGCTTTCTATTTTCAACTGCTGTATTTTGCCTAAAAAGTGAATTCTTATTACTAAACTAGCTCTGCAAGTTGATTCACTGTATTTCTGTTTGTTTCTAAACTGTTTTGCACTTTAAAAGTTTTTTTTTTGCTTAAATTAACTGGTAGGCTACACACTCAAGTGTGCTAGCTGATTTAAAGCATTTACTGTTTGTTACTGTATCTAATTTTTATCTGTTTGTGAAAAAAACAAAAAAAACATAAAAAATATCCTTGTTTTCCCGCCTTTACTGAACTAGAATAGTCCAGTCTTCAGATTTTGCTGATCTCTGGGCTGTGTCATAGTTCCTGTGTTGTCCATATCCTTAGTTGGATAGGAGGAAGCTTCTTTGTTCAACAGTGGGAGTGGGGAGCACTGTGCAGCCTATTTGTCCCTAAAGGAGTGGTTTCAGCCCAGCAACTTGTAGTTTATTGGCTGTTTTGGGTCATTTCCTAGCTCTTTCTAACCCCCTGCCATAAAGCCCACTTTAGCATGCTTTTGCGCTTGTATACAACTCAGCACAGCTCCTTGTGGTGTCCTGCAGAGTTCTACAAGCAGCAGAGAGTGGAAGAGTGACTTTCCATTGATTTATAAGTATTTTTTCTGGCTTTCTATTTTCAACTGCTATATTTTGCCTAAAAAGAAAATTTTTATTACTAAACTAGCTCTGCAAGTTGATTCACTGTATTTCTGTTTGTTTCTAAACTGTTTTGCACTTTAAAAGTTTGTTTTTTGCTTAAATGAACTGGTAGGCTACACACTCAAGTGCGCTAGCCAATTTAAAGCATTTACTGTTTGTTACTGTATCTATTTTTTATCTGTTTGTGAAAAAAACAAAACAAAAAAAAATATCCTTGTTTTCCCATCTTTACTGAACTAGAATAGTCTAGTCTTCAGATTTTGCTGATCTCTGGGCTGTGTCATAGTTCCTGTGTTGTCCATATCCTTAGTTGGATAGGAGGAAGCTTCTTTGTTCAACAGTGGGAGTGGGGAGCACTGTGCAGCCTATTTGTCCCTAAAGGAGTGGTTCCAGCCCAGCAACTTGTATTTATTGGCTGTTTTGGGCCATTTCCTAGCTCTTTATAACCCCCTGCTATAAAGCCCGTTTTTGCACGCTTTTGTGTAATTTTGCGTGAAGTTGCGCAAAGCGCAGCATCGGGCAGCGCCAGTTAATCAAGTTTAAACTATTTCTGGCTCCGCTAAGTCTGCTCTTCAGTTTTTCCCTTAGAACTGCTCTACTTTCAATCTAAGCAGTCTATTTTTTTATCTGAAAAGTCCAGCACTTGCTCCTAAAGCATTTTTACTGAGGTAAAGCACTCTTAAACAAAAAGAAAGCACTATATCCACCTAAAATCCCTTTGAGTACCCATTTCCCTATAGTTCCTTTCTGACTCAGTTACACAGCAATCCCTTACACTATTCTAGCATGTCGAAGGGTCAGTTACTGGCGTCCTCTCCAGTTCAGCTGGTGAATCTGGGAATCTTGAGGAAATGTTACAACTGCCTCATGTACACAGGCAACCCTCTCCTCCTCCCAACAAATACAAATATATGTGAGAGATGCAACTATATAGCCAAACTGGAGGCTGAGCTCCCTCGACTCAATACTGGCAAAACCAGTCAGGAGGAGAAGGTAACCACATACACCACAAACCCAGTCTCACATAGACCTATCACAACTACAAACCAAACACATAAACACACAAAAACATACTCGGAGGCTCTAATTAAAAATCTACCAAAACAACAGAGGCCTCCAAAGCAGACATCCAAGCAACCACTACCTCAAAACATAGCACATGCAACACATAGTTCACAAAGTCAGTGTGCCAAACAGTCACAGCCCTTAAGGCCAAACAACATGTCTGATACACTTGTAATAGGTGACTCCATAGTCAGACACACTGACGTCCTGCTCACCAGACTGAACAAGGAAAAGGTTACAGTAAGCTGCCTGTCAGGCGCTAGAATCCGCCACATAACACAAGCACTCAGGTCACTCCAAAGCAAGTACAAATATGACTCAGTCATTGTCCATGCCGGTGTGAATGACCTGAGATGTACCTCCCTGGACTACATTAATAGAGACATAGAGGAGCTCTCTGATTATGTAGTTCATGCTGGTATGACCCTGACCCTGAGCAGCATCTTACCCTCACCAAGAATGATGCCACAGTACAAAGACAAAATTATCAGCTTTAACAATTGGCTCAATTACTGGTGTCATTCTAAGGGGATCCAATGTCTGTCTGCTTGGGATGACATGCTTGACAAGCCATGCTGCTTCACAAGGGACGGCTTGCACCTGTCACCCCTGGGCTTCCGGATATTGGCCAAGGCTCTTGCCACCCCCATAGTGCCTTTTTTAGGCAAGGCTCAAAAGACAAACCCACCTCCCTAGAAAACACAAGTGGAAAAAAACTAAGGGTAATGCTGCTCAATGCCAGAAGTCTAAACCTCAAGATGCACGCTCTCGAAGCCCTCCTCAGTATGGAGAACATCGATGTCTGTTCAGTGACTGAAACCTGGTTCAAGGCTCCTGAGAGCACCCCAGCACCACCAGGTTATACCTCATATCATGCTTTTCGGCCTCAAAACTTGGACCGAACCACAAAAGGAAGGAGAGTATCCATATTCATCAAAGATACCCACACCTCCAGGTTAGTGGAAATGCACGAAGCATCGGAGACCATCCAGGTGCAACTAACCGTAGGCAAAACTGCCCTACAGTTTGTAGCATGCTACAGACCACCCTCTCAAACTCAGGAACCCCACTCAGCCTTCCTGAAGACACTGGAGAGTATGAATGTCTCTCCAAATACCATCATATTGGGAGACTTCAACTACCCAGACATAGACTGGGATCATTATTCAAGCCCCAACACCCTAGCCCAAAGGTTCCTAGAATTCATAAACTCAAATGCGATGGAACAACTAGTCACCACTCCCACAAGAGGGGATAATATACTAGACCTGATCATCACAAACATGGGGACACAATGCTCCACACCAGAAGTATACCCCTCATTAATCTCACTGGAAATCCACATCCCACCCCCACCACCAGCACAAAAGACCACAGTGAAGAATTTCTCAAATGCTGACTTCACACTTCTTAAGACTGAAGTGGTATCCTTCAAGGCCCCTGGGCCAGTGGAAACCACAGCCCACACCTCTGAATCCTTTATAAATGCTTTCTACGGACACCTTCAAGAATGCATGGATCATACAATCCCAAATAAAACCAAGACCCATTCCCCCAAAGGCAGGCGACCTGTCTGGTGGACCCCAGCCATTAACAAGCTTTACAACAGGAGGAGGAAGCTACTACATGACAGAGCAAAATCCCCAAAAGGGAAGGCATCTCTGATCAGTGCTAGCAAAAAACTACGATCACTCATAAAATCATCCAAGGCCAACTTTGAGAGAAAAATCTCAAAAGACACTAAAGACAATCACAGGGCCTTCTTTAGTTATGTTAGAAACCTGGGTGGAAATTCCCAGATATGCTCAGAGTTAGTCCAAAATGACAAAAAATACACTGAACCCACAGACATTGCCAACATACTGGCAAACAGGTTCAGTGCAAATTTCTCCCCCCCTCCCCCCCAAAAGGAGAAATATCTATCCCAGCAGAGTGTAGCCTCCCTGACATCTCAGATGCCCAGGTGAGAGCCGCCCTCTCCAAAGCTAAAAACACAGCATCAGTGGGACCAGACGGTGTCCCGGGTTGCGTGCTACATGAACTCCAAGAGGAACTAAACCCGCACATAAGGCTGCTGTTTAATCATAGCCTTACTACAGGATACGTACCCAAAGAGTGGCGTACAGCAACAGTGGTCCCACTCCACAAAGGAGGTGCTTCTATGGACCCTGGAAATTACTGCCCCATAAGCTTGATGAGCCTGGTCTGCAAAGCTATGGAGAGGATCATTATAGAACTCATAAACAAAGACATTGGGGACCTACAGACACTGGATCCTACCCAATTCGGCTTTGTCAAGGGCAGATCCTGCCTTTTGAACCTGGTCAACTTTTTTGAAACAGTCACTCAGGCCATTGATGAGGGTAAGGCAGTTCACACAGCCTACCTTGATCTTGCAAAAGCCTTCGACACAATATCCCACTCGGGCATCATAGACAAGCTCACCAGCTTAAATGTAAACCCATATGTCATAAGATGGGTTGCAAACTGGCTCAAGGACAGAACCCACAAGGTCAGAATTGCTGGAGCCATGTCAGACTCTAAGCCAATCACAAGCGGTGTCCCACAGGGCTCAGTCCTGGGACACCTCTTGCTCGGCATTTATTTTTCTGAGGTGCAAGCAAACATAGGAGGATTGTAGCTGACAAAGTTCGCAGATGACTGCAAACTGGGCGCCATAATTGATACTCCAGCGGACACAAGCATCCTTCAGAAAGGCCTCATAGAAATGGATAACTGGTGCCAGAGCCATGGCCTTAAACTGAACGCCAAAAAATGTATAGTCATACCCTTTGGGAAAAACAAAGTACCCACAAATTACCACATAGGTGGTAATCCATTAAGTACGGAAGAAGTACTCAGGGACCTAGGGACCCAAGTTGACAGTAACCTCTCATTTGACACTCACATTGCCAAGGTGGTCAGGAAGACCTTCTATATTACCCACCTTATCATGAAAGGATTCACATCTAGATCAAGAGAGGTCATTGTGCCCCTATACTCTTCCCTTATCAGGCCCATAATTGAGTACAATGCCCCATTTGGGATGTACCTTACCCGACACCTGCAGCAGTTAGAAAGACCCCAAAAGTACCTCACCAAGAGGATCAAGGGTCTCAAACATATGTTAAATGCTGCCCGGCTGAAGAAACTCCAGCTCTATTCAGTCGCATACCGCCTACTCAGAGGCGATCTATGCCTGACGTGCAAGGCCATGTCCAATCTGGAATTAATGGGCATGCTCCACCTCAGAAAATCCAAATCCACCAGAGCCACTAGAGCGAGAGATTTGAACCTCAACACAGAAATAAATAGGATGTGCTGGAGGGACAGGTTCATAACCCAGAGGCTCCCTACACTCTGGAACAGAATCCCAGTCCATGTTAGGCAGAGCCCCTCACTGACTCTCTTCAAGAGAAACCTTGACGAGTGGATGGGAGATCATAGGTTTACCCCGGGGGTCATCTCTGTGTCACTACTAGACAGAGGCACAGTAAACTAAACCCTAAATGGGCATAGTATTTGCATTCCAAGGGATGGCAAAAGCCACACACACTCTGGCTATGCTTATAAATGCTCTAGGGCAGATAGCCTAGTATGAACCTATGAACCTATTCCTCCAAAACCTAACTTACTGTAAGTGGTTGTGACATTTCAGCTGGTTCATTTTGTTACTGGGATGTTAGGGGGTTCTGGATGCAATTGCTGTAACAGTACTGCTTACTTACACTAGCTCAGATAGTGATAAAAGGCTGACACTCACTCAGATCTGTTTACATTGCTACACTCCACAAATTATTCATTCTAAGTAATTTCTTGAATTATTATTTTTTACACAGCCTATAATAAACAAAGTCAGTGTTAATTTAAACAAAATGAGTCAGTATTTTATCAAGGAAAATTATCATTATTATATTCACATTTGTTTCATTTATTTGCTTTGCTTATTTATTTATTATTAACCTAAAATCAAATAAGTCCCTTTAGGTACAAGAAGCTATTTTTCTGCAGTGACACCAGAGGTCTGGATAAGCAGGATATTTGGTTTGAAGCCACATAATATGAAAGATGAAGTTGTGACAAATAAATTCATATCGGAAGAATAAATGTAATTTACATGTACTACTGTAATTGGAATGTCAGCCTTTTTTTTTAACTGGACTTCATGCTGACATCTCATAGGTTCATAGGTTGGTACTGAGCTATCTGCCCGAAGGCATATATTAGCCCAGCCACATTGTGCAGTATTCACCGCCCCTTTAGTAGTTCCCTAGACCCTTGTACTAGCAGCTAGTACCCTTGGCCCCTATCTAGTAGTGCTGTTGGTGTGATCCCCGGTGTGAACTTTCTGTTACCCATCCACTCATCAAGGTTCCTCTTGAAGAGTGATAGTGAGGGGCTCTGTCTTATGTAGATCGGGACCCTGTTCCATAGTAAGGGAAGTCTCTGCAAAGGGAATCTATCCCTCCAGCATGTTCTATTCATTGTTGTGTTGAGGTTTATATCCCTAGAGCGTGTAGCTCGAGTAGATTTGGTTTTGCTAAGAAGGAGCATGTTCAACAATTCTGGGTTGGACATGGCTCAGTACGTTAGACAGAGATCGCCTCTGAGAATGCGGTATGCAACAGAGAACAGTCTTAGCTTTTTCAATCGTGCTGCATAGGGCAACTGTTTGAGGTCAGTAATTCTCTTGGTTAGGTACCTATGTGGTCTCTCCAGCTGCTGGAGATGTCTAGCCAGGTACATTCCAATTGGTGCATTGTACTCAATAAAGGGTTTGATGAGGGAAGAGTAGAGGGGCACCAATACATCCTTAGATCTTGATGCGAACCCTTTCATGATCAGATGGGTCACATAGAAGGATTTTCTAACCACTTTGGCAACATGGCTATCAAAGGAAAGCTGGCTATCTACTTGGGTCCCTAGATCCCTTATTTCTTCTTCAGATTTCAGGGGATTACCTCCTATGTTG
Organism: Protopterus annectens; assembly: GCF_019279795.1. Classification (NCBI taxonomy): domain Eukaryota; kingdom Metazoa; phylum Chordata; order Ceratodontiformes; family Protopteridae; genus Protopterus; species Protopterus annectens. Next base: position 355,777,260 of record NC_056736.1, read on the forward strand.
TAGTTTGTGGGTACTCTGTTTTTACCAAAGGGGATTACTATGCATTTTTTTGCATTTAGCTTGAGACCATGGCTTTGACACCATGCATCAGTCTCATTTAGGCCCTTCTGGAGGATCTCCATGTCAGCCGGAGACTCTATTATAGCACCCAGTTTGCAGTCGTCTGCAAACTTAGTCAGCCACAGCCCTTCCATGCTTGCCTGTACTTCTGAGAAGCATATGCCAAACAGGAGGGGCCCCAGGACAGAGCCCTGAGGCACACCACTCGTTACTGGTCTGGATTCGGACATAGATCCCGCTACTCTTACTTTATGGGATCTGTCTGAGAGCCAGTTTGCGATCCATCTTGTGACATAAGGGTTTATGCCCAGGCTGGTGAGCTTATCAATAATACCCGAATGGGGAATGGTGTCAAATGCTTTAGCAAGGTCAAGGTAAGCCATGTGTACCTCCTTTCCCTTATCTATAGCCTGAGTAACTGTCTCAAAGAAATCCACCAGGTTCAGGAGGCATGATCTGCCCTTGACGAAGCTGAACTGTGTGGGGTCCAGTGACTGGAGGTTCCCAATCTCTCCATTTATGAGTTCCATAATGATTCGCTCCAGAGCTTTACAGATCAGACTGGTCAGGCTTATTGGTCGGTAGTTCCCAGGGTCAGTTGTGGCCCCACCCTTGTGTAGCGGGACCACCATTGACGTGTGCCATTCTCTGGGCACATATCCTGTGGAGAGACTGAGAATGAACAGGGTATTAAGATGCGGGGTTAATTCCTTTTGGAGCTCGCGTATGACACAGCCTGGGACACCATCTGGTCCCATGGAGGCAGTGTTTTTAGCTTTAGATAGAGCCTTGTTAACCAATGTATCAGTAATAATTGGACTTACACAATCCCCTGGAATGGTAATAGGCCCTGTAGGTGGTGGGGAATTTGCACTGAACCTGTCAGCCAAGATGTTGGCAATGTCAGAAGGGTCAGTGTATTTTGTTGCATTTTGTACTAGCACAGAATAGACCTGAGCGTTGCCATTTAGGTTTTTGACGTAGCCATAGAAGGCCTTATGGTTATCCTTGGCAACTTTCTTTTCAAAATTAGCTTTAGTTGACTTGATGAGGGCCCTCAATTTCTTACTAATGCTGAGCAGGTATGATTTTTCTAATTGAGATTTGGCCTTTTTTTGTATAAGTCTCCTCCTTTTATTGTAAAGTTTGCTTATGGACGGGGTCCACCAGACAGGTTTCTTCTTGCTTGAGGAAGGAGTCTTGGTGTTATTTGGGATAGCACGGTCCATGCAATCCTGAAGATGCATATAGAGTGCCTTGGTGTAGGATTCCGCATCCTGGATATCATTATCCTTCTGCAAGGGAATAGTGAAGCTTTCCACTTCGGATGCAAGTAGTTTGAAGTTTGCTTTGGAAAGGTTTTTGACTATGTTTTTTGACTGTGGGTGGCGGAGGGGTGAGGATGTCATTTGGGCCTGTGTTCATGTTTTATGATCACATGGCTGTATTGCAGAGAGGTCACACTGCAGACAGAAAGTACTGGGGTATGTCATACCACTTCTCCATGACATGTTTAAAACTATTTTGTTGTCTCAGTTATGTGTGTACCTGTATGTTCCACTATTTGTGTTATTACTGTATTTTCAATACTTTCTTCATCACATATCCCTTGGTATATCTCAATCCATATGTCTGGCTATCTAATAATCCCAGTAAACACAAGTAATGGTATTGGAGGAGCAGGTTGTCCAGTTTTGTATATCACTCCTGCCAATACAAAAACAGAACAGATACACATCCTTGATAAAACACATCCTACAAACTCTAACATAACAACTTTTCTCTCTAGAAAATAGCTAGTAGTGAAGTACTGGCCTCACTTGATTTGCCCACTGCAGTTTAATGTATACAGATTACAGAGCCAAAAATACTGCATTGATACAAATAATTTTGCACTACAGTTGTTGTTCTTCTTTTGGCTTTTCCCGGTTAGGGGTCACCACAGCGGAACTCCGGTCCGCTAATGATTGGCAGTAGATTTTTACAGTGCCGAGGTGACAGCTCGAAGCCCAGCCTTCAATGAAGGCATGCCCATTCACACATGTCTTTCGAATGCTACTCAACCATGGGGAGGACATGCAGACTCCACACAGAAGGTGCTCCAGCCAAGATTCGAACAGGAGAACCTCTTGCCGTGAGGCAACAACACTACTGCTGCACCATAATACATATCATAACCTCCCTCCTAAGCAAATTAAAGAAATAACAATGACAGAAGCCATGAATTCATATATACAGGAAGATGGGACTGGTGCCAGGAGGTAAGATAAAATAAAGCAATAAACGTTAACAGGATCTGGACAGACATTAAAAGCTACATATTAATTTTCATTCCTCCTTGGCAAGATGTTTAGATAGTTTAAATGATCCTGATCTTCAGGTTTCTTTACATATTTCGATGTATATTCATGATTCTACCTGTAACTTGACCATATGGTTGAAATACATAGTTTCTCAATTTTATTACTTCCCTTAAAACCTGAGTCCACTTACTTGCCTCATCTTTGCTTGCTGACAAAAGTGTTTACCACAGCTTCCTCAGCTCCATACTAATTACATCCCAGTGCAGAAGAATATTTACTGGTGTTGCTCCATTTTTCTAAGATCAGACTGATTTTATTGAGCTGTCACTTTTTTGTTGGATCTAAGGGAGATGTTTCAACTGCAGTCTGGACTTCATCTTCATATTCTGAGTTATGGGTGGGCTCTCCTTTCTTATTTGGATTACATGACATAATTCAAGAGGCCATTTAGTAATATAGGAAGGCCTTGCTTATTGTATACTTGGACATGCATTTTCTCTATAGAAGGCAGACAGCCCAAAGATGAAATATGAAATATACCATTTTCTTCACACATCGAGGACAATGATGGAATAAACTCTTAGCTGTGTTGATGGCACTCCCTAGGTACCGTTAATGGCACTTTCATGATAGGAAGAAAGCAAAGGCTGAATAACCTCTTCTACCCTTTCTGCTCTCAGCCATGCAGACAAAGCTCTTACCTAGTCTAGTGGCCTGCTGGAGAAAGAACTTCTAACACTCAACTGTACATACATATGTATACACACACACACACACACACACACACACACACACACACACACACACACACACACACACACACACACACATTTATATGTATGTGTATGCATGCATGTATGTGCATACATATATAGATAGAAGTATGGGTCCATGTGTTGTCATCAAATGCACTCCTGTTGAATGCATGTTGTTTGAATCCTAGTGATCAAATAAAATGAACATTGTAGAGGGAGAACATTAGCAAAGTACTGACAGTGATAAAACTGTAGAATGCCAGGTAAGGATTGTGCAGTGTTGGATTTAGTATATCTAAGTCAGTGGGGGTATAGGGGATGCTACCCCCCTCCCTGCAAAACCAGTTAAAATGACATATTTACACTTTCTTAATTAAATCCATCTTTTGATATATTTTATTTTGAAGGACAGAGTTTAAGGAAAGTGCATTTGCAGTGTGTCTATTTATATACCCTGTGGTGAAACTTGCAAATACACAAATTATATAATAACTGGAAAAATACTTCCTTTGTATAAAGGGTTTCCCACCTTCCACCATAAAAATGTACTCAAGCAGTCCAGCAATTAAATCAAGCACACCATTAAGCAGACTATGGGATGTTATTAAGTGAGAAGATGCCACAAACTTCAAGAATAATCAGAAGGTCTTGTCTTACTATTTTAGGATTATTACAAACATGTGATCCCACACCACGTTCCAGCCGAATGGAATTACTGATTCTGATCATGAATACATAGCCAGCATTCTAGCAGACAAATCCAGCTACAGTTCCAGTTCCTCCCACTTGCTGCTATGTCCCCTCTCTTGAATCACTTATATGCTTTTTCCTCCAGAATCATTATGAGACAAATCCTAGAAACCTATCCAAAACCAAAAAAAAGGCTGCATGAGTTAAAATAATATTTCAGGTCATCTGCTAAGGGGTATAAAGTACAACACTACTGAAATAGTCTAAACATATGCCCCTGTGTCACCCTTGAGTTGCAATTTACCTCCCAAATCAAACATATGGGAAGAATTTGTCATGCTTTTTCAAATAAAAGTTGGATCTCTAGTAGTGTCCCTCACAGCTCTGACCTGGGTCCCCTCCTCTTTGGCATCTATTTCCACAGTGTGAAATCAGATCTCAAAGGTCTGTGGCAGACCAGGTTTTCAAATGACTGTGTGCTGTTTGCTGTCATTAATATTACTGATACCTGCATGTACACTCATATTCCCCAGCAGAGCTTCCCAGCACCAGTAGTCTTTATACCAAAGATAATAAAACAAAGTTATCCAGAACTATGAGCTGTCTACTTAAAATATACCAAACTTTAATAGAATCATAAGTTTAACAATTTAGCATAAAATGATTCATCAGGCAAAAGGCTTCAATGAAAACATTCAAGCTTATATACAATAAAATCACGACCTTTAAAATTAATTAACATCAATTAACCATTCAATTAAAATTAAAAAAAAAATCTACTTGACTTGATTGTGTAATTTTTTCAGCATAGGCTTAATGTTTAACATGTCATTTAAGCCTGGATGTTGTTGTGTCCTGAATGTAATAAACCATTTACTTCTTTTTCAGTCTGATTTTTAATGTCCCCTCTTTTAGCATGCTTATATATCACCTGCAGTATCATAAATTATAATAAATGTGTATTGTCTATGTATTTTATATGTTTAAATAAAACATTCATGCCTATATGTCTCTTCATTTCTGATAGATGATCTCCCATCAATTCTTTAGGCTTCTGATTAATCTTTCTTGTATAAAAAAAAAATCAATTTTTTGGCATTTTGCCATATAAATAATATTCTTAGTGTCACAGGTGTCATAGGCTCATGATAAAAAAATCTCTTTTATTAACTGGATGTACTATAGCTTTTTCTGTATATATATATGTATTTACAATATAGACTTATTACATATGTAAGTCCCTTGCTTATTACATCCATATTTATTAACTGATCTTTATTTTTTCTTTATAACATAGTCTGTTCTTTAACGTGTGGCCCTCCATTTCCTATGTCCTTTAGTTTATAGGTTCATAGGTTGGTACTAGGCTATCGGCCCTAGGGCCTATATAAGCCTAGCCATAACAATTCCCTGGCTATTTCTTCCCACACTATTTACTTCCCTGGACCCCTGTCTAGCAGGGCAACTGACGTGATCCCCGGGGTGAATTTCCTTTCTCCCATCCAATCGTCAAGGTTCCTTTTGAAGAGGGCCAAAGAGGCACTCTGCTTGACATGTATGGGCAAACTATTCCAGAGTCTGGGGAGTCTCTGGGTCAGGAACCTATCCCTCCAGCATGTTTTGTTTATTGTGATGACAAGGTTTAGATTCCTGCAGCATGTGGCTCTGAGAGATTGGGATTTCTTTAAGTGTAGCATGTCCAACAGCTCTGGGTTTGACATGGCCTTGTATGTTAAGCAGAGATCCCCTCTGAGTAGACGATATGCAACAAAGTATAGCTGGAGTTTTTTAAGGCGGTCAGCATAGGGCATCTGCTTTAGGCCTGAGATTCTTTTAGTGAGGTATTTCTGTGGCCTTTCCATTTGTTGCAGGTGTCTTGACAGGTACATACCAAATGGGGCATTGTATTCTATAATGAGTCTAATGAGGGATGAGTACAGTGGGACAATGACCTCCTTTTTTTCTGGATGAAAAGCCCTTAGTGATGAGGTGTGCTACATAGAAGGATTTCCTGACTGTTGTGGCGATGTGGTTATCGAAGGTGAGACCACTGTCCACCTGTGTCCCTAAGTATCTTATCACACTTTTGGTGTTTAGTGTACTGCTACCTATGTGGTAATTCACGGGTACATGTTTTTTCCCAAAGGGAATAACTATACAATGTTAAGTTGTCTGTCTCGCCTTCGTTCTTGCTGTTTGGGATCGGAGCCGATCCTCGGCTCTGACTCGGCTGTCTTCAACAGCTCGAGAGCCATTTACTGGCTCGAGGCCACCCCTTATCCCATGTTGCCTAGTGAAAGCTACCCAGATCTCATTTGTCGCTTCAGCTATGAGGTGTGTCATTTCTGGCTCAGGCTTGTATACTTTTGTATATTTATATATTATATTTGTTAAAATTTCTTAAAACTAGTGTATACTTCCCCTTATAGTTTTATTCTCTGTGGGTGTTGTTTGTGGACGTTGCTTCTTTACACAGTCCCTTTTTTCTTAAGAACTTGTTTAAATTAGAGAGTTCTCCCCCTCCCTTAGGACAGTCGTTTAACTTAGAGGCTCTACTTTCCTTCCTTTTTACTATATATAAAAAAAAAAAATTGTTGTGTTCCTTTAGTAGTGTAGAGATTTTTTGTCTGTATTGTGGTACTTGGATTGTGTGTAGTGGTAGAGTCATGACCAAGGATACGAAAGTTTCTGGCTTCAAAAAGTGTGACTCATGCTGTCAGAAAATGTCTCTGACAGATGGGCACATGAGTTGCGTTTATTGTTTGGGCGCTGTTCACCTGCAAGACTCTTATTCTATTTGCCATGCCTTTAGTCCAAGGGTCCTGCAGGAGCACGAAAACAAATTAATCCTTTGGGGTTTATTGAAGCCTCAGGATTCACTGGAACCAGAGCTTTCTCTGCCTCGTGGTCGGGATGCCTTCGAGGTCATGCAGATTGTGCTGTCCCCCAAAGTAGCTCCACTACAAGCTCCATCGGCTCTGTCCCCCATAGTGTCTTTGCCAACATCTGCTCCTCCTCCAGACCCCAAGCATAGGGAACAGATGCCCCAGGACACCCCATTGGGTGTTCCCTCTTCTTCTGAGGCCTCCCCTGATCACTCAGAGGAGCCCCCTCGGAAGAAGAAGTGCAAGAGGAAGCACATTGACTCCCCTGTGTCTGTCACTTCAGATACAGACTTAGATGAATTGGAAGGGTCCCTGAGGTCCCCCTCTGAATATGTTTCCTTTTCGGACATCTTTGAAATGCTTAGGCAGAGGGGGAACTGGACTTTCCTAGCCCCTACTGAGGATGAGTCTGTATTCCTGGATGCATTCGGTTCCCGACCTTCCACCTCCTGGGTTTCTCCTCCTTTCAACCCACTCATGTCTGTGGTGGCTCGAAAGGCTTGGTCAGCTCCAGACACTGTGGAACCAACTCTGAGGAGACCTAACAAGTTTATTACAGCCCACCAGGATAAGCAATTCCTTTCCAAAGGTGTGCCCGTTAATGCCATGGTGGTAGCAGCAGCCACCAAGAAAGAGTTAGCAGAAACCTCTTCATCTGTTCATCCCCCTAACAAAGAGTCTCAGACAATGGACAGATACGGAAAGTGAATGTTTGCTTCAGTGATCTTCTTGATGAGGTCCCTGAAATGTCTATGTCATTTTCCTCATCTTCAAAGGGATCTCCTGAAAGAGCTTGGAGATGCCTTTCAAGATCCTACAGCTGAGGGAGTACAAGCCAAAGTAGCTTCCCAGCTGGCGACTCTTAATTCCATAGTTAACTCCTCCATGAGGCTAATTTCCCATGCAGCTGATGGAGTGAGCAGAGCTGCTGGCACAGGTGTGGCCCTCAGGAGATATGCTTGGATGCGGCTGTGTCAGTTTGCAGAACCCTTTCAAGCATCCTTCACCAATACTCCCTTTGATGGCTCCTTTCTCTTTGGGCCTCAGGTGAAAGACATGCTGACCTGGAGTGAGCAAGAAGGCAAGACTCTCTCTGCTGTGGGAGTCCATTTTTCCACTCCCTCTAGACCTTACCCCAAGGGTCAGAAGAGTGGGAAGATGTGGTTCCAGAAATCCCAGGGATCCTTGCCTGACACACGTGGTGATTTTTCCTCCAGAGGCAGAGGGGGAAACAACAATAACAAACGCCACCCTCGTGGCAGAGGGGGTCCACAGAACCAGGGTGACAGAGAATCCTTCTCTGGCAAGCCCTTCCAGCATCTCTGATGGGTTGCCCGGCTGGTCACCTCTGGAGGCAGTCAGGGGAAGACTTTCGCTGTACCCAAAAGCCTGGCAAAATTTAACAAGAGACAGATGGGTACTATCCATTATATCCAGAGGTTACAAAATTCCCTTCCATCAATCCCCCTTACAGTCAAAAATGGCCCTTCCAGATGTTCCACCCAGTCTGAGGGAGCAAGCAGTCATAGAAGTTTAAAAACTGCTAGAAAAAAGATCCATTCAGGAAGTCACCCCAGACCAGCTCAGATCCGGAACTTACTCAAGATTCTTTTTGGTACCAAAAAAGACAGGGGACTGGAGACCGATTCTGGATCTCAGCAGACTAAACAAATCTGTACAAAGAGAAAAGTTTTGGAAGATCACGCTATGGTCCATTCTACCCTTTCTGGGTCAGGACAATTGGATGTGCTCGATAGATCTTCAGGACACGTACTACCATATCAAGATGGACAGACGCTCCAGGAGATTTCTTCACTTCCAGGTAGGGGCCAGTCATTACCAGTTCAGAGCTCTGCCCTTTGGTCTCACCTCAGCCCCCAGGGTGTTCACCAAGTGTATGGCAGTAGTCACGGCTCACCTGAGGCATCAAGGATTCCAGGTTTTTCCATATCTAGATGACTGGCTCCTCACAGCTATCACCAGGCATCAACTATTACAAGCACGGGATTATACAATCACATCATTCACTCAACTAGACATCACAATAAATTTCGAAAAATCTGCCTTGTTGCCCTGTCAGTCTATCACTTACATAGGAGCAGAATTAAACACAAGGGAAATGTTTGCAAGATTGCCACTGGAAAGAGTTTCCACAATTCATCAATAAGTGTTAATCCTAATGCAGAGCAAAAGGATTCAAGTCAAATATTTCCTTCAAGCTCTGAGCTCCATGGCAGCTGCCATTCTTCTAGTTCCATTAGCGCGTTTCCACATGAGAATTCTTCAGTGGCTTCTTTTCACGCAGTGGTCCTTTCAGGAGCTTCCCATGTCTCACATGATCCTGATTACAGAAACATGCAAAAGGCACCTGTCTTGGTGGATGAACTACCCACTAGTGTCTCAGGGCAGACCTTTCATACAGCCTCCACCGGTAGCCACAGTGACCACGGATGCCTCCCTGATAGGGTGGGGGGGACATTATCTGGGCAGGACAGTCCAAGGCACTTGGCAACCTCACGAGTACCATCTGCACATCAATGTCCTAGAAATGAGAGCCATGCTTCTGGCGTTGCAAGCCCTTCAAGACTCTCTTCCTTCTGGGACCATTGCAATTCAAACAGACATCATGTCAGTGGTGTGGTACATCAGCAAACAGGGCGGAACCAGGTCCTACTCCCTGTTTCGAGATGCACTCAGACTGTGGCAATGGGTGATTTCCTCCCAACATTTTCTGATTGCGATGCACATCCCTGGGAGATCCAACGTCATAGCAGACAGGCTCAGCAGAGCTATTCTCATGCCTTATGAGTGGTCTCTGAATCAGGAAGTTGCAGATCTTATCTTCCGCAAATGGGGATAGCCTTGCTGCAATCTGTTTGCCACCCCTCTCAACAGAAAATGCAGCAACTACTTCTCCCTACTTCTGCTTCCAGGTCACATACCCAGAGATGCTCTAGTCCACGATTGGCCTCAGGGACTCCTTTATGCTTTTCCCCCATTTCCCCTAATACCAAGACTCATACAGAAAGCAAAATCGTTGGATTGCAAAATGATCCTCATTGCCCCTTATTGGCCTCGACAGATATGGTTTCCGTTCCTGCACCCCTACCTTATCAATCAGCCCTGGATTCTGGACCCGATTCCAGATCTTCTGATTCATCAATCAGGCGGGTTGCATCAATCCCTCCAAACACTTTAGCTTACAGCTTGGTTACTCCACTTCCAACCTTAGCCAGGCTTCCCAGTATATCCCAAGCAGCCCATGATATTATCGTTTCCTCACATAAGTCTACTATGAGAAAAATGTATGCTAGTAAATGGAAACAGTTTTCTTACTGGGCAGAGTCTAGAAATGTGGATCCTTTTTCAGCCCCAGTCTATGAAATTCTTGAATTTCTAACACAACTTTTCAGTCCGGTGCTGCTTCCGCTACTATTAGAGTACAGTTAGCGGCCATTTCAAATTTTCATATCGGATTGTTGAATTCTAACATCATGTCTCACAAGCTCTGTAAGGCTTTTCTGAGAGGAACATCTCTTCTTAGACCTCCAGTGAGAGATGCCCCTCCTCCTTGGGATCTTAATTTAGTCTTAACTTCCTTAATTTTGCCTCCTTTTGAACCGGCAGCATCATGTTCCCTTAAGTTTCTGTCTTGGAAGACACTTTTTTTGGTTGCTATCTCTTCAGCTAGGCATGTCTCAGAACTTTAAGCACTATGTGTTCATCCTCTTTACCTGGTGTTTCACAAGGACAGAGTTTCTTTGAGGACCAGTCCTTCCTTTCTTCCTAAAGTCTGCTCAGAGAACAATTTAAATCAATCCATAGATCTCCCAGTATTCTTTCCCAATCACAGCAACAAGGGAGAATACAAGCTCCACCAACTGGACGTTCACAGACAATTGCATTTTTACCTTCATAGAACTAAAGAACTAAGAAAGTCAGACCAGTTATTTCTCTCTTATGCCTTCAACAAACAAGGCCTCCCAGTTTCCAAGGTGACCTTATCCAGATGGTTATCTAATACTATTACCTTTATTTACCAGTTACGGAATAAAGAGTTACTAGCTAAACCAAAAGGTCATTCTACTAGGGCATTAGTCACCTCCATAGCTTTTCAGTCTAGGTTGCCCATAGATTCAATCTGTGCAGCTGCCACGTGGGCAAACCCTCACACCTTTATCTCTCATTACAAGGTGGGTATGGTTTCCCAGAGCAGAGCTGACTTTGGTTCCACTGTTCTGAAGAGTCTGTTCGAATGAGCCACCCAGGATGTTAGGTGCTAGGGATGCTGTCCCAAACAGCAAGAACGAAGGTGAGATAGACAACTTAACATAAAGAAGTTATGTACCTACCATAATGGTCCATGTTAGTTGTCTTCATCTCACCTTCCTTCTTGTGTCCCTCCCTCCTTCCCCCATCCTAGTGGACTGAGAGGAGTTCTTGTTTTCACTGGCTGAGTATTTTTTTCCTTATTGCTCTTCTGGCCAGGTTTTTCGTAACCTATTCTATAATTAGATGTATTGAACAGCCAGTTTTTAGATAACTGTTTTTCCTCAACTTATGTCTGGGATTAGCTATTACAAACAAGATCTGGGTAGCTTTCCCTAGGAATCATGGGATAAGGGGTAGCCTCGAGCCAGTAAACAGCTCTCGAGCTATTGAAGATGGCCGAGTCGGAGCCGAGGATCAGCTCCGATCCCAAACAGCAAGAAGGAAGGCGAGATGAAGACAACTAACATGGAACGTTATGGTAGGTACATAACTTCTTTTTTCTTGGCATTGAGCTTGAGCCCATGGCTCTAGCACCAAGCATCTGTTTCTGTAAGTCCCTTTTGTAGAGTATCCACATCATTTGGAGATTCAATAATGGCTCCCAGTTTTCAGTTATCTGCAAACTTTTTTAGCCAGAGTCCCTTAGTATTGGCCTGTACTTCAGAGAAGTAGATGCCAAACAAGAGTGGTCCCAGGATTGAACCCTGAAATACTCCACTTGTCACTTATCTGGAGCTGGATTTGGAGTCAGCTACTTTTACAGTGTGAGTTCTGTCAGTAAGCCAGTTGGCAACCCATCAAGTGATGTAGGGATTAATGCCCAGATTAATAAATTAATCTATAATTCCAGAGTGGAGGATGGTGTCAAAGGCCTTGGTGAGGTCCAGATAGGCTGCGTGGACTGCCTTACCCTCGTTCACAGCTCTGGAGACTGATTCAAAGAAGTCAGTCAGATTCACGAGACAAGATCGGCCCCTCATGAACCCAAACTGGGTGGGGTCCAGTGTTTGAAGGTTGCCAATGTCTTTGTTTATAAGTTCCATGATAATACATTCCATGGCCTTGCAGATCAGGCTCGCCAGACTGATGGGGCAGTAGTTCCCGGGATCCAAGGTGGATTTCCCCTTGTGAAGTGGGATACCTGTAGCTGTGAGCCACTCAGTGGGCATGAAGCCTGAGGTGAAGCTATGATTAAACATGACACTTAGGTGATGTGCCGGTTAATTTTGTAGTTCATGTAGTACACAGCCCGGGATGTCATCTGGTCCCATGGATGCTGTATTCTTAGCTTTGGAGAGTGCAGTTTTTACCTATGTGGCCATTATTACCGTAATTTGGAAATTGTCTGGTATTGAGATGGGCCATTTAGGGGGTGAGAGGGGGGTGAAGTTGGCACTGAATCGATCTGCCAGGATATTGGCAATATCCTTGGGATCAGCATATTTATTGCCATTCTGTTGTAGCTCAGAGCAGATCTGAGCATTGCCATTTAGATTCTTGACATAGTTATAGAATGCCTTGTGGTTGTCTTTGGAATCTTTGTCAATTTTATTTTCATAACTAGCTTTGGAGGATTTTATGAGGGATCTCAGCTTCTTACTGAGGCTGACAAGGGAGGTTTTTGCATCCTGGGATTTTCCTCTTTTCTGCAACAGTTTCTTCCTTTTGTTGTAAAGTTTGTTTATGGCAGGGGACCACCATATTGGCTTCATTTTTTTAGAGGAGAGCATCTTGGTTCTATTTGGGATGGCACGACTCATGCATGAGTGGATGTGCTCATACAGTGCCTTAGTGTAGGACTCAGCAGTTGAACTTTCAGTTCCTGTCTGCATGGGTGTCATGAAGTTTCTCACTTCTGACTTGAGTAGCATGAAGTTGGCTTTGGAGAAGTTTTTTATGGAGGTTTCCTTACTGGGGGGTGAGGTTGGGATGTGGATGTTAAGGGTGATTAGCTTATGGTCTGACCTGACCAATGAGGGGGTGACCATAGGTGTGGAGCATCGATTTCCCATGTTGGTAATGACCAGGTCTAGGATATTGGAGCCCCTGCTGGGACAATGGATTAGTTGATCCAGGGCATTGGAATTTATGAATTCCAAGAACTGTTGGACAAAGGTGTTGGCACACGAGTAGTTTTCCTAGTTAATGGCAGGGTAGTTGAACTCACCCAGTATTAGGGTGTTTGGTTGTGTCTTAATATTTTCCAGTATGTTTAGAAAGGTGTAGTGAGAATCTTGGGGCATGGTGGGGGATAGTTGAGGTATCTGCTGTATTACAGACCAATGTTTCTTGATTATATTCTTAGCACCGCATATATTCCTATTATAGGTCAATATGCAGCTACATTTATGTTTTGCACTGGCCCTACATTTTATGTTGTTCTCTGAAAATGTAGATTTCTCTTCTAGTTGTCTCTTGTCTTTAATTTTTTTTTTTATGTCAGCTATCCTTTGTTGTTTATATCACTTATTACTAAATTAATGTGCCATATTCTCTGTTTGAATATTCATGATACTACCTTTTATATTTAATCTAGCTACATGCATCATCTGATTTCTAACCATGTTGTCAAAAATAAAAGGTAGATGCATGCTAGTGCGATGCAAACATATTCCTTTTAATCAAAATAAGTAGAACAATACCCATTATACACCGGAATCCTTCACAGAAGAAAATAGAAAGTACAAATATAAAACGAAAACAACTGCGAAGGTATGGCTCCAGAATGTCAAAAAAAACATATAAAAGCCCATGAAAAAATCAAATGAATCCAGTAAATACAAGCAGCTTTGTTTTAATAAACACACACAAGCACTTTCACGTATAGCTTCATCAGGTGCATAATTAATTCTGCAAAAATACACCTTATATACCAAACAACATCACATAACACCAATTAAGATTTAAAAAGACATCACAATAAAACATGTGTAAATAACATAATATTATTGAAAATAACTAAATAAAAGCACATAAAAAATAAAACATATGAATATTCATCTATGTAAAGTTCTTTTATATAAAAGAGGTTTTATAGGGACGTAATCATTAAGACCATGTCCAAAATTAGCTCTAAGTCTTACAATCCACTGAGCCTCTATTTCTTCTGTTTTGGACCTGATATTGCCACCCCTAATACTTAAAAAAGTCCTGCTTAGTACTACAAATTTAAAAGTATGTTATTCATCTGTATTGACAACATGTCTCGCTAGAGCATTAATATTACTGGATTTCTTTATATGGTATAAATGTTCCCTTATTCTTTCTTTCAGGGTACGGTCAGTTTTCCCCACATGGAATTTATTGCCTATGCAGCAAGTAGCTAAATATACCACATGTGAAGTTTCACAAGTAGCCTGTACCCTGATATCATAAAACTCACCCGTATCTGGATGTTTAAAAAAGTTGTCACTAGATATATAGGCACAATATCTTCAGTGACCACACGGTTTGGTGCCTAAAACTGGTGGTAAATTAACTTGTTCCTTATTAATACATAATCTATTTTTCAACGACTTTTTATTTCTAAAAGAGAATTGAGGTCTCATGCCAACAATTTCCCTAATATGTTTATCTGTCATTAAAATATTCCAATGTTCATTAATAACATCGGTGTATGTGGTAACGTCTCTGGTATAACTAAAGGACATCCTGAGTTTATTATTACAATCAAATTTGGTTTTAGGTAATTTTTCTGAAAAGTAAGGTTTAGCTGTTGTGTCTCGACCGGCTAACTGTTGCTGAGTTTCTTTTAACTAAATCTATTTCATAACCTCTCTCTAATAATTCAACTTCAGTCCTTCTCATTTGTTCCTCATAATCACTATTTTTTGCATTTAACCTGGATACTCTAAAAAACTGATTCCTCGCAACATTTCTAAATACAAAGCTTGGATGCATACTATCCCTGTTTAATAACTGGTTAGCATGACATTCCTTCCTATATAGCCTACTGATAATTCTATGCTCCTCATCTTTTTCAACAAATACGTCTAGAAAATTTATACCCACGTCTGAAAAACTCAACGTAAACTTCAAAAAGTCACATGAGTTATTAATATATATTCTAAACTCTTGTAATTGTGTTTCTGTCCCTTTCCACAAAACAAAAAGGTCATCAACAAACCTCATGTAAAATATAATATGTTCACTAAAAGGGCCTCTTAACAGATGTTCAGGTTCCCATACAGACATAACAGCATTAGTGTAGCTATTAGAACATGAACTCCCCATGGCAATGCCGTGCTTCTGTCTGAAGATCTTACCACTAAAAGTAAAAATATTATTGTCTAATACCAATTTTAGTAGGGTGATTAACAAACTAATATTTTCTTCTGTAAACTCATCACTATATTTTAATAATTTAGTAACATATTGTATACCAGTGTCATTAGGAATTACTGTAAACAACGAAACTATATCTAATGTCACAAACAAGAATTGTTCTTTATGGTTGTTAACATTCATAAAATAATACAAATCATGTAAAAAATGTTCAGTGTCTTTCAAAATTGTAACAGACCTGTTGATTAGTTTCTTGAAATGTTTCTCCAAGAAAATAGACAGGGGCTCAGTGCACCAATTATAGCCAGCTACTATAGGTCTTAAAGGTGGGCTTAGTTTGATGTTTATGAATTTTAGGTAAGCCCTGAATGGTAGGAATGGTAGGAAATGGTGTATAGAAATATCTAGCTAGATCACTGTCAATGATAGATGATGCTTCCAAGTATCTTATTGTATTGAAAATAGAAGTTACTAATGTATCAACTTGTAGAGGTAATAACCTCATAGAACTTTGTATCATTCAACATATCAAACATTGCTGTAACATAATCAGACTTATCCATTAATACAATTTGTCCATCCTTATCTGCTAGTCTAACAACCAAATTATCATTATTTTCTAAGTCATGTAAGGCAGTATATTCATCTTTGGTTAAATTGTGCCACTTATTAACCATTTTAATATTCTTTTTCTCATTATAAACTCTATATATATTAGATATACAAATTTGTTCAAAAGCATTAATAAGTGCATTCTGTTTGGGCACAAGCATACTAGGCTTTCTAAAACATGAATCAGCCAGTGCCTGAGTATCAGAAAACATCATTTTTAAAGTTAGATTACGTGTAAACATTTTGACATCAAAAATAGCATCAGTAATAGACATATCAGCCGTAGGTATAAATGTGAGCCCTTTTTCCAGGACACTACGTTCAGAATTCAATAAATTATGTCTATATAAATTAAAGACTAATGTCTTACTTGTTGAACTTGTTGAAATGCTTTTTTGATGGTATAAGGACTCACAGAGTCCTCGTTCAGTTTCCGATTGTATCTTGTGGAGCTCCTGCCCTTCTGTTGATTCTTCTGCTGCCCCTCCCTCCTGTTGCTTGTAGATCTCTCCCTCATGGGCAGAGGAAAATGGAGGCCTAAATCGCTCAGACCTTTTAAAAAATGATTTGTTGAACTTCCAATATCAGCAGTGTCGGGTTCATTATCAGCTGATCTATGTATTTCTGCAGTTGTGACAAAAGTTTTCTTTCTAGCTCCCAAAACAGCTGTAGAAGAAGCAGTAGGAGCATTTGATGATGTTAACGTTGTAGTTAATGGACATAGAGAGCTCGACTCATTGCCATCTGTTGTTACAAAGTGCGTGTTAACAGTTGCATTTGAATGTTCCTCTGCATTATTCACTACACGACTCACTTGAATGGGAAGTTCAGAAGGATGTGAACGTATACCATGTTCTAAGTCACGTGGCCAAGTAAAGATGTTCCATGCGACAAAATCTCTCCGATCTCTTTGTAGTTTATTAAGTTTAGTTTGTAGCAATTTCCTGGTATAGATATTCACATTGTCTATAGTATCAGTCATTGGTTTCAGCAGTACAGCGGAGTTGTATTTTTTACAGATATCCAAATATTTATTCTTTACAATGTCAAGTACAACAGCTTCTTGCCTAACAGCAGCTTCTACAAGCAAGTTCAAATATCCCAAACTGGTTGAGATATTCAACTGTTGCCATTCACTTAAAAGGCGTGTATCACAATCTGTCTGCACCGGCATTTTCAAGACTCTGAGACCACGCAATATACTTTTTTCAGCCAAACTTGCTTCTAAGTGGAACTTCTCATATTGTGTACATTTCAATTTACATAAATCTTTCTCTAAAGCCAGTAAATCACTCCTTAGGGCCAAAAAATCTACATCTAGAACACCATCCGTGTCTATTGGTACATTCCTCTTATACAACGGATTCTCATTGTCACTCACTTTAGAAATAAAAAGATTTATGTTCATCTCAGTCCATACCGGATCTGTAGTTGGCACATAATCCAATTCGATAGTATCTGTTCCAGCAGCCATAATCCTGGTGTAAACAGGTAAATTAATGTGAAGAGCAATCAAAATAAGTAGAACAATACCTATTATACACCGGAATCCTTCACAGAAGAAAATAGAAAGTACAAATATAAAATGAAAAGATTCTCTTTTAGAAATAAAAAGTAATTGAAAAATAGATTATGTATTAATAAGGAACAAATTAATTTACCACCAGTTTTAGGCACCAAACCGTATGGTCACTGTAGATATTGTGTCTATATATCTAGTGACAACTTTTTTAAACATCCAGATATGGGTGAGTTTTATGATATCAGGATACAGGCTACTTGTGAAACTTCACACGTGGTATATTTAGCTACTTGCTGCATATGCAATAAATTCTATGTGGGGAAAACTGACCGTATCCTGAAAGAAAGAATAAGGGAACATTTATACCATATAAAGAAATCCAGCAATATTAATGCTCTAGTGAGACATGTTGTCAATACAGATGAACAACATACTTTTAAATCTGTAGTACTAAGCAGGACTTTTTTAAGTATTAGGAGTGGCAATATCAGGTCCAAAACAGAAGAAATAGAGGCTCAGTGGATTGTAAGACGTAGAGCTAATTTTGGACATGGTCTTAATGATTATGTCCCTATAAAACCTCTTTTATATAAAAGAACTTTACATAGATGAATATTTATATGTTTTATTTTTTATGTGCTTTATTTAGTTATTTTCAATAATAGTATGTTATTTACACATGTTGTATTGTGATGTCTTTTTAAATCTTAATTGGTGTTATGTGATGTTGTTTGGTATATAAGGTGTATTTTTGCAGAATTAATTATGCACCTGATGAAGCTATATGTGAAAGCACTTGTGTGTGTTTATTAAAACAGAGCTGCTTGTATTTACTGGATTCATTTGATTTTTTCATGGACTTTTATATGTTTTTTTGACATTCTGGAGCCGTACCTTCGCAGTTCTTTTCATTTTATATTTGTATATTCCTTTTAATACTTTTCTTATACAGACTTGTTTCTATTTGTCTTTTTGTATTTTTAATTAATGTGATGTCAAAAAATCTGTTTGATAGAAGTGTACATTTTTCTTGATTGCTAAGAAACTAGTAGTAGTGTGTAAGTATGCTATGAATTCATCTAAAGCAATTAGCGGACCAACCGATATAAGGAACAAGTCATCTAAAAACTTCTTATAGAAAACTATCTGTCCATAATACTGATTATAAATCTCAGAAAGGATGTATTGATTTCCCCAAGCATTCATAATGATATTAGCATAGGTGTTTGCCACTGGAGTACCAATGGCTATGCCTTTCATCTGTTCGTAATGTCTATCTTGGAACATAAAGATGTCGTTCATTAATAGAATGTTTAATAATATACATATCATATTTATATCAGCATTAGGTAGAGATGTTGCTATTGATATGTATTTCCTTACATGTTCTATCCCCTCCTCTTTTGGAATTGATGTGAATAACGAATCGGCATCTAGTGTCACAAAATACAGTCGGTCACCTTATTATTTATTGACCAGCTAAATAAATGTAAAAAATCAGATGTATCTTTTATGGTTTTTGATTTTGCGACATTATCTTTAATCGTCTCTCTAAATATTTAGAAATTTGTTCAGTGACCCACCCTCTTGGCACAATAGGTCACCTAGGCAAATTACTTAGGGACTTATGTATATTGAGTGCACCATATATTACTGGTATCTTTGGTGATGATGTGTAGAGATTTCTCCATTCATATACATACTATCCACCATTGACTTGACATCATTAATTATTCTCTTAACATCTCTTTTCAAAATTTGTACATAATCATTTGTTAACGTTTCTAACACAGCATTACTATAACAGTTAGCATCTAAGACAACAACTCTACATCCTTTACCAGCATTTTTAATAATAGCCTCAATCATCCTGAAACATCCATGTTTGGACATGTATAATGTTTCAGGGTCGCTGGCCACCTTCCACACTTAACATCACCTTCTACTCACTATGGCACAATATCTCCTCCCAAAACAAACTGGCCGTGACACTTTTCAAATTAGTTTACTCTTCACCTGTTAAAATCTGAAATAGACTGCCTGCTAACATTTAGTCAACTGTATACCATGACTCAGTCATAATAGCTAAATAAAAACACACACATTCATAATTTCTTAGCTTGCAAATGCTTCATTCCTCCTGAACTCCCCTAATCCATTTTTAGTGAATTAACATTCTATTAGTCACTAAGATAAGTGGAGAGGAAATGTAAATATTACTTTTATATTATATGTATTTACACATCTAACAGTGGATTTAGTCCTACCATAGCCAACTAATACACAGTGGGCAGCTACCTTCTATGTTAGTGATAACAATACAATTGCGCAAGTAATATGCATTCAATGTACATTCCTGGTAATAACTGACACATTGTCACTATGCATCACCATCATTTGATGGTATTTTATCCACTGTGTTTGACTGTATGCAATGAAGTCTATGTTATAACATTTTTATATTTTATTGTAACTATGACATTGTGAGTTATTGCCAGCTGTACCAGGAGAAGTGGGGCAGTGCATGTGTGGCATATGCCAGCATGGCTGGCTGATGTTTTGTAAATAGTCTTATGTCATTTGACTGTCACATTGATTTGTACATATGTTTGTATTAAAATGTATTTGTAAAAGTTGCATATGTTTAAAATGCTGCAACAGAACATTAACAAAGTTCTGAAGGTGATTCGTACCAGAGTCAGGTGGCTAGATGTTATGTCATTCTATAACCGGATGAAGGATGGAACTCTGGCAGCAGCAATTTGTTGTATGTTTTTATTTTTCTTTGGGATCTGATCTAAAAGATCTGTCAGTTATCACAGTTCAGTTGCTCAGCTGTTAGTCGTACAGTTCAATTAGTGTGTAGTATCTCATCTTGGCTTGTGGAAATGAGCATATCAGCAGTATAGCTTGCCTTGCGATACTAAGTGAGTTAACTAGAGACAGTTTTTCTTTGGTTCAGTTAAGAATAATACAGTGAGATTAGTTTAGTATTATTTTCTTTTTTACTGCATCTGTTATATTCTGTCCAACTGTGTTATTTTTATATTTCCTGTTACAGAAAAGTCTGATGTTATTGTAACTAAATATTAGGTATTCTCCTGTTTTCTATTTTATTATCCATTATTATTTTTTTGTACCTTTTCATTGTGGCTAGTCTTTTAGAGAATACATTTAACAGCTTGAGAGTACTTGTGCTTACTTTAGTGACACTGTGGCCACTCCGGAAAGCCTGGCTGCTTGGGTCACACTCTGCCATTTATATCAGTATCAGTTTGACATGGGTTAAGAATAATACAGTGAGATTAGTTTAGTATTATTTTCTTTTTTACTGCAGCTGTGAGATTCTGTCCAACTGTGTTATTTTTATATTTCCTGTGACTGAAAAGTCTGATGTTATTGTAACTAAATATTAGGTATTCTCCTGTTTTCTATTTTATTATCCATTATTATTTTTTTGTACCTTTTCATTGTGGCTGGTCTTTTAGAGAATACGTTTAACAGCTTGAGAGTACTTGTGCTTACTTTAGTGACACTGTGGCCACTCCAGAAAGCCTGGCTGCTTGGGTCACACTCTGCCATTTATATCAGTATCAGTTTGACACGGGTCTATATCACATAGTCAAAGTGTCAAAACTTTGACTATGTAAACCTCAAACCCAAAAGTTCAAAAACTGAATACTCCGAACACTCAGAACAGCGATTTTTTCCCCAGGGAAAATAATTGCTGTTCCGGTACAAAACGTGAAAACACACAAACACTAAATACTGTTTCTAATGTGGGGGGCTTCACCCCCCACACCTCCCCTACTTAAATATACCAACTCCAAGATCACACCACAGTGGAGGAAATAGCAAAGCCACAGAACCATCCCACTGAATTCTTTCCCTGGTAAAGAAGTTGATGTTCCATGGCTTCATTATTTTCAGACTTCGAACCTCCCGGTTCGATGTTCCGGCATTCGGACTTGTGAGAGTTCGGACTTCTGATATACGCCCTTTGAAACAGTATAATTGGTTACCCTTTGGAAGATCCTCAAAGGGTATGGCTGGTGGCAGCAATCTACCTTGTAGTCTAGAGAAAGGGGTCACAGCTGGTGAATATGTGTCAGCCTTTACCATCTGTGTGTGTGTATGTGTGTGAAAAATCAGATATTCAAGTGTGTGTGTGTGTCAGATACATGGAACTGGGACACAGAGCTCCAAGGTGGGTCTTGTTTGGGATCTGAGGAGAGAGTCCAGTTCCAGTGGAGCGTATCCCCTGTGTGAACTTGAGGGAAATTGTGCTTGATGCAGAGAGTTGCATTTGAAATACTGCGTAAGTCAATTCTTGTTTTTAGCGACCGCCTGTCACCAGTGTCAGTGGTGAGTAGTGGGGCTCTTTGATTACTGGCCCAGGGTAAAGAGTGGCCATCAAAGGAACTTGTTAACACTTTCTATCCTGTAATTCTGACTTGTTCCTGCAAGAAGAAAATCCCTCTGGAAAAATACACCTACTCATTCCACAAATACTAAATTCATAAATACAATTTTCATGAACAGGGTTAGAAATCAATAAAAGGAATGTGCCTACATAACTGTAAGTGTTACTAGATATTAAAGGTTACATGCACAGAACAGATCTTTCTCAGGTGGTATGGGGTTTATAGCATCTTCGGTAAAAGGAACCTCCACTAGATTCAGGCATTCAGTATAAGAGGGGTCCCTTAATGTACATCTTGGAGATATGAAAAAAATGTACTTTTTTCACACTGTACCTCCATTTAATGGGGGCAATATGATCATCCCTTTGATTTGACCTCAAGTCTATAATTTGTGTTCTGTGAAATCCTAGGCTAGGTGACAGTCATATGACCTATTAATTTCTGCCCGGGTTAACCTCAGTCTATTCATGGTAGGGAGCAGGCCAGCTTACTTGGTCAGTGGGGTGTCTTAACCTCTCCCTTTGGAGTATCCTGCCCCCTTGCAGTGACTTGCTGAGCTACATGTCTGTGCTGATGGCTATAAGAAGTGTGCCTCTACATTCTGTCTCAGCTTACAAGCATGCATCAAGCACCATCTGCTCACAGGTACAGGCTGTGCAATGCAACAACTATTGCTAATACTATTGCCCAAGTAGTGATCTAGAGCCATACTCCCTATAGTGGGTGAAGTGGCAGCAGCTAACCACTCCCATCTGCACATGCCAGCTTCTATAGATACCTGAATCATCATGTCAAGATAGTAGTAATGGCTTGGGTAGAACCCCAGCCCTCCCACACCTTCTGACTTTTAATTTAATGACACTACTGTCTGGAGGTCCACTTCTTCCTCAGTCCTCTAATATGATGCTATTCATGTGTTGTCTGGACCTCACACTTTTTTATGTTGAGTTTTAATCATTTGTCTTGAATCATGTCCATGGTAGTCCTCCTTCCTACTTCTCCATGCATGTAACATTATATCACATTTGTGTAGAGTAAAGTAATGGTACAAAAGATTGCACCATAATCTGTAAGACAGCACTAAGAAGGAACAGACAGAAAAGGTTATTATTTACAGTAGACTCAGTCAACCTCCATTTTGCTGATCATTCTCTCTGTGATTGCAACTGTGTTTGTAGTTGCAGCTGTATGCTGAATGGCTGAGCTACTCACCTCATAGCACGAGTGCAACCAAGAGATTCATGAATAGGATGTATATACATCTTCATTAGGCTAATCTGTATTTGTATAGGTCAGTACTAAAGACGTATATAAAATTAGATACATATGAGTAATGTGGAGAAACAAATTAACCTAGCTACACAATGGACTCCCATTACTCACTATAATGATGATTTCACAGTACTTTGTTCTACAAGGAGGGGGGCAGGGCAGCTAGTTTGGCAACAGCAATTTGCCACGCACCATATCATGCCATTATGGCAATGCAGCACAGGGAGGTGGAATTTCAAGTGTACATTATGAGCAGAAAGTAGTGTACTGAAATGTTCATTAGCATTCTTCTGTTTTATGTGCTGCAGAGATGTGGACATGCAAACAAAGGGTTAAAATATCTTATATCTCCTTAAAATATAGCATACATTGCTTCAGTACAGTCATTTGTAAGTATTCTATGAATTACAAATGGCCATTACATTTTGCTTTGTGCAAGGCCTTTGCTTTGCTTATTTTGTGTTGACTAGGTTAGTCCCACTCGGTCAGTAGTCTCTTTTCAGGGCAGACCCAATGCAGTATTTATATACTAGGGAAGTTTGGCCAGGGCATCAGGGAATTTCCCTAATCTTTTTGATAGGTGTCATATGATCTTTTACATCCATCTGTGCTACCACCAGCTGAAGTTAATGGGACCTTGGTTTAATGTCTCATCCAAAGGATGACACACTCAGACCTGTAATATCACCCTTATGCTGCACTGCAGTGTCAGCACTTGATATTTCTGGTGTGGGAATAGAATCCACAGCCTTCTGCACTAAAAGCAAGTGTGTCACCTGTGACACCACTAACACACTTTATGAATCACAAGGGTAATCTTGACCTTATGTGTCTACCACTCTGGGCATCAGTAAACCTAACTGCCTTTTTAGCCTACAACTTTTATGGAATGATATATAGTGTGATGCCAAAACTGTACTTATCTTCCTTTATATTTATTTTCTGAATACAACTCTGCATATTATCTCTAAGAAGTTTTTTTTTTTTTTTTTTTTTTTTTTTGGACATACAGTATTTACTTTCAGAAATGTATAATAAACAAGGAAACAAGACACTTACTGATACCTACTGCAAACTGTGTATCAAGTACTATATAATTATTTTACAGGAAATACTAGAATGTGCTATAGCTCTGCAGCAATCTCCCTCTCTTTCTATCTCTCTCACTCACCCTGTACTGTTTTCCACATAGGAAGTCCTTGAAGGCATGGCAAGGTTCCATAGCACTGTTTATGCATTTCAACAATAGGAGATCAACAGGAACTGACCTTCACATCAGTAATGTTTAGGAAGACAGAGGGACCTCCCAATGCGAACAATTGCAACATGCTGCATTGTAAAACAGTCACAGTTTGAACTCAGGCTTTTAGCAATGCTGATTATTTTTCGTGTACCTTCTCCTGAACAAGAAGTGTAAGATAAAAGTTAGGATTACTAGATATAAAGGATAGGATGGTATGACGGAGACAGCTAAAAATAAAGAAGTTGTAAGAACTAAGTTTCCATGACAACCAGGCACAGAAATAAAAAGAACTGGTTTATTAAGTACAAGAATATGAAGTGAAGAAAAAAAATATTTGCCTCACCATAGTATAATTATCTCTGCTTCATTCTTGGTGTAGTAATATAAAATACATTTTCCTTCCAGAAGTTGTCATACTTAATTAGAAGTACCAGTAACTTTCTATGTACCACCAGAACACTGAGCACACAGAAAGTTTCATAAAAAAAGCTTATTGTATGGTGGCATAAAATAAGAACAGACAAGAAATCAAAGTGACGGTTTATGGGGAGAAGAGTGTACATTAGCTAGGCACAAGATTGATTTTATTTTAGTACAGCAAATGATAATTGCATCCACACTGGTTAATATTGATAAACATCTTGGTAATTGTCCTTATAGCACATACAACAGATAGTTAAATAAAACTATGAAGTTTCTTAAGAGCTGTTGGTCTTGTGGTAATGCACAAGAAATTAATACCTGTGTTCCATTAGGAAGACAGGTAGAAAGAAAGACAGCTAATATAATTATTGGAAGAAAGAATGGTTTGGTGGACTCAGACAGCTTCACTGATAAGACAAGTTGTGCTCATCAGTGAAAGTGCAGTCATAAGCCAGCAACATATAGATGAATAAATATATTCTGGATTTGTACGATAATAAACTGGAATAAAATAAATAAAAAATAACCAGAAAACAATTACAGTGCACTTGCTTATGTTACAGGCAGCTCTGCTACACTGAATGCTGTCATGGACATGCACGTCTTTTTCATTCCATTTGCAGTATACTTTTTGTCCTGCTTGTCCTGCACATATAATTAGTGTCCAGATACCAGGCTTCAGATTGCTGCAGCCTAACTGCCTCTTACTTTGCTTGCTTAACAGGGAGACCAGCTGATCACTTTCTATCACTGCTGAATTCCAGGATATTAACAAGTGGTCACTGATGAATTAAAATGTACACATCTCAAAACACCGAATAGATTGATACTGGAATGTTGCCCTTTCCTGTCCATTCCCTTCTCAGTGCTGTCGTAGAGATTATAGTTCAACCCTCTGTACCATTATTTTACTCTAAATTACCCCCCTGCTTTAAAGAGTGCAGCACATTCATGTTCTGGACACAGAACTAGCTCAGTTAAGTGACAACCAGCCAGTTGCCTATAGGATGTGGTCATCTCCATGCTTCATAAATTGTTGCTTATAGAATGAGATTCTTTTGTTCAGTGAAGATTGTTTTAGATAATGATTTATGCAGATTGTACTGTTTCAGTAACAAAGCTGGAGTGAAATGTACATATTTTTTCGATTAACATTAAAGATCTTGATCTTTAGATTATGTGCAAATTACATTTTTGCTGAAGTGGCCTCCTATGTAGTTTAAGTAGATCCATATCCAGTGCGGCTGGTGAGGGAAAAGATGACAAATTTTGATAAATCATCATAGATAATGGCAGTAAGCTCAAGTTTATTTTTGAGATTTATATAACTGATACATCTTCCTGTTTTAAAAAATTCTACGGTAAATTAATTTTATTGCAGTAGAGACTTCAGCTGTAGCATGGTGGTACATTGAATAGCATTACTGCCTCACAGCAACAGGTTCTCTGAGTTGGTTCTTGGCTGTGATACCCTTTGCACAGAGTCTGCATGTTCTCTCTGTGTTTGCATAGGCTTTCTCTGGGTACTCTGAACTCCTCCCACATTCCAAAGATGTATCATACGTGGATCAGTGACCCAAATATGTCCACAGGTGTGCATGTAGACAGTGTGTTTGTGTGTGTGTGTGTGTGTGTGTGTGTGTGTGTGTGTGTGTGTGTGTGTGTGTGTGTGTGTGTGTGTGTGTGAGTGTGTGTGAGATACACAAAGGCCTAGAAATCTTCTTCCAGTCCCTGCTTGTCTACTGAACTCTATGGATGATGTCAGCTGTTCATGGGGTTGGTATAGTATTCAGATGTAAGCTACTACAGTGGGTGGACCGACATCAGAGTTAATCTCCCATATTGAGATAGACTATATTAATAGATGAGAGTGAGCTGGAGGAAAAAGGGTCCACATCATATTATTCTGATACTGAAGCCATATTATAAGCCCTCAGCATGGAGGGCAAAGATGCCTATAATTCTTCTGTGTTAAAACAAATGTCAGTAATGCATATGAATCTTTTACTCATAACATTTTCAGCATTTGCTGCAAGGTCATCATCATGCTTGCTTAGTGCATTTAGTGTAGTAAGTTTTATAACTGTCATCCAAAACGATGTTTTTATCTTAACATTGCATGATAAAGATCCTTATGTGTGAATTTCAGCCATACACTCAACAAAAGTTAAACAGTAAAACAACTGAAAACATAATTATGAGTTCTACAACTTATATATGATTTTAACGTTACATTACCATTCCATTATTATATTTACAGTGTTGCATACATTAACTCACCTTAACTTATACTGAAGGCACAGCCAGTACGCAATGAATTTGAGAAATTAAGTTTTATAAGTTGTTAACCATCTTATTTCTACCACTATATCATTTCCATCAGTTAAACTACTGTACCACAGCTCATGTAAAAAGTAAAACCGTTATACATAATCAATGTTCTAATCGTTATAATCTGTTTTACATATAGGCACATCACAGAATTATATAATTCCCATCATTCCTGGAGATTTACATTCAGTTAGTATCACAAACAAGATACAGTCACACTACATCAAACCAATCTCAAACATTTGTGGGTATTATTAGTAAGCAGGATCAGGTATGTTACTATACTATGGAAAGCCCCAAGGCCACCGTACAGGAATTGATTTACTTGTACTGTTATCCTATGATAACTCCAATAACAACACATAGCTTCAACCTCCTGACCACTCCCCAAATCTTCCAATCTGCTATCTGATGACAGACTCCAAAATTATTAAATATCTGCACATTTGCAGAACCTTAATATTAATCTCATTCATTCTAAAATGAAGTGCCCAGTGGTAAATCAAGCATACAGTACCTAACCAATAAAATTCATAGGATGTGCAATATAAACTACAGAATGGTCTAGTGATATGCCTTCAGTGGCTATCCCTCAATTAGATATTGAGTGGAGCTATTAAAAGTATAAGCGCGATGGCAATCACACCATCTCTAATGAAACGAAGAGGCACTACTACTATAAAAATATTTAGCAAAATGCTTTAAATTCCCCATTCTTGTCTATATTAGGTTTCCTACTGCCATTTCTACATTTCAAATTGTAAATACTAATCCTCCACAGACACATTCTAATTGACCATTTCAATTGACTAATTTACTCATTCTTCTACCAAAAATTAGTTAAATCATTTGACACTTCCCTTCAAAGCCAATTAAGTATAAAATTATCTGCGAAGGACATTATGACAGAAGGAAATACAAAAGTCTTATTACAGCCCATTACAGTTTTATAATAATACAAAGAATAATTTAAGTATTGCTGGGTGGCATTTACAACAATCTAAACTAACCATGTACGTCCAATAATTTTAGATTCTCTTGAGTCCTTACACACCCCAAAATGGGCAATATTTTAAATGACAAACAAATTGTTTTATTATATAAGAACTATCAGTTTTGCATAACTTACTCTACTAATAGTTTCACAATTGTAATGACTTTGACTATGACCAGCACAGAAGGAGAAAACAGAACACAAATAAACATGCCCTTTGTGGAATCAGTGAGCCACATTATTGGAAACAGAAAATAACACCTCAGCTTTCTTGCTCCTTTTTTTCAATGTTTTTACATCTAATGCTGACTGGCTTTAACTTAATCAATTTTTGTAGTGACCACAATCAGGTTACCCACATATCTCTCTTTCTCTCTTTCACGTCCGGGATTAATCAGGTACAATATGCCTTTCATTCTCAGTGGATCTACTCAGTTAAAAATCAACATTTAAATATGTCCAAATAATAGATTGCTATTATCAAGTTCTATCAACCAAGGGGGGGCTGCTTGCATGATAGATACTGAAACTTGACAATATTATGCCACGTTTACTGCTGTAGATGAGATTCTAAAAGTTAATGGTGAAAACTTGATGAGGAAAAAAACTCTCACAGTCATCTGGCCAGTCAGTACCACTATCATACCCAAGTCAATTTCTCAAGAAACACAATATAGCAGAAGCTATCCTTAGATACACACATCAACAACTCACAGCCAGTTTTGGCAATCATAAAATTGCCTACCAGTATTATTCAGCTTCATACCTGCCCTGCTACCCAGTCACAGTCAAATCTGTCTAACCTTTGGACCTTCTCAATTTTACACACTATTGAAAAAACACAAAATTGCTTTCTTAACAACGGCTGTAACTCATATCTGGAGCCTATTCTACTTTGAAACATGCAACTAAAAAAATAAACTGCATTGCCAACAATACAGACTTGCTAGATCACTTTATTCAGCCTAAAATAAGTGTTTTTGTCACTTACTATCTAGTAAAAGATGAAAGGGCTTATTTTAGGCTGAATAAAGTGATCTACCAGTTATGTAGGGGTTGGGAGGGTGGCTTAATGGTTAAGGTGTTTGCCTTACAAACACAAGGTGCAGGGTTTGAGTCTCACAAGGGATAATTGGCTTGGCTTAAAATGGCTCACAAGGGCAGTTGGCATAGTACTAAACTATGAACCTATGTACTGTTGGCAAACTGGTTTATTTTTTTTTAATTGTGAGTTTATGGTACTGTCTGGATTCTACTTTGAAACATTTTAGTAAAAAGTCAGTCTAGGTTGCAAGTTTATCATTCATATAATGAAAATAACTTAGCCCATCTTCTCTTTCTTGGACCCCAATACCATCCAAAATCTTTCCCTGAGCCTTGTTTTGTAACTCAAATATTTTTTACCCAGTCTTTGCCAAAAGTACTCTCAAGTATAGTTTGCTCATTATTTGTAAGATATGTGTCAAGAAAATAGAAAATATGCCACTCCAGTAGCATAGTGGATAAAGCCCTGGCTATAGCCCAGCCAACCTGAGTTCGATTAGCAGATTGGGGGAGTGACTGAGAGGAAGGAAAGGAATGGGGCTGACTATTTGAGGTGGAAGGGTGCCCATTGATACACTCAATAAGTGTCATCCAAAGAAGGACGTTGTCCTCGGTCATAATCAAAGAGCATTGGGGTGGGAAAATAAAGTGGGTAGGTCATAAACAAAAAACAATTCCTCAGGATGGAAGCACAGATGAGGCAAACCCCTAGCACACCCTCAGGATAAATGACTGGCTCCAGAAAAATATGCAGTAAATTCAGTGGGTTTGAAGAACAGCTCATATACCCAGCATGGACATTGGGTACTGGTGGCTGGGCCAGTAACAATGAGTTCCAAGGGGACCAAATAAAAAGGAAAATAGAAAATGCATGACACATGAGAAAATGTATGTTGCTTCATCATGGCTTTATTCATTGTGACCTAACATTCCTGAGTAGATGCTTGTAAGTATCAGAAGGAAGCATGCTGTGGGGTCAAGGTATATTGTTTATGTATGTGATATAACTAAAGCCATGGCCCCTTACTGACATTACCTCCATATGGCTCAAGTCTACACTGTTCTTTCTACTATGGCATGATGGCAGCTGTGTGCAGTACCATGCAGCTGTCCCATCCCACCAAGGGAAGAAGTGAACAGCCTCTTTTCCTCTTTATTTTTCTCCTCGCCCACCAGCTTCAACAGACTCAAAAGTTTCTAAGTGAACTTGCACCACTTTATCAGTCTTTGTGGCAAGAAAGTGTTTTGCTTTAAAAACTTAAAAATAGCACCATATTATGATGCATAAAAGTATTGTATTGGATAAAATAGAACCCCCTCCAATCTTTATTCCACAAATGTACCCAAAGCATATTTTTTTCTGAAGTACATCTTCTTGCAATCAACTTGCATTCAAGTCTACATCACAATATCTATGGTATCTATTAAATGAAAAATAAACGTCTGTGATAGTCAAGCTATTTTGCTTACATGAGAAACTGTTTTCCAGCTGTAAATATCAAATATAAATCAAGAAATTAATTTAAAGATGTATATATCTCTGCTGCTATCCACCAGCCATCAAACAGGTAATTGACCTCGAGTCAAAATCAGCACATGGCATCTTTATGGGTATACCCCATAGGGTTTTCATGTGATATATTATGGAAGTAGATTGCTAGGCCTTTCTTCTGCACAGATACTGTTGCTGCCAAGTTATGACCCAATCAGGTTTTGAACTCAGGTCTACCCAGTTGGTAATCCTGTGCCTTAACCTCTGTGTTATCAGGCTGGGGTTAGCAGCTGTCACCGTGATAAAAAAAAAAAAAAAAAACACTCTGACGTCGGGTGGATGATGTGATGGTGAAACAGTGCTTTATAGCCGTGGTCACAAAAGAACAGTATAATAATACTGAAATAATGCACATACCTCTCAACCTGTTAGAGCAAAACATCTGGACAAAGCCATAAATAAAAGTGGGACAAAGGCCCAAAAATAGGGACAATTTTTAAATATTGCTCTTACAAACTTAGAAAGTTGATAGAATAACAGGTTTTGCATTCGCATGAATTTTCTGAAGGGTATAAAGTCTGAAACTCAAATGCCTGCCATTATTTTCTAACTTCAGTCTTTAATGATTTGCCACTAATTTGCCAGAAAATCACAGTTTTATAAAAAAACAGACCAAAAATACGAGACAAAAATCTGGACATTCTGTGAAAATCTGTACAGTTGAGAGGTATGATATTGCATTGCAATTTGAGTTATATCTCATTTAAGCCTTTTTGGTATATTTCCAGTTCATGCCCATAGCTTCTTATGGCATTCTGAACTTTCTTGGGCCTGGCTTCATTTTCCAGCTAATAATAGCCATTATTAGAAAGTGCAAGGAGTTTTTAACAAAATGACAATATGGTTCTTAATCTAGGATGCCCTGCAGTAAAGAAATTAATTACTGTTCACCACTTACTATTCATACATTCATATTTATGTTCATATTTCCATAACTGAGAGCCCTAAATGTTGTTGAATGGTAAGGTAACATATGCTTTGGTAGGAGACAGGGAATTTCATTGTTGATGTCCATTTATATCACACTATATCTGATATATTACTTGTTGTTTGTTAGTAATTATGATAATAAACAATATTTCCATACATATTTAATACTTTCAAAACAAGTGACTTAAAACCAGGTGAATCCTTGATGTTGTTAAAGAAAACAGTACTGTAAGTTATGCATCTTGAGATGTATTCAGTGATATTTATATTGTTAAGCATATGTTTTTATAGTTCTGTAATTATCTCAATAAGCATGCAGTTATAGAGGATATTCATGTTGTCAAGTAAAACTGTAAACCTGGATAACAAAAATGCCCTAACAATAGAGATCTATCTGTTTCCAAGATATGGCAGATTGCTTATGAAACTTTAGCAAAAAATATAATTTTGGGTTTGTGTGCATTATAATATATTATAGTATTTATGGAAAGATTACAAATACACTGACTATTATCACTGAAAAGAATATGTCTTACTGAAAACATTGACATTTTTTCATTTTTATTTATCTTATCCTTTTTAAGTTTATTTTTCAGAAAATGCTCTGGAAAGCAAAATGTGTTTAGGCTGCTGCATTCCACACCACTTAGGTGCGAATGAAATATGTTTAAAATGGAGATTTTAATATCATCACTCTCACAATGTGAAAGAGCATTTTGTGTGTGTGTGTGTGTGTGTGTGTGTGTGTGTGTGTGTGTGTGTGTGTGTGTGTGTGTGTGTGTGTACATATGTGTGTGTCCATATGCATGTGTGTGCACATGTCCATGAGTAGGCATATGTGTGTGTCTGTATGCTTGTGTTTGTGCGCTTATCTGTATCTGTTTGCAACTATATGAATGTATCTGTGTCTGTCTGTGCATCCTGTGATGGATTGGTATCTATTCCAGGATTGCTGTCATTCATATCTTTCAAACTCTTAGCACAACACATATGGACAAAGCCAAAAATAATGGGGAGGGGGACAAAGGATGAAAAATAGAGACATTTTAAATAAAAGGTTTTGTGTTAGCATGCATTTTCTGGAGGATGTGAACTGTCAAACTTAAGTGATATTATCTTTATTTAGTGACTTCGGTCCTCAATGGTTTGCCTGAAAATCACACATTTTATGAAGAACAGACCAAAAATAGAAGCGAGAAATTTGGACATTCTGCAAATATCTGGACATTTACTTAATGGGGTGTTCCTTAATCTAGCAGTCAAATAATTATCTTAGAATGCTGGCAAATAGCTTAATGGACAAACTGAAAAGCAAAGGTGAAAGGGGATATCACTATCTATCGAGTTTTCAGAAACTGGAAATTCATATGGTCGAGACCATATGATCGAGCTTTTGAAAACTCAAAGCTTTTGAATGGAGACTGCGGTATAGGGCTGATCAGAAACTTTACCCTTTTCCTCACTGTAGTGTGATATCAGAGTTGGTATATATAATTTGCAGGGATTGTGGGGGTGTAGGGGGGCTTGCCTCCCTGCAAAACGTAAAAAGGTAGATTTTAGTGGGTTTTTTTTTTTTTGAGTTTTTGGAAACTCTGTCATATGGTTTCAACCATATGAATTTAAAGTTTCTGAAAACTCGATCTGACATAGACCCATATATTTATATATCTATATATCTATATATCTATATATCTATATATCTATATATTATATCTACACACACACGCATATATATAAACATACATATATATATATATATATATATATATATATATATATATATATATATATATATATATATATATATATATATATATATATATATATATATATATATATATATATATATATATATATATATATATATACACACACACATACACACCCACATATATAATGTGTGTGTGTGTGTGTATGTATATATACACATATATATATATATATATATATATATATATATATATATAGACACGTGTGTGTGTGTGTGTGTGTGTGTGTGTGTGTGTGTGTGTGTGTGTGTGTGTGTGTGTACTGTGTGTGTATGTACAGATATACAAGCAGCTGAGCCTAAATAAAGACATAATAAGCATAGAATGAGTAAGAACTACCTTGTCAAAAGTCTTCTTTGTCTTTGTACTCAGTGTAACAGCTTGCTTGATTTATGTCTTTCTTTAAAGGAAAATTGTGGCCCATTTTATGGTATCCTGGTTTTGCCTAAATGATAACAAACCTTACAGCTCTGGGGTGTATCATTATTGGTATAGATGTCTTAACCTGTGTATCTCACATGGCCATTTAGGGCTTCCTTTTAGAATTTAGTAATGATAAAGGAATCCACTCCAGTGGAATAATTTTTAAATTTATGAAGAATATGCAGAAACACTGTGCCACTCCCTAGGTCTGCAACAGACTGATATATCCTTCCAAGAATACCCCTAAATATGAGGTCCTCCACATTGGGGGAAGATCCTCCTTCAGTTCACTGGGATCAGTGGGTTGCTATCAGACCAGATATTTTATACTTATTTATCATAAACATACCAGTTTGTAATTCTACCCTTGAAAAGAAAACTACATTGTATTTATAGCTAACTTCTGTGTTAAGTTGTGCATCCCATAGATATCCAAAGCCAAAACTGGTATACATTTCTATATAGCATCCAGAGACAACCTTCATTATCTCAATGATATAAAGAAAAACTTATAGGCCAAGTTCATAGGTTCATAGGTATGTAATAAGCTAATGGCCCTGGAGCCCTTACAAGCCTAGCCCATAGAATTGCCCTGGCTTCGTGCCACCTGACTTAAGTTCCCAGTGCCTCTATCGAGTAGAGCCACTGGAGTGATCTCCAGGGTGAACTTTCTATTTCTCTTCCATTCATCAAGATTTCTCTTGAAGAGGGCCAGTGAGGTGCTCTGCTTGACATGTATGGAAAGTCTATTCCATAGCATGGGCAGTCTGTGGGTTATGAACCTGTCTCTCCAGCACGTTCTGTTGATTGTGGTAATGAGGTAGAGGTCTCTGGAGCATGTGGTGTGGAGGGAGTGGGATTTCTTTAAATGTAGCATTTCTAACAGAGCTGGGTTAGACATGGCTTTGTAAGTCAAGCAGAGATCACCTCTTAGTAGACAATATGAGACAGAGAACAGCTGGAGTTTTTTGAGTCTGCCCATGTAGGACAAGTGTTTAAGGCCTAGTATCCTCTTTGTGAGTACTTTTCTGGCCTCTCCAGCTATTGCAGGTGTCTAGTGTGGTACATGCTAAATGGGACATTGTACTCGATGACTGGCCTAATGAGGGAAGAGTAGAGGGAGACAATGACCTCTTTCTTCCTGGATGCAAAACCCTTGGTAATGAGATGTACCACATAGAAGGACTTTCTAACCACAGTGGCAATGTGGTGGTCAAAGGAGAGGTTGCTGTCAACCTGTGTCCCCAGATCTCTTATAACACCTTCAGTAGACTACCATCGATGTGGTAATTTGTGGGAACTGAGTATTTCTCAAAGTGGATGATGATGCATTTTTTGGCATTGAGCTTAAGGCCATAGTTACGACACCAGTTGTTTGTCTCAGTGAGGCCTTTCTGTAGAATGTCTGCATCACTTGGGGAGTCAGTAATGGCTCCCAGCTTGCAATCATCTGTGAACTTGTTCAGCCAGAGTCCCTCTGTGTTGGCCTGGACTTCTGAGAAGGAGATGCCAAACAGGAGAGGACCCAGGACCAGTCCCTGTGGGACTCCACTCATAACTGGTCAGCAGTCTGTCTTGGAGTCTGCTACTTTCACACCCTGGGATCTATCTGTGAGTCAATTAGCAACCCATCAAGTGATATAGGAGTTCATGCCTAGTTTGTTGAGTCTATCTATAATTCCTTAGTGGGGAATGGTATCAAAGGCCTTGGCCGGATCGAGGTAGGCTGTATGAACTACTTTGCCTTCATCCACAGATCTAGTGACTGACTCAAAGAAGTCCACCAGGTTGAGCATGCATGATCTACACTTCACAAAAACAAACTGTGTTGGGTCCAGAGTTTGGAGATTCCCTATATCCTTATTAATTAGGTCCATGATGATGCGCTCCATAGCCTTACAAATCAGACTCATCAGGCTAATGGGGCAATAGTTCCCAGGGTCTAAAGTCACTCCCTCTTTATGGAGAGGGATGACTGTAGCAGTGCACCATTCAGAAGGGACAAAGCCTGAGGTGAGGCTGTGATTGAACAGGGCACACAGGTGAGGTGCCAGTTCACTCTGTAGTTCATGTAGAACACAGCCATGGATATTGTCAGGTCCCATGGAAGCTGTATTCTTGGCCTTGGACAATGCAGCTTTAGCCTGTGCAGTAGTAATACTAGGTGCATGGCATTCTTCCAGTATTGTGATTGGTCCTTGGGGGGGAGTGGTAAAGTTGGCACTGAATTTGTCGACCAGTATGCTGGCAATATCTGTTGGCTCAGTATAGGAGGTACCATTGTGCAGTAACTCAGAGCAAATCTGGGTATTGCCATGGAGATTCTTGACATATCTATAGAAGGCCTTGTGGTTGTCTTTAGTATCTGCTGCAATTCTGCCTTCACCTTTAGAGGATTTGATGAGGGATCTTAACTTTTTGTGGAGGCTAATAGGGAGTTTTTTCAGTCTGGGGGACTTCACTTTTTTCTGCAACAGTTTCTTCCTTCTGTTGTAGAGTTGGTTAATGGCAGGGGCCCACCAGATTGGCTTCCTTTTTTTGGAGGAGAGCATCTTGGTTCTGTTGAGTATGGCTAGTTTCATGCATTTATGTACATGTTTGTACAGTGCATTGGTGTATGATTCAGCAGTCATGCAACTATTCCCCATTTGCATGGGTGCAGTGAAGTTAGTCACCTCTGTTTTAGGAGCCCAAAGGTAGCTTTGAAGAAGTTTTTTATGGTGGTTACTTTTGCGGGGGGTGTGGATGGGATGTGGACTACCATGGTAATTAGTTTGTGACTGCATCTAACCAGGGAGGAATTGACTATTGGTGTAGAGCAACAATCATCCATGCTGGTAATAACCAGGTCAAGGATGTTGCTCCCTCTAGTGGGGGTAAGAATGAGCTGGCCTAGGACATTGGAATTAATGAATTCCAGGAGACACTGGGCGAGTGTATTGGTGCATGAATAGTTTTCCAAGTTAATGGAGAGATAGTTGAAGTCACCCAGTATGAAGGTGTTGGGTTGGACTCTAATATTTCCAGGGTGCTTAGGAATGTGGAGTGAGAGTCTTGGTACATGGTTGGGGACCTATAGCAGGCTACGACCTGAATCGCTGTCTTGCCCAATGTTAGTTGAACCTGAAGTATGTCTGATGCATTATGCTGTGCTACTAATCTGGAGGTGTGCATATCCTTTATGAATATGGAGACACCACCGCCTTTGGAGCTCCCGTCCAAGTTCTGGGGCTGAAAGGTGTAGAATGAGTTATAACCTGGTAGTGCGGGGTGCCTTCTGCTGCTTTAAAACATGTCTCCTTTACAGCACAAATGCTGATGTTCTCCATTTTAAGAAGGGCTTCGAGTGAGTGCATCTTGAGATTTAGACTTATAGCATTGAGCAGCATAACTCTCAGATTGCATTTATTTATAGCTGTTATGGTGGTAATTTGGTCTTTGGAACACTGCCTAAAAAATGCACTATAGGGATGGCAAGAGCCTTAGCCAGTATCCAGAAATCCAGGGGTGTGGATGCAGGCCATCTCTGGCAAAGCATTGAGGTCTGTCAATCATGTCATTCCAAGCAGATACTGGATCCCCTTAGAATGACACCAGAAACTTATCCAATTGTTGAAATCAATCATTTTCTATCATTCTATTCGTGGTGGTGGTGCTGCAGTAGCGCTGTCACCTCACAGTAAGACGCTGTCTGGTTCGACTCTCAGCTAGAGCGTCTTCTGCATGGAGACATGCGTGAATGGGCATACCTTCGTTGAAGGTTGTGCATTAGGGCTGGCAACACAGCACGTAAAAATCAACTGCCAATCATTAGCGGACTGGAGTTCCACTGTGGCGACCCCTAACCAGGAAAAGCTGAAAGACACAACAACTGTGGTATCATTCTGTGCAATGGTAGGATGCTGCTCAGGGCTAGGGTCATACCTGCCTGGGCTACATAATCTGAGAGCTCCTCCATGTCTCTTTTCATGTAGTCCAGGGAGGCATGTCTCAGGTCATTCACACCCACATGGACAATGACAGGTCATATTGGTGCTTGTTGTGGAGTGACCCAAGTGCATGTGTTATGTGTCAGATCCTGACACCTGACAGACAGCAGACTGTTACCTTCTCATTATTCCTCCTAGTGAGTGAGACATCAGTGTGCCTCACTATCGAGTCACCTATGATTAGTGCATTGAGTAAGTTGTTTTGCCTTAGGGGCTTAGGTTGAGGGGCACACTGTGTGTCTATAATTGCATTTTGCCATTTATCCACCATGGTATTCATATGTGCTATCCTTAACTTGCCCCTAACCCTAACCCTACACATTAGAGTACTAAACACTCTTTCCTTAGATTCTCTAGTACATTTAGCTGGGAGAATGTATCTATGATACTTGAGTATGGCTCATTTGGCTGCCTGCTAGAGTTTTTGCTTTGGTTGTGGGATGGCTTGCACACCTCTGGGATGTCTAGATAAGTGGTGTGTAGGGATTTGCCCTCATCCATTGCTTAAGAAACCTTCTCAATGAATTTGACAAGATTAAATATGCAGGATCTTTCTTTAATAAACACAAACTCACTTGGGTTGAGGGTTTGTAGGTTGCCTATGCCCTTATTTATTAATACCATAATAATTCTTTCCACAGCCATACAAATGAACCTGGTCAGGTGTATAATTATCCTGGTCAATTGGTACCCTATCTTTCTGCATGACTGTCATAACTGTTGCTCCTTTCATCTGACAAGAAGCCTGTTTGGAGACTGATATTGAATGGCCTCTGTAGGTGGTCTGACAACTCCTGTTTCCGTCTGACCACTGGCAGCCCAGTTTGTTATAGACAAAAGATATGTGTTTAATTTTTATTAATTTTATCAACATTTATTTATTTTATTTTATTGGTGTAGTACACTGATAACAAAAGATCAGCACTTTTAGGCACAGCCCAAGTATTTGATAACTATATAATTGTTAGTATTATTCTTACTTTCAAAGCAGGCAGGATAATGAAATCAGGCAATCACTGCCTTATGACTATTATTTACTGTATGCTAACTCCTGGTAAGAAGTGACAGTTGCTATTTCATGATTAAAATAAACTATAAGGGAATAATTGGCATATACTCCCATCAGGCAGGGTTACAGCTGATGATATGAATGCCATTCTTTTGACTAAATCACAGAGGAGGAGAATAATATACTGTGTGAATGCCTTTCTCTGGGACTTCAGTAAAGCCACTCAGTTTGATATACCAGTACAAATTATCTTACATGCTAAAATACAGCCCTGATGGCTTAAAGCTTTCTCTGGTAGATTAAGTAGCACAAGCTCACTACATATCAGTTGCATGAAAGTTTCAAGGATGTCACACTGAAATGTAGGGCACCACAGAGCTTGGTGAGGTCATTGTAGCCACCCTAACATGGCATATTTTAATAGAAACACAATAGGTTAAAGGGGCAGGTCTATTCAAGGATACAGACAGATTAGGATGATAGTTAAAGAATATTTGACAACTAAAAGTGGAACAGTTTCTTCTATCGACAAACATAGGGTGAAGTACAGAAGAGGATGTTACAGCTAGAAGATAACAAAGGAGTTTTTAATGTTGTGATGAGCATAATAAATTGTGTTTTACACATAAACCACTGTGCATAGAAGTAGCTGCTTTGCCCAGTCATATGTGTGACACTGTCTATAGAGCTTTTCATTCTTTGAGAGAGTGGCAGTAGGGGGCATGCATGGTGAGCACATTAACAAAATTCATAGTCCCAATAGCCTCACAATGAAAGTAATGACAGATTGGTAGAGCTCATGATAAATAATATGAACACATGTCTAAAAGCTGCATACCATGAAGGTAAGCAAGCATGGCTGGGAAGCCAAAAAAAATTTAACATGTATGTATGGGAACATAAAATATGCAGTTCATTTCCTGAGAGGTGAATACAGATTTAGTTAGGTGACCAACATTAAAGTGCGTATCCCCATAGGAAAAAGGAAGAGGTACTATTTTACTATACAATGTCTTGTATATGCAGTAGAAGTGAATTTGAAAAGAATATGGACAAGCAGAAACCCAACCAAATAATGCTTGTGAGATGAAAAGAGAGGCTGCAACAATGTGACCAAACAGTACTGCCAACTGGACATTTACAGGACACCAAGGATTTGGTGGTAATGCCAGCAACAGTAGTTACAGCAGTAAAAGAATACATGAGGGATTAAATGGCAAGATGTCAAGTAGAGATGATAAGTGTGGGTGTAAAGGCTCTGCTGTCAAGCAGGCATGATTACAAGTGTGTGTGTGTAAAAGCTATGATATTAAATAGGCAGGATCAGAAGTTTGTGTGTGTGTAAAAACTATGGGTAACCTAAATGGACATACCGGAAAAGATAGTCACCTGGGGAGATGGCACAATGATGTCTCCAGGAGGACAAAAATGCATTTAACAAGGCACAGGATAACAACTTTTATCAAAGGACTTATGTAATGGATGTATAAACAGTAAGCATAGCATTAACCTATATGCAAAGTGAACAGACAGCTCATTGTGTGAGAAAATACGTGAAATGAAAGTTATCACTAACCACTCAAGTGAAATTGCCAAAATGCTAAATGCCTTTAATTAGGGCTAGCAAAGCAGAACCAGGCCTGATCCAAGCAAGTCAAGCTATGGGATAGTGTAGACACACAGTCCAGTGAGGAAGATACTTACCCATCCAGTATGATGATCCACAGATATTGTTCCCTGTCCCAGTATGTCCTAAAGAATATGTGATAACACTAACTCATCATGTTCTGATAAGTGACACTGGTGCCACATCCTTGGTAAAATGAGGGGATGCTAACTCAACAATGTGCTTGATGAGTCACATTGGTGTTACATCCTTGGTAATATGAGGGGATGCTAACTCAGCAATGTGGCCTGATCAGTGACAGTGGTGCCACATCCTTCATAATATGAGTAAATGCTAACTCAGCAATGTGGCCTGATGAGTGACATTGGTACCACATCCTTGGTAATATGAGAGGATGCTAACTCAGGAATGTGGCCTGATGAGTGACATCGGCACCACACCCTTGGTAATATGAGGGGATGCTAACTCAGCAATGCTGCCTGATGAGTGACATTGGTGCCAAATCCTTGGTAATATGAGAGGATGCTAACTCAGGAGTGTGGCCTTATGAGTGACATTGGTGCCACACCCTTGGTATTATATGGGGATGCTAACTTGACAATGTGGCCTGATGAGTGACATTGGTGTCACACCCTTGGCAATATATGGGGATGCTAACTTGGCAATGTGGCCTGATGACTGGCATTGGTACCACATCCTTGGTAATGTGGGGATGATAACTCAATAATGTTGTCTGATGAGTGATATTTCTGAATCCCTGACCAGATGAAATGAAATAAATCATAATGGTAAGATTGATGCCAACCTGCTCAAATATTTTTACGAGCTATAAGCAATATTTTTGTTTCTGGGCATGTTTGCAAATGTTTGTTGATAAGCTGATGACATCATGTGGAGGGAGAGGAAGGATTCTGCTTGAAATTCACAACTAAAAACCAGGTTTTGATGCTGCAGCCCCTGCACTATTATTAATGCCATGACACCAGCATGATAAGATGAAAAGCTTTTGTAGCAGTCCTTCTACTGGACCAGTACAGAATCTCTGCCATATGTATGAGGCATGACACAATATGCCAGGTGAAAAAAATCTTTTTTGGGGGGGTGGGGTTGTCTTGGGAGGTGCATTACTGATATATGCCTGGTTTCAAATCTACAATAATGTTGATGATAATGTTGGACTGCCTTAAACCTAGATAATACTAACTAACACAGGTATTGACTAGAATGTATTCCTGCAAGGGAGTTATTCCATATCATGAAGCCTAGAATATCAAACAACACGTCTGAGACTTCTTACATGATATTATTATAGCTTATATCATGGCTTAAGATTGCATACTTGATACAGCTACTATTTTATTCACAACTGTGAGTTGATTAATTGTGATATTATAGTGTTACAGTAGTACACAGCAAAAGCAAGTGTTTTATTTTGAGAGTCACCTTGTCACTGCTGTAAGGCAATTGTAACCTCAGAGATCAGGGGATGCAGTGGTACATCTCACACACGTGAGGATAACCCCCCCCCCCCTTAAACACCCTAAACTATAAGCATGTTTTGTTTCCAGATTAACTTGTGCTTACTATTTGTGATGACCCAAGACTGACAGCTAATTGGAAAGGAGATAATGTTCATGTCAAGACATCAGCATGGCTAATGTCTTTAGAATAGTATTTTACAGAAAGAGGTTAAATCAGTGAATGAGTCACCACAACTGTTCCAGCACAGTGTGCAGATTATCTTGTTTCTGGAAGGTCATGAAATTTCATTGATGACATTGGAGGTCAGCACTGGCCATGGTCTGTTGTGCTGTTTCTGTGGCAGAGCAAAAAGTGACAGTCTTTGTGCCTTGTCCGTGGCTATATGCCACATTCTACAGCAAATCATATCCTTGCTGTCCTTCCTTCTCTTTCTCTCTCTCCCCCTTCTGTGTAAGACCACAGTGTTGCCATGACAGCCATGACTGGCCTTTGTGTACAACACTGGTAATGTTTGGCATTTTGGTATCATTCACATGGCATCAGTAGCTTTCTTTGCTTAGCATGGGCTTACCCTCCCTAAATAGTATTGTGAAGTACATGGTACACAGCACACCATATGAAAATGGGATTTCCCATCATTAGCATACCAGATAGGCAAGCGCATTCAATGCAGTTGTCCTACAGCCTACTGACACATTATGCTGTAATCCTCTGGTGACTTTAAATACTAAACTAAATGATAGAGTATCCATGTAGCTGTCTGCAGAGCTTAATAACAGCATGCTTTTGAAACTCATTTTAACATTGTAAGTGGACTTGCCCATGGGCCATTTCATCTACAATCCCAGGTAACATGGGGAAGGGTGTATAAAATATACAGATAGACACTTTAGGTTTGCTGAGAAGGGGAGAAAAAGTTCTAGAAAAAGCCATGCTAATGATATATTCTCCTGTTCTTCTTTCTTCTGTTCAGCATCACTCTATTCCTTGGGTGCCTCTACCAAACAATGTGAGTAAATGTTTCTTACTTATGTGCACCTAGGTGCTGCCTTGCAAACAAGTTGATATACTTAGCCATTTGTATGTGATGCTCATTGTGCACCAACAGTCTTAGTTACAAACGAGGTCTGCAAATACAGCAAACTACTGTACCAATGTGTGTCTGTTGTAGCACTGTTATAGTATGTACTACAGTATTTGCTTTCACAGACATTCACTGTTATAGTTTCTGGAGTCACTGCTTTCATAATGGGGCAAGTGCTGCATTCTCACCATAGCCGGCCTTAGGCATAGGCCAACTAGGTGGCTGCCTAGGGCGCCGCTCAAGCAGGGGTGCTTTTCTGGTATTTATTTGGTGTAGGTAGACCAGTATGGGGGCACCAGGTAGTGTGGGGGGGCACCGTGGAGCCCTTTTGCCTAGGGCATGGTTGACCTAAGGCCACTCCTGATTCTTACCACACTATGCCTTCACTTAAATAGCATAAACTAGCTGTCACAAGGAGAATTTACTCTATTCAGCCTGCCATATTTCAGCTGCCTCACCCAGTAAAATTTCAACACATCTTTTGTTTCTTCTTCCAAAACCCATGATGGTAATTTGTTCTGCTTGAAAACCACCATCTCTGCAAAATGTACTTTCTGTATCCAGACCAAACTGTGTTTTCTTTAGCTAGTTGTAATGCCATCTCCTTCCTGTCCTATCCCTTTCTTGCAGTACACTCCTATCCTCTTGCAGTCATATCAAATTTCTCCTTGGTGCTGTGTGCACATATGATAGTCCAGGTCTGTGCGGTTTTAAAGCAAAACAAGATTGCCTTCTTCTGGTATACACTCATATATTACATTTTCAGCCTCCATTACCATGCTGGTTGTCTTTTCCTGTGTTGTACCCAGCTTTGTAAACTCCCACCCCTTATAACTTCTCCACTGAGATATCAGTGCCTAATAAAGGACATTATACGATTACTGTCATTGGGTTCCATTCCCCTAGATAT
This sequence comes from Protopterus annectens, assembly GCF_019279795.1. NCBI lineage: Eukaryota > Metazoa > Chordata > Ceratodontiformes > Protopteridae > Protopterus > Protopterus annectens. The sequence continues at coordinate 355,821,149 of NC_056736.1, forward strand.
GCATTTGGTATGTTTTGATTTTACCTGTAGGTTTATGTTTTCTATAATAACACCAGTGTCCTTCTCCTGAAGTCTTTTTTCAGACAGAATCCTTTAGTTGTTATGTACTGATCCATGTGGTCATTCCTGGGATGGTGCTGTCCCCACCTGGAAGGATGAACAAAAAGTGTCACTTCTAAGACCATGTCTCCATTCACCCATATTCCCTCTATAATTACTCCTTTAGCCATAATCGCCTCACAATGTTCATGCTATACTCTGATCCAGTGTTTCAAGTTGTATGTGAGATATGGGTCAAAGAGTCTGAAAAAATATAAACTCAGGACCACTCCCCATGGTACTCAGACAGCTCCCTCCACCACACTTTCCTCCTCTTCCTACTTAATGGCTGCTTAATAGGTTCATAGAGAAGTACTTGGCTAGTCGCATTACGGTCTGAGGAAGACTATCCCATGCAGACTATGTAGCTAAGAAGTAGGAACCTCTTTACGGCTATCTTTCCTGCTTTACTGTCGTCCAGTGTCACTTTGATACTTCAGACCCATTTTGCTTTTCTGCTCCTGTCTTGTTGCACTAGTAACTATACATAGCTTTTCTCATGCTGGCTACTCTGGTCTCCAAATGAATCTTGAAACCTATTTCTTGCTACTGACTCAGTACACTTGTGTTCCTCTCTTTGGTAGTTGCCTGCTGCCATTTAAAATATGGTAGCAGTAGTACCTTTTTATTAGCTAGTTGTGATGTTTTTGGCATCATAGTCCACATGCTGAATGTCTATCTAGGTCATCACTATCTGCAGGAAATAAGTAAGCACACTCAATGCAATGTGATTTGGCAACAACTTGAGCTACTGCTTGTGGGGGAGGAGGGTCTGCTGTCATGATTGTTGTGATTTTGGTATCTGGTCTTTCAAGTTGCAGATACATTAGTATATCAGCATAGAGCTTCTATCCTTTTTTCTATTTATGACATTGTAGAATGGCAACAGAGTGTTCTACAAATAAAGACAGAACAGGATGAAAATAGCAATGTTAAAGATTACTACAGTAACTCAAATGATTACTGTGCTAGATGGACCAACATTCAGAGGTGGTACTGAAATACATCATGGGCATGACTTGAATCTGGAAGATTTGAAAGACCTTGGAAGACATTACTTCTCAGACAGCCAACAACTGCAGTACACTTTAAGAACTGATCTCCTACTCAAAAAAATGGACTTTAAAGGAAACATATTCTGAATTATTTCAAGCAGAAGATTTTAGCTTGTTAATCCATAAGGCTAAGTGTACAGGGACACAAATCAATCTGCATACACTGGTACAGTCAGTAAACATTGTAGTTTCTGCTTCCTGCATTTTTAACTGGGCAGTATAATCATTATACACCATTCACAGGAAGCAACAAGTGTTTCAGCTAGGACAGAGAAAGCTTCAGTCATCGAAATCTGTATTAAGTAACATGATGTCCTTTATGAATGTAGATGTCCTGTAATCTGATAGTGCAAGTTGCCTTAGATGCAGAAGACCTTATGAATATTAAGTAGCTGGGCTGACTAAACCAGGCATTTGTCTGTTGATCAGTATTACACTGATAAGTCTGACATATTTGTACATAGTTGTGGCTTTCACCTATGCAGAAAGCAGATTGAAAATAATGAAACTATTATCATTTCTTTAACTTGTATAAATTTCTTCTTGATGTCCTTTCATAAATATACACTGACACAGGATGATATAAATAATGCTGCCGAGCAGTACCATCCAAGTACTCTGTGGGGTAAGTGACTGCAAGGTGCAACTTTTTCATGTGTGCTTTCTAAAGGAAGTATTTATACATGAGCTGTCTATGTTCTGATAATTATTCATTTGTAAGTGATTTTTCTGAATAATCTGCTGTTTTTGATAACTTTGCTTCTCCTTAGAAGTTATGTTTATTTGGCTTTAGCAGACTACCATTATGTCTTTTTGTTCTTTAAAGCTTTCTTCTTAAACATTTATTTACTTGTTATAGTGTCTTCATCTACACAAAATACAGTAGGAGATGCTTTGTTTCTTTATAGAGGCATTTAAGCAATAATATGCTTACAAGTTCCAAATCACTGCTTTGTTTGTTATTCTTATTTTAGTAAACTAAGTTTGCAGTTTGGCAAATTGTGATTGTATATTCCTGCTTCAAACTTTATAAAGTGATCTGTCACACAAAGTCTGTCAGAAAAACAGATGGATAGTATAAATGAAGTGAATGGATTAAGGAAGTAAATCAGAAACATAGTGCATATATTTGACAGATGCAGTACACAAGGTGAAGGAAACAGAATTTGTACTGAGCAGTACATGACTGTGTAGCTATATTAATTTGATGTTTCTGCATAATATCTAAACATTATATGTAGCTGTTCAGGCATATGCAACTGCAAGCTGCTGTGATTTTATTAGATCTCACACTAACTATATTGCTGAAAATATTTATTCTTTGGGTCAAATGTCAAGCTATTGGGAAACAGGTATACACTTCTTACTAAAATACTGTAGCATAGAGCTCTATTGAGGCATTATGATTATACCCCTCACCTTTCCAGATTTTTGCAATGTCATATTTTTGCTCCATTTCTAATAAAATTTGTGGTTTTCTGGCAAAGCAGTGAAGGATTGAAGTCAATAAATATTGACGTACATTTGAGGTTTCAGACTTCATACCCTTCAGAAAATACACGTCAACACCAATCCTGTTATTCTAGCAACTTTCTAAAGTTTATAAAATCAATATTTAGAATTTGTTCATATTTCAGACCCTTGTCACTCCATTATTTTAGATATTGTCCATATTTACTGCTCTAATAATTTGAGCAGTAGGATTATGATGCCCTCTTTTCCTTGTTGCTACTGACAGCAATGGTCAATTTTGGCATTTGTGTAGTTAATGATAGAAGGAAAGCAAAGTAAAAAAAAAACTAATCCATAAAATTACTTAGCCTGGGTGCATTTCCAGAAATCACTGTCAGTGTGTGCTAGGGTAACCATGACAATTTTGCACACATGATTTGATCACTGCCTGCCTACAAGCCACTCAAATGCAGGGAAATAATGAAAAATAAATAAATACATTTATCATAATGTGCTGGCAGATTTTACTCACAAGAACAAGAAAAGGCAATGAATGAAGACTGTTCATCCTACTCAACTTGTCTGCTTTCACTATCCTGCATCACTAACACAGACAATCTTTCAGCTGGTGAACATCACTTCAAACTCTTCTTTGTCATGTGGACTTCTCTTATCTGCCATAAAACAGTTCTAGGAATCCATCATTTATACTCTGAAAAATTCTTAACTAGCCAAACCTGAACTGGTTCAGAAAGCATCATAAATTGGATCCATATTTTGTGTCAGAACAGGGAAACAAACCCAACTGGTTAATTCTTAAGTTTTACTGAATTTATAAAATGTCATAACGTCTCTACTTTTTCCAGAAATGGTACAATTTTCTGCGCCAAGTTTTACTAATGGCACTTCTGCAATGTTAATTTAGATTTGATTAAATGTTTTCTTTCTAACAAGCAATATTCACTCTTCCTGCAAGCCCCTTCGTACAGACTTCTTTCTGTTCACTGTTCAATATTATGATGGATACATAAATACACCAACACCGAAACAAAATGTGTACTGTGAAAAAGTCCAAAAATAATCATTTCATTCTTTCTAATTAAGGGGATCTTTTGGCCAAGACAATTAACTGATGAGCAGAATGTATTTACATTACCACACTGTTCAAAGCAAGCTATATATACCCAGCAAAGTAACATTTGAGAAATGTGATTTTAGTAATTGGGAGCATTTGCATTTCAAATTTGTAAGCAAGTAAATATTTTTTTAATAAAACAATGTATTTCACATTATTTTAATGGTACAGCATTCATGGGAAAACAGGTTCATCGGTCAATGTGTAAAATTTAAAAACGCTATTATTAAGTTTTATTTTTACAAATATGCAATATTACTAATTATTATTATCATTATCATAATCAAGCATACCTCACAACATCTTAACACATAAATTCTGTAAAAAAAGGTGAAAACAATGCGGGACAAATGTCCCAAAATATAGACAAATACTGATCTCATAAACTTAGAAAGCTGAAATTTCAACAGCTCTTACAGTGGCGTGCATTTTGGTAAATAGTGTGAAGTCTAAATATCAAATATCCGTCATTATTCGGTGACTTCAATGGTAATAAAACCGCACTTCTTTGAGTAACACATCAAAACTATGAGGCAAAAATATGGACATTCTGCAAAAATCTGAACAGAGAAGTATCTATCAAAAGCGGCCGTTGTCTATACTGTCCTTCAAATGTGTATGTGTGTGAAGCTTTTATGCGTTGCTAGTTATTTCTTCTACTGGTGAAAAAGTCTTCAAATATAGTTTAACTCGTCATATGTAAAGCAGCAAGTTGTAGAGGTCATAACATCATTCAAAGAGAGCGCATCAGCAGATCTTTTCTCTGAAGCCAGGAAGGTTTTCTTGTATCAGATCTCCTCCTACACTGCACCAGACTTCCTTGCTACATAGCATCAGCTGAGGAAGAAGGGCATAAAGAGTTATCTGGTCAGGAAAAAATAGGGATCCAAAGGTCAGGCTGGAAATAAAGACTGGAAGTTGAGCCCATTTTCTTTGCACTTCCTCAAAGAGAGGTGCCTCCTACTTAATTAATAAATGGTGCCTCTTCTCTTTTGTGTACCGCCGATGACTTGTGAACTTCCTGCCCCTCTCTGTCCCACTTCTTGATCTTGTCCCTTGCTTGCTGTAATTTATACTGACAGCGTGAACAGCGGAAGTGCGCACACGGGGAAAGTTATGTCCTGTCCTACACAGCAGATATTTCCCCTGGCAGGACAAAGAGAACCATACAAACGTACATCTCGATGATCTCGTAATGCTCTTCCCATCACCCACTCAACTGCACAAACTAATGTTGGGAAAACTTAATTATTGGAACTGCATGTGTGCAGCGTTCATTAGAGTGCAATTAATGAATAAGCAAATAAATAGATAATACTGAAAGATGGCTAAGCAGCTCAGGTAGTTTCTGAATTTAGCGTTCCCTGCCAGGGTGTACTGAATTACTTCTCATCCTCCTTTGAAATTATTTAACATGTGCTCCTTAGTGCATGCAGAAAGTATCGCTGTGGAAACATATTTATGCACTTCATATATAATTACATAATTCATTCCAGCGGCTACTTATACAGACACAAATCTACTTCCATAGCTCTCAACCGCTTAGCTTAAAAAAATCTGGACAAAGACAAAAATAATGGGTGACAAAGCCCCAAAACTAGGGACAAATTTTAAATATTGCTGTTATGAACTTAAAAAATGCTGCAATAAAAAAGGTTTGTGATACCATGCATTTTCTGAATGATGTGAAGTCTGAAACTCAAATGTCTGTCATTATTTAGTAAATTCAGTCCTCACTGATTTGCAACAAAAATCCAGACAACCACAAATTTTATAAGGAACAGATAAAAAAAACAAGAAAATCTGAACATTCTGCAAAAATCTGGACAGTTGAGACCTATGTAAAACTTGCCTAGCTTTCACACATAGGTTCATGGCTTTACAACTGCTTTCTGCATAAAAAGTATTTCCTAATATACTTCAAATTATTCTGTGTTAATATCCTTTACTGGTCTCTAATTTGTTTTCCTCGTACTGATTTCTAATTTATACGTTAGGTTTCAAAGTTCCATCTCCAAACTGTGGAACACTACTTCTCATAATGTAGAACATGTAGACAAAATGTGGAAAACTTACAGCTTACTAACACCTTCAGCTAGGAAGCTCATGACCTAGGTACAATCTGTTATTTTAAACTCATAAAAAGCTCCTTTGATGAATTAATATCATTTTGTACTGTTTGTCACGGATATTACTTAAGCAAATTCTAAAAACCGAATGTGTGACTGACTGACACTTTCCACCATGGAACAATAAGAAACAAGGACTCAAAATAAACAAAGCTCCCCATGATATGTTACCCTTGAGGATATGCCCGTATTTAGTGCCATCCAGTTGTTATGCTTAACCTGTGGATATTTTTCCTGTTTTCCCCATGCTCTAAATTCTTTGGTACCTTTCACAGAAAACCTGTTGCCTTATATGCTTTCCATATAATCATAAACTAAGCCAGTGCAATACAGCAATTTATCGCAAAAAATTTACTTTAGTAAAATTCATATTTAAAATAAAACTTACTTTGTATGTCTGTTTTTTCTACATTAAAAAACAACAAAAAGATTGTATCATTATTTTGATTAATTCTGTACCTAATGTGCCAAATATGACTGAAACTAATTTATACTTTAACTGCAAGTTATTTAAGTTGCAAGTATTCCTATTTCTCTTACTTAATCTTTAACTTCATAACTAGTCTAGCGAGTGAAAGCACTGTATAATTTGAGCTCTAACAATGGTTATGCATTACAAGAAAAAATAAAAGATGAAAGAATGAAATAAAAAGGAGTGAATGGAAGAAAAAAGAAAGTCATAAAGTGATGCATTAAACACAGTTACAACTTGTAAAAATAAAATGGGGAAATAAACTGAATACCACAACACCCCCCCCCCCCATCCAGTTAAGAAGGCTACACTGAAACAGTGGTATTCACTGAATTAATGTAAAATATGAAGTGAGTTGTTTAGATTTAACTGATATCTTAATATGTTTAATAGTACTTGCAGAGCTAGTGACTACACCAGAGATGTATAGTTTGCTACGTGCAGCAGACCAAGACAAACACAGTAGTGCACAGTGACCTAACAGAGAGCAGGGGGACACCAGAACAGCAGTGGTATGTGAATTAAGTAACATTCAGTATCAACAAGTCACATACAATAACACATCACATGCTAAAAAGGAACTGCAATATTGCACTGAGTGCTGTTAATATTAGTAAAACAGGAGAATATACTGAGATGAAAAGGGATTGTTAGACTTACAAATATTTCCATACCTTAACATCAGTAAGTCTTCTACATTTCTTACTGTATTACATTGTTTTCTAGACAATGAGGTAATGCAGATAAATTAGAAAACTAACAATGGCTGCCCTTATATGATTTTGTAACAGAGAAACAAAACTGTAATTAAAAAGAAAAATGAATGTGTCAGTAATAGTAATGTTACAGTTAAGAGAATGTGGAAAATTCTCAAATCTTGGTAGCTACAAAAGCCAGGGAGAAAAGACAATGTTGAGAATATCATATGATCTTTAGCTAAGGAAGAGCAGAGCCTTTTGTGACAAGCATGAAGAGAGGCAGTAACACTAACAGGAAGAGTCGTGCAGGTGTTAATGAAATGAATGGAGGTAATGGACTGATGCAATGGAAGGCTTCACAGCACAGGGGGAATATGTGTCACATACCTGAGCAGTACGATATGCTATCAATAATATCAATCTGCGGTCAGGAAGAATAATTTGTTTTGCACCTGAAAAGCAGATTATCCCTTGTCACATGTCATGAAAATCAATGCATATCTGATCTCAGAATGAAAAAAAAAAAAGATTTAAACATATATATCTTTCTTGTCTGTCTCTTAACCTCCACAGCTCAGTGTTTTCAAAGCCATAGACAGCCAGAAAAACATGCTGATGAATGAATCTTCAGTCAAATAATATTGTGTTATATATTATTCAACTTTATTATATATTATATTTATGTAAGATAGGTGCAATGTCTGCATTGTGTTATATGTGTTTATGTATGACAGATCCAAGGTCTGTACTGAGAAAAACAAACATATATGTAGATTGTTTTAAACTACAGGCAAAATTTAAGGAAATCTGCAGAATTTCCAAATTATAAGGGGAGTAGGAGTACAGAGAGAGATACTGTGTGTGTGTGTGTGTGTGTGTGTGTGTGTGTGTGTGTGTGTGTGTGTGTGTGTGTGTGTGTGTGTGTGTGTGTGTGTGTTAGTGTGTGAGCATGCGCACACATGTGTGTGCATGTGTGTGTGTGCTCCAGTACATGATGGGTAAATAATCAACTCACATGATGTCACATCACTCAGTGGTTTCTTTTGGTAATTCTCCATTTCAAGTATGGAGCCTCAAAGCAAAAGCTGCAAAAGGTACATAGTGGAAGCTGAATCTTTTTTAAAGGACCTGGATAACTCTGATACTGCTTTCTAGCTATATTTTTTAACCCATATAGTGAATATACATTTCATAAATGGTCTATGGCTGTTGGCAGAATTTCATCACTGTAAATATTGTAAGTAAATATATGTCAGTGGTTCTCTAAGGACAGTCAGTGATTTACTATAGTTAATGTATGAATTAACATTCATACATTACTACTGGCAGTAGATTCTCTGTTCATATATCTCTTTGTACCTATGTATTAATTATCAAAATAAGTAAGTTCTCTTCTCATATGTATATGTATGAAAATTACTGTCAATGGTTTTTTCTCCGGCCTCTCCTGCTGAAAATGGACATATATCCAGTCGGATTTTCCCGGTCAACAAATTTAAAATAAATAAATAAAATAAATAAATAAATAATGAACATGGCACTCATTGCTCAACTCAGTGTGAATGCTGAAATATACACTTGTACTATAATGTTATTTATCTTCATTAACATTGTTGCCTTTAGTAATAGTGCTTGTAAAGTTGTATGGATTGCTGCATCCATAGGTGATTGGTAGGGTGTCAGCCCAAGAGCCATATTATGCCAAACAAAGGTTACCCCAAATTTGCCAAATATTGTTGACATGTCAATACCCCAAGGAATTTTAGGTTAGATATAGACTTGTGCTTGTCAAGTATTCATGGGTTGCCCTTTTCCATTAGGAACATAGGTGCCAAACCAGGGGTAAATTTGCAGTTTCAAGTTACATTTGAATAGAGTTAGGAATAGGATTTGTTTCACAATGATGGAGAGCCTGTGTTAGAGAAGGAGTAATCTTTGAGGCACACATCTGCCCTACCAACATGTCTTGTTTATATCATAGATGAGGTTTAGGTCTTAGAATAGATATTTCTAAAGGTATTTCTTATGCAGATGTGTAACAAATACAGCAATGTGGGATTAGAGGATGCCTTGACCTTCCATGAGGAGCCTCTGTGGTCTTTCAAGCTGTTGCAAGTGTCTGGTCAGGTACATGCCGAAGGATGTGTTGTACTTGATGATTGATCTAATGAGAGCTGAGTACAGTGGAACAATGACCTCCTTTAACTTGGTTGTCATGCCTTTCCTGATAAGTTTCCTGCCATAGTGGACACATATTTATTTATTTTACATTTGTTGACTGGGATAGTCCATCTGGGTGCAAGCCCATTTTCAGTGGAGGCCTGGGACAAAAGCTCCAGAAGTAACACTTACATAGGCATTAATATAAAAAGAACAAATACACTGATATAAAAAGTAAGTGCAAATGTACAACTGACATTTTAGGTATATTGGTCAAAGTTCAGATTATTGTTGACATGAGTTCTGAGATCCCTGTCCAATGGATCTAATTTTAGGTTTGTATTAGTCATGTGGTAATTTCTAGTGTGGCTATCTTTCCAAAGAAAAATGTATGTACACACACACACACACACACACACACCTGTGTCATTCCACTGAATCTTCACTGGAACTCAAATGGATGAACCCATGTCACTGAAAAACTAATTTCACTGAAAACTCATTTTATAGAAAACCTTCTCCACAAGAAATATATCCTAAAGACATGTTTTTGCTGGGCGGGGGGCTCCCCCCTTACTTATATATACTAATTCCATGGTCACACATCTGCAGAGAAAAGAAATACGACACACACTGAATCATAACTGGAGAGCAAACACAAACATATATAGATCTAGGTGCACAACATGAAGCTGACTGTCACAATCCACACAGACTCACTTCCCCAATAATGCCTGTGATACGAAGGGTCCCCTTCAGAGTATAAAAATTGCAGAACATCGAATCTCTGATCATCGAGGACCAGAGGATCAAAGTTCTGCAATATTGAACTCAAAACATAAATAAAGAAATAAAGAAAATAGGAAAACTTCTTATTTCACATTTTTGCACCCCCCCCACACCACCTGCTACTAAAATATACTAACTCCAAGATCACACTGAAGAGAATGGCACGGAGTGGGAAATATACCATTATCTTCACTGTAGTGCAGTCTTGGAGTTGGTATATTTAAGTGGCAGGGGGTTGGGGGGTGCAGGGGGCTTGACCCCCACAAAAATTTACAAGCAAAGTTTTTATCGTTTTTAATTTAGCTTACTTTCATGTTCGATGTTGTAGAACATCAATCGTCTCATCATCAATTATGTGTGGTTCGATGTTCTGCAACTTCGAGCATTTGAAGTAGGCCCAATATGAAATAACACCATCACATACATTCTGTATACTTCTACACTTTTCTGTGAAATTAGATTTCAGTGAAATGAGTTTGCAATGAAATGGGTTTGGCCACTTGAGTTTCAATGAAATGAACAGGGATCCATACACACATACAAGCACACAGACACATCTATCTATCTGTATATATCTATAGATATATATATGTATGTATATATGTATATATACGTATATATATATATATATATATATATATATATATATATATATGGATTTACTTTGGAATCTCGAAATTCTGAAACATCGGATGTCATATTATCGAGATCATATGATCAATGTTTTGGAATATTAAAATTCCGAAAGAAATTAAAAAAAAAAAAAAAACAACAACAATTATTTAAACATTACCCCCCACACACCCACTACTTAAATATACCAACCTGAGATCGCACTACAGCGAGGAAATGGGAAATCTCCCATTCCGTGCTGTATGCAGATCTCCATTCAGAATTTCAAAATTCAGAAACTTCGATCATATAGTCTCTGCCATATGAATTTCGAGGTCTTGGGATTTCGAGATTCTGAAGGGAACCCATATATATATATATATATATATATATATATATATACATACACACACACACACACATATATATATGTAAATATATATATATATATATATATATATATATATATATATATATATATATATATATATATATATATATATATATATATATATATATATATATATAGATATATATATATCTCCAATATTAGTTGATGATTCCCACACCATGCAGGAAATGGCCTATAACTAGTGGAGTGGGGTGACTATTTGGCTCACTGAAGGGATGCTTCCATTGTCTAAATATATCTGGAGGGGCACTACTATACACTATGGCTATTTACAGCAAGATTTTTATTGTGTGTGCCATTTTGCACAGCATGGTGTTGCACAAACTGAGGTTGCAGCTGGTGAACATCTTAGCAGGGCCCTTTCACATGATGTGTACCAGCAGCAGAAGGTTAGGGTGGAACATCAGCTAAGGAGCACAGAGTAGCAGTAGTACCATAGCAGAGGCAAGATAAGAGTGCAACACATTACAGCACTGGGAAAGAGGCAGTGTCTGTATCACAACTATGGGCCATGACACAGACAACAGTGAACAAAATGATACACGCATTATAACATATGACCTGGATGCCATGCCCTTACTGATAAGTTGTGTCATGGTCAATGAAATGGCTTCCAGTATAGTGTGCATTAGACCTCACCATGCTTACACATTTTCTATTATATATTCTTATTTTAGTTTGTTTACTAGGGTAGCGCACTGATCATTATAAGCCATTTGCAGACACAGACCAAGAAATCTAGGCACCTGTTACAGCAGGGTACAGAACACAGTCATCATTGCTTGTACAGGTGGGAGATATAGTGACAGATGACTGCAACACTATAACATAGGATAGTATTATGGATCCTTGTGAAAGGTGGGTATCTAGCATAAGCTTATCACAATGGCACTGAGCAGCAGTTTTAGCATCAGTATGGTAGTATAAGGTGGCACCACCATGATCTGCTTTGTCAGTAGGAGGCAGGAATGCTGCTCGTTTCTGCTGTCTTACTTATTTTGTATATGCTTTGCGGTGCATAAGTTTTTTTTTTTTCCAATAGTTCAGGATCAAGAAATTTACATGCTGCAGAATTCTGCAGAAGGTGACTTTCCCAGTAGTGGGGTATATATGACATCTGTGCCAGTCCATTGTACAGCTGCAACTGTGCTGCATCCATGTGTGTAAACATTTTCTTTTCAAATGTGTTGTCCTTCTGCAGGAGGAAGAGATGAGGCCACACTGTCCTCTGCCTGTGCCAGCTAATGCCACTGGCACTAGTTTTCTACCTGTGCCAGCTGATGCCACTGGCACTAGTTTGCTAGTAGCCACTAAGGCTAGCTCTCAGAGGATGATGTTCCCTTTGTCTCAGGTGACCTAGTGGGTCACTGGTACCCTCTATGCTACTTCTCAGCAGGAGGGTCAAAGGATTCTTCTGAAGTTGTCCAAAGGGCTCTACCCTTATCTCGCAGCATCATATCTAGATGCTAGTGACTATCACAGTGCAGTTGGAACCGGATGCCTGCCTTGGCAGTATGGAACACTTTTTGATGTGGCTTGCAGAATTGTCAACTATTAGGGCCCACTCATTGAGTCACTAGTGGAGCATCAAGCCCATAATATTAGTCACCCAGGCAAATATTACTTGGGTTTGTTTCTAGCTAGGCCAGCCTGGAATCTAACAATGCAAAGCCATACCACATCCCAATATTGGTGTTTTTTCTCACTTACCTGTCATTCTCCATTTTTTGTTTATTATTGTCCAACCCTCCTCATCAACATTTAACCATCCTCTCTGTATGTCTGCATCCATTCCCTATCCTTCCAACCTTCAGTCTCTCTGCTTCTTCTGTCTAATCAATTTCCCCACCTGCCCTTATACTGTATATTTGAAAAAGGGTCTCTTTTCCTGAAAAGAATACAGTTCCTGCACTGCAGTTGTAGATACCCTTTGGTTAACCTTGTATCTGTTCCCCTCCTCCACTGCACTTGTAGATACCCTTCATTTAACATTGCATCTGTTCCCTTCCTCCACTGCACTTGTAAATACCCTTCGGTTAACATTGTATCTGTTCCCTTCCTCCACTGCACTTGTAGATACCCTTTGGTTAACATTGTATCTGTCCCCTTCCACCACTGCACTTGTAGATACCCTTCAGTTAACATTGTATCTGTTCCCTTCCTCCACTGCACATGTAGATACCCTTTGTTTAACATTGTATCTGTTCCCTTCCTCCACTGCACATGTAGATACCCTTTGTTTAACATTGCATCTGTTCCCTTCCTCCACTGCACTTGTAAATACCCTTCGGTTAACATTGTATCTGTTCCCTTCCTCCACTGCACTTGTAGATACCCTTTGGTTAACATTGTATCTGTTCCCTTCCTCCACTGCACTTGTAGATACCCTTCAGTTAACATTGTATCTGTTCCCTTCCTCCATTGCACTTGTAGATACTCTTCAGTTAACATTGTATCTGTTCCCTTCCTCCATTGCACTTGTAGATACCCTTTGGTTAACATTGTATCTGTCCCCTTCCTCCATTGCACTTGTAGATACCCTTTGGTTAACATTGTATCTGTTCCCTTCCTCCACTGCACTTGTAGATACCCTTTGGTTAACATTGTATCTGTTCCCTTCCTCCACTGCACTTGTAGATACCCTTTGGTTATCATTGTATCTGTTCCCTTCCTCTATTGCACTTGTAGATACTCTTCAGTTAACATTGTATCTGTTCCCTTCCTCCACTGCACTTGTAGATACCCTTCAGTTAACATTGTATCTGTTCCCTTCCTCCATTGCACTTGTAGATACCCTTCGGTTAACATTGTATCTGTTCCCTTCCTCCATTGCACTTGTAGATACCCTTTGGTTAACATTGTATCTGTTCCCTTCCTCCACTGCACTTGTAGATACCCTTCGGTTAACATTGTATCTGTTCCCTTCCTCCACTGCACTTGTAGATACCCTTTGGTTAACATTGTAACATTGTATCTGTTCCCTCTGCTTGCTCTTCTCCTCTTTCCTACATTCTCATCTATTCTATTTGCTCCCCATTTATGTGATGAAAAAGCTTTGCTGCACACATCCACAGTGGTATATTGGTTGGCTGCTGTGTTGCCCTCCTCATACTGGATGAGCACAAAATGTAGCTCTTTGGCACTATATTATACCCACAAACACACATTGACTTCACTGTGCTAGTCTCCCTTCATTGTGACATAAATCACATCTGTGTTATACTGCAGTCCTGCTTTGACTGTAGTGCAGTATAGAGTTACTTTTTTCATCACTACATTTCACTTTAATCATGAATCCCTTTACTTAGACTACTGGCACCATTCAATGCCTAAAACATCTCTTGCTAGCTCTATAGCTCATCAACCATCTCAAAAATTAGTGCCGCACAGGTATGCATCCCTTAGCTATGAATCCTAGCCTTCATGTTAAAGAAGTATTTACATGCATTACTAATATGTAAAAGTTAACATCTGCTTATACAGTTGTTTAAATTGCATAATACTTTATGTCTTATATATAATAGGTCCAGTGTAAACATTTTCAAATGTTGAGGCATACCTATAATGTAAAATCATAGGTACATGTGAGTGGAAGCATCAGTCACACACACACACACACACACACACACACACACACACACACACACACTCATAAAACGAAAAAAAGAAAAAAACAATAAATATATACAGCTGTCTTCTTTTCAATTAAAATTTTGAGCATACAGTTTGCAGTGTCTGCTTGGGTGATTTCTGGATAAAAGGACAGAGTAGAATAGGAAAACTGTATTCTGATGTCATGGACTGCATTTAAAAATGTTCTTCTGTATTTGCTTACAGTACTAGTGTTAAGTTTGTTTATGTACTTGGAATTAGTCTTTGGTTTGCTACTAGATCATGAAAAATATTGAGACTTTTTTTGTGGGGGTTATTTATGATGATTGGGAGGGTGGCCTAATGGTTAAGGTGTTTGCCTTACAAACACAAGGTGCAGGGTTTGAGTCTCACAAGGGATAATTGGCTAAGCTTAAAATGGCTCACAAGGGCAGTTAGCTTAGTACTAACCTATGAACCTATAAAAAAAGGAGGATTTGAAGTTGATCAATCCAATTGTCTATTTTGCATCCCTGCATTTGCTGTTTAGGTCAATATAGTATAATACCCATTCTCTGGTTAGTAAAGTTTTAACAACAAAACATACTGATTTTTTGGGGACCTATTTTAAATAGGAAAATAAATCTGTATGACAAAAGCAGTTTCTGTTATGAATATGGCTAGACAATTCGGAATGAAATGCAGATTTGCATCTCTCTGTAGAAATAGGGCTGTATGGTATCAGAGGATTATATTAAAGTATTATTACTATAGTAATGCATGGTATCAGGGATTGAGGCACAGTATTATATCAGTGCATAGTATCAGGATTGTAGCACAGTATAATTGTGTCAATGCATGGTATCAGGGGATTGTGGAACAGTTTGATTGTATCAGTGCATGGTATCAGGATATTATAGCACAGTATGTGAACCTTGGCTCTAGATAACTGTCAAAGTGACACTCCAACCCCATGTACAAAAATGAGAAAAAGGGGTTGTGAATGGATTATTGTATCAATACATGGTATCAGGATTATTGCACCATATTATTATAGTAATGCTTGGTATCAGGGGATTGTGGCACAGTATTCTTGTATCAATGCATGATATCATGGTAATAAAACCATATTATAATAGTAATGCATGGCATCAGGAAATTGTGGCAGAGCATTAGTGTATCAATGCATGGTCTTGTGATTATAGCACAGTATTATTATATCAATGCATATATCAGGGGATTATGGCACATTATTATTATTATAATACAAATGCGGGGCACAGTATTATTATAGCAGTGCATGCTATCAGGGAATTATGGCCCAGTATTATTATTATAATGCATGGTATCAGGGGATTGTGGCACAGTATTAGTGTTTCAATACATGATCTCAGGATTATGTCACAGTATTATTATATCAATGCACAGTACCAGGGGATTATGACACATGATTGTTATTATTATTACAATACTAGTGCATGGTATCCAGGGATTATGGCACATTATTATATCAATGCACAGTGTCAGGAGATTATGGCACATGATTGTTATTATTATTATCATCATTTTAACTATTATTATTATACCTTTTTGGTCCTCTTCAAAAGGAACCTTGATGATTGGATGGGAGAAAGGAAATTCACCCCTGTGATCACGTCACTCACCCTGCTAGACAGGGGTCCAGGGAAGTAAATAGTGTCGGATGAAATAGCCAGGGAATTGTTATGGCTAGGCTTGTATAGGCCCTAGGGCCTATAGCCTAGTACCAACCTATGAACCTATGAAACAGTGCACAGTATCAAAGGATTAGAGTACAGTATTATTAAATCAATCTTTGATATCAATGGATTATGGTAAAGTATTATACCAATGCATAATATCAAAACAGTATGGCACAGTAATATTATTATATCAATGCATGGTATCGGGGGTTATGGTATAGTATTATTATATCAATGTGTTAGATCAAGGGATTATGGCACATTATTATTGCACCATTTTATGATATCAAAGAATTATGGCACAGTAGTGTTATATCAATGCATTTTATCAGGGGAATATGGCACAGTGTTATTGTGTCAATGCATGGTTGGGGATTCACAGTATTATTATATCAGTGCATGGTGTCAGTGGATTATGTTACAGTATTATTGCTTCAATGCATGGTTTTGAAATTATCCCACAGTGCTATATCAATGCATGGTGTCAGGGGATTATGGCTCAGTATTGTTGTATTGATGCATGGTACCTGGGAATTATGGCATAGTATTATTATACTAGTGTATAGTATCAGGAGATTATAGAACAGTATTATTATGTCAATGCGTGGTATCAGGGGACTATGAAATGGTATTATTATACCAGTGTATGGTATCAGGGCATTATGGCACAGTATTTGTGTACTGATGCATGGTATCGGGGGATTACAGCAAAGTATTGTATCAGTGCATGGTATTGGGATTATGGCATAGTATTATCATATTGATGCTTGATATCAGGGGATTATAGCACAATATTATTATTATATCAATGTATGGTATCAGGGGATTATAGTACCATATTATTTTATTGATACATGGTATAAGGGGACTATAGAACAATATTTTTATACCAGTGTACTGTTTCAGGGGATTATAGCACAATATTATTATAGCAATGCATGGTATCAGGGCTATGGAATTGTATTATTATACAAGTGTATTGCATCAAGGGATTGTAATGTAGTATTATTTTACTGATGCATAGTATTAGGGAACTATAAAATGGTTTTATTATACCAGTATATGGTATTGGGTTTATTTCATTGTATTATTGTATTGATGCATGGTATTCGGGATTGTAGCACAGTATTATTGTATCAATGCATGGCATCAGGAGACTATGGAATCGTATTATTATACCAGTGCATGGTGTCAGGGGATTATAGTATAGTACTAATGCATTTATGCATGGTATCAGAGGATTATGAAATGATATTGTAGTGCATGGAGCATGGTGATTGTACTCCAATATTTGGAAAAAGATAAATCAGTTAAGTACCAGAGTGGGGCATGACCTAACCTTAACAAATGTTAAGCACCTACTGCTTAAGTTGTTAAGGTTGGGTTTAATGCTTGGTAGTAAAATCTGCCAGTATTACTCAGGAAATGACAGTGGCAGAAACAGAATATTTGTTTCTACCTGTTGTCCCTACTGGTAATGTGTCCCTAATTTCCTCTAAAAATCTTAGAAAGTTGCTAGAATAACAATACGTGCTTGCATTAATTTTCTGAGGGATACAAACTCTGAAACTCAAATAAATTTCATTATTTAGTGACTTCAGTCCACAGTGGTTTGTCGGAAGACCACAGATTATATCAAGAACACACTAAAAATATGAAGCAATTATCTGGATGTTCTCCAAAATCTTGGACAGTTGAGAGGCAGGAAAAGCAACCATATTGTTGTCTGCTAAGTGTTTTATGGGTTTAAAGCCGGCAAAACACCTAGCAAATTTTCTCCTGTAACTAGAAGTACATAGAGCAAATCAAGCTCCATTCACTACAAATTATAGTGATTGTGTAACTGTAGTATATAGAGCAAATAAAGCTCCATTCACTACAAATTATAGTGATTGTGTAACTGTAGTATATAGAGCAAATAAAGCTCCATTCACTACAAATTATAGTGATTGTGTAACTGTAGTATATAGAGCAAATCAAGCTCCATTCACTACAAATTATAGTGATTGTGTAACTGTAGTATATAGAGCAAATCAAGCTCCATTCACTACAAATTATAGTGATTGTGTAACTGTAGTATATAGAGCAAATCAAGCTCCATTCACTACAAATTATAGTGATTGTGTAACTGTAGTATATAGAGCAAATCAAGCTCCATTCACTACAAATTATTGTGATTGTGTAACTGTAGTATATAGAGCAAATCAAGCTCCATTCACTACAAATTATAGTGATTGTGTAACTGTAGTATATAGAGCAAATCAAGCTCCATTCACTACAAATTATAGTGATTGTGTAACTGTAGTATATAGAGCAAATCAAGCTCCATTCACTACAAGTTATAGTGATTGTGTAACTGATCATAATCCCTTCCTATGCATTTTTTGCATGGATGCCAAGATCCCATCTTGAGCAAATTTCTTGGCATCCATCTCTCAGACACATAATAAACAGGCTATGGTCGGCAACCCAATCATATTCCTCTATATTATATCAGTGTATGGTATCAGAGCATTACAGCACAGTATTATTATATCAATGCATGATATCAGGGAATTATGAAACAGAATTATTATATCAATGTATGAGTTGATGTTGTTCAGCAGAAGATGTATTGTTTTTACAGCCATCAGGCCAGGTATAAACATTGACAAATGGAAAGATGACAATATTTAACTAAACTCTTTGTGAAAAGCAAAATTAAACACAAGCAATAACAGGTGTTTGTATTGTACTTTGTTCTAAAATGTGCAGCATGTACTATACATTGATGGCTTCTGGTACATGGTTCATTGTATTGTAAATAGACAGAGTACTTCTGGAATATGGGTCAACAGTCTTTTTTTTCAGGATGCTCATGCTGGCATTACTACGGATGTTACAGAATATGTTTATTATGACATGTTATCTTCTACAGAAACAGCTAAATTTGCTAAGATTATTTTCCTAATATATTATGAATATGGGCAGGTAGATATAGGGAGGTTTTATTTCATAAAACTAGGGACAATGTTGGTGTATTGGAGATATTGTAGTACTGCCTGAAGAGTAAAGATTGAGAGGGTGATGGAGTTGGATCTTTTACTAGTTTGCAGCATTTTTGGATGCATTAATTTTGTTGTTTTTGTACATATTGTGCACAAGTCCTTTTCTTTTCTTTTTTTTCTCTTATTTGTTTCCATACATAGAATGTTTTTAATAAATAAATTATTTGCAATCAGTTTTAACGTGTCATTATTCTTTTCAATAAGTGCCATGATATTTTTACATCCACATGAAATACCACCAAATAGGGCAATTTGAAGTTCAGTTTAGCATTAAATCAGAAGGATGGCACAGTCTGGAGTACAGCACCCCACCCCCGTAATGTGCTGCATTAACCTGAAGTGAGAATAGAACCCACAGTTTTTGACCTTCCAGCAATAAATAAGATAAAAATCAAACTTAGAAATATAGCCTGGACCAAATGGCAAACAACTAAAGCCCCCCACGACCAGGTGAGATATCATCAACTTAGAAATGATACAAAAAAACTCATTTTGCTAGACAAAAAAAAAACCCTACTACCAGAATTTCTAATTTAAACACCAAAACATTCCCTAAACGTTTTGGGCAGGTATTAACCGACTTTTTCATCCAGGACAATCTACTACCCCAACCCCATCAAACTACACCCATAAATCCCCGGAAACTGTTGCCACTGCCTTTAATAACTTTTTCACTGAAACTATTCAGTCCTTAGCTAACCAACTTACTCCCACCCACTCTAACTTTACCACTAACACACCCATTTCTCATCTCCCCTTTACCTTCCAACCTGTCTCTACCACTTTTATCCAATCCATTATCAAAAAGCTAAAACCAACCACCCTTTCTGCTGACCTCCTTCCTGCAGAGTACCTACAACAAGATGCCGAAGCCATAGCATTCCCCATCTCTAGCCTAATCAATAGAACTCTAACTGATGGAACTATCCCCTCAATCTGGAAAATATCCCATGTTATCCCACTCCACAGACCCATTGCTATTCTCTCACCACTAGACAAATTAATGGAGAAGTGTGTTCATTCAGAACAGTCTGCTTGCCAACTCTCAGCATGGCTTTAGGCCACATTACAGCACCACCTCCGCCCACCTTTCTTTTACAAATACCATATTCCAAAACAGGAACAACAACAGGCTATCTTCAGTCCTATTTCTAGACCTGTCGAAGGCCTTTGATATGGTCAACCAAAAATTATTCATCCATTCCCTAAAATCCATCTCCCTAGATAACCATGCTATTCAGTGGTTCCTATCCTATCTGAATGGCAGGCAACAGGCTGTATTATGGCAGGGCAAACTGTCCACCCTGCTACCTGTCACCCTTGGTGTCCCTCAGGGCTCTATTCTAGGTCCTCTGCTCTTTTCTAGCTTCATCAACAATCTTCATACTGCCATCCCTGATGCAACCTGCATTCAATATGCTGACGATTCTACCCTGATCTGTACGACCTCCTCCTCCTTCCCCTGCAAACCTTAACACAAAACACATTTAACACAGTTGAAAATTGGCTCTCTAATCACCGTCTGTTGTTAAATCCCAACAAAACTAAACTGCTAGTCTTTACCCCCACCAGTAGAACCACCCCATTTTCCTTCTCCATAACATCCAACAATGGTACCTCTGTCTCTCCAGATGACCATTCTAAACTTTTAGGAGTAATAGTGGACAATAATCTCAAATTTGATCTGCATATCAATAAAACTATAAAAAACATTAAGAAGAAGCTTGGCTCATTATATAGAAGCAAACCTTTTCTAACTCCGTTAGCTAGGACTGCAATCGCCTGCTCACATCTACTCTCTTTCCTTTCTGTATGCCTCCCCCATACTCTCCAGTTTGAGCAAAACTGAAATTAGTAAGCTCTCTCACTGGTACAACCATATTGCCAGATTTGCCATTGGCTCAACATATAGGACACATCACTGTCAAAACCTCAGTCTTCTCGTGTGGCTAGACCTGCCTAGCCTACTTCTGTTCAATCAGCTTATAGTAGCACACAAAATTCTGTACCACCCTGAAAATACTCCAGCACTCATAAATATCATAAAGCCATACAGTAATTCAAGGCAACTACAATCATCCAATAAACTGTTGGACCAAACTCACAAAGCCATTAACTCAGCTGGTGACTCCCTGTTTGCCAATGTCATTGGTAAAACTTGAAATTCACTTCCATCTAACCTTACCCCCGAACTTTCTTTAAGTCTCTTCAAAAAAGACCTCAAACAGTATTTTAAAGAGCAGTGGCTTTGTCCCTGTACTAACCCTAATTAATCACTACTTATTCAATGTCTTATTTAAATTAATATTGTATGCATCTCTTACTCATAATAGCTTGCTGCAACCTGTTATTTTTATATGCTATTACACACTGTGTAGATTGTGAGTACTTACTAGAGGACTTTGTAAATATATTTGACTCGTATCTGTTATGTTTTATCTGTGTTATCTGGAGCTATTCTCCCCAGGCCTCCACTGAAAATGGACATATATCCAGTCAGACTATCCCGGTCAACAAATGTAAAATAAATAAATTAAATAAATAAATAAAGATGAGGATGCTACCTGTTGAGTCAGTGACACTTAACCAAGTGGGACAGATTCACACCATAGCCATTTCATGGCATGAATTAATGTGGCATCTGACATTTGTGGTAATGTATTTATTTAGTAGTTGCTAACAGACTTATAATTGATATAGCATCTGGTTATTTGAGATTTTAAACAAAACTTCACAGATGTCAAATCAAGAAACACCATTTATTGAGTTTTGCTCTTTCATCTTTCTAAATAAACACTTTATCACAACTGTTATTCAATTACCCAGGAGATCAATAAATAACATTCCTCAAATCATATGATTGTCTTAAGTCGAGCATGGTAAAAATTACATTCTTGTGAATTCTCTTAAATGTATGTACATATTGTATATTCTCATAGATCTAGTACATAAAACCAATACTTAAAAAATAATACATACAAAATTAAAAACAGAATACTTAGACGTAAATTAACCTCAAAAAATGGATATAAAGACAAATTCTCATTAATACCTGGGTACACTGTGGCATTTAAACATATTTGCCACATTGTTTCTTTGTACTCCAGTAACTCTTTCCAACCACCTGTGTACTCAGAATCAAGTCTATCAGGAACAAAAAAATGCCATTTCTTGAAATTAGAACACTTAACAGAGTGCACTGTTCAAGATGTTGCCATTTATATCTCTAATATGCTTGTAAATACTTCTACTCAACTGATGTTCAGCTTTACTCATATAAAATGAATCATGGGAAATGCACAAGGCAACTTAAGGAATAGTCTTTGTGTTAGAGTTATATTTCTCTGGCCAGAAAATGAAATTATCAAAATTTGGTATTGTGATATTAACAGTGTCAAAAATATGTCTATATGCAGAACACAAACTGCATTTTCTCATGCTACCTGCTTTGTTTTGTTGTTGGCGTTCAATAAAATATTTTATGTTTTACCCCTACTAAATACTATTTTAGGGATATACCCAATTGCTGATTTTAACTCACTAGAAATATATCTATCCTTTTTTGATAACAGTAGACTCAATCAAAAGAGTAAAGATAATGGGGTTAGAAAGGACATAGCTACATTAAAATCACCTTGTTCTTCACCCAAGTTAACATTGTTGTACAAAATCAGTTTAAAATTAGTATTTATTTTAATAACATCTGATGCAATAGTTCACACAAGCTGTACTACTAGGTATTGTCTGTTTAAGAACATCAGTTCCAGGTTTTTTAACTCAAATAAAAAGTTGTCATCTTTAGAAATCAATGTAGACAAATTGACCACCTGCCCTTTACTATATTTCTAGTCTGTTTGATAAGGAGACAACTTGAGAAAGGTAGATATGTGTTAGAGAAAGTAGGTTTTCTAAATAAAGTTGAAAGAAATTTATCACTTTCCTTGTCTTTAGGCAATGTTTTTTCTAAATAGTGAGCACTTTCATAAGAACATTCATATGTAAAGTTCAAAAAGTTAGTTGTGCTTTCTAAAAACTGGAAGAACTTATTTAGTTCTTCTTCTGTAACTGTCCCTAATATAAACAAATGGTCTTGGTATCTCAAATACAATTGAATATTTTGATAAAACTGACTTTTCTTCACAAAGTTCTCTTCCCAATATAAGAGCACCAAAGTGACAAATAAAGAAGCACAGGCTGCTCCCATAACAACACCTGTCTGCTGTTTATAATACTCTCCATCTAACTGTACAAAGTTATAGAGTAAAATATGTTCCATAAATGTCCCTATAATACATACTTTCACTGTTGTCCAGGTAAGTGTAATTAACTACCATTTCATTGAATCAGTCCAAACCCACAGAACATGGAGTGACAGCATATAGCATGGCAATGTCTGCTGTCACTAATAAAATGTCACTGAAACATTGATAAATAGATAATTTCTTTAGAAAATACCAAGAATCTCTGACTATATGAGTATGATCATCAAAAATATGTTTCAAGACTCTATCCACATACACTGCCATTGGCTCAGTAACTGAGCCTTTAGCTGAAATGACTGGTCTCAAGGGTGGGTTCTCTATGTTTTTGTGTGTCTTTGGAATTCCAAAAATCTTATGTACCACTGGATTGGAATTCCAAAAATCTTATGTACCACTGGATAAATAACATCAAGAAAGCTGAAGAATTCTGAAGAAATCAACCTCTGAATTAAAAATGAATGTAACTGGTGTTGATTTCATTCAAAGACACTTGTGTATAAAAATGATGGTCAAACAAAAGTTCCATCATCTTATTAGAATAATTGAAGGTGTCCATTATAACTAACCCTCCACCCTTATCAGGTTTCATGAAACAAAAAAACTGCTTCAGATATATTTTTGAGCAAACTAAATTAATTATTGCTATGATTGTGGAAATTACTAGAACTTTTTGACTTCAACAATTTCCTCACATTCATCTCACAACAATGTTCAAAAATGTCTAAAACTGGCTTAAGTAGGATGTTAAAACAACTAATTTAAAAAAAATCTGTTTAAGCATCACTTCTTGTGCAAACACTGGAAGCACTTTTAACTTATGGGTATATAGCTTCACATTCAAACTTGTCGATACCAGTTGTGCCCTAGACGCAGAAGCAAATGAAAAACCTAATTTAAACAAGCACATAAGCTCCATTTGGACTAACAAGTGACTATAACTGAACACTGTAAAATCCCCATCTTGCAAAATTCTCAAATTACTCTTTGGTAATACAGTTGAGTCTAATTCCAATGAGTCTTCTTGATTTTGGGCCTCCGGTTGAAACAATGATAATAATTCCAAGACCTCACTTCCCCTAATTTTGCTGATGTGGAATCTGATTGGCTATCCTTGTTAATTATTGTAACAGTGTGTTTTCTAAAAAAAATGTTACCTTGTTCCTTAATCTCATTCGCCTGCTGAAGATGTGCTTCTTCCTCATGTACATACTTGGTACTATCCTGTGTAGAAATAAAACAAGTCTTGTCAAGAACAGAACTGGAAGAAGACTTAGTTGACAGCACATGTGCCCTATTCTCTTCATAATCTTGTTGGTCACGCTTTAACTTTTTAGACTTTCTTTCAATAATAACCTCACTTAATTTTTCCACTTTACTAAACAAGTCTTTATATTTAGTTTTGTCAGTATAAGGCAGTAAGTCTTTGGTTATGGATTCGTTTAAGGTCTCAACTTCCGTGAACAGTTTTTCCATCACAATGATGTTATACTTAATGTGAATTTGCATTACTTCAAAACCTGTTTTACCAAACAATACTACCTGTTCACAATAAAGTGGTGACTCAAAGGTAACCCCATTTGGGAGCTTACTAACTGAAAGTCCCTCTGACACTCTTTTAACTGAAATACACTCCTTGAAGTACATGTTATCAAGCTGCAGTGAATGATATTTGCTCATTTTATTTTCAAAAAGTTTCAACTGTGTATATAATGTGGTCTTAGGTTGTTTGTAGACTAGCTGTTAAATGTCGTTTTGCTTTGAACCAAAACTGCCGTTTATGATGTGTGTTAAAACAGAGCCCACCAAGTTATCTATTCCATGTGAGTACTCCTTCTTCAGTAGCACTGCCTGTTTCTCCATAAGGACGTCCATTGGTAACAGTTTCGCTGAATTCTGACTGTGAAGACTGAGTGACAAGCTGACTCAATTGTTGCAACAGTATTGTTAGATCTCCTGATAAAGCAAGCTCTTGGCTGCCAGTAATAGGTGGTTCCTAGCACAACAAAACTGATCTATAAACAACATTAGGAACCAAAAAACTGGCAAAACCAATTGCAACTCATTTCTGAAAAAAGAACAGAACTAGGAATAAAAATTTCACAGACATTGAACCAAGAAACATTGTTTATTGAGTTATTTCTAATTATTGGTTTTATGTAGTATATCTGTGAAAATAAACAATATTTATATGTGTTTACAGGAATTCACAACAACATATTTTTTACCATGCACAACTTGATACATTCTATGATGAACATATGATTTGAGGAATGTTATTTATTGGTCTTTTGGGTAATTTAGTAACAGTTTTGATAGTCTTCAGTTAGAAAGACGATAGCTCTCAACTTGTTAAACGATGTTTTTTAGTTTGACTTCTGTGAAGTTTTGTTCTTAGTTCTGTTCTTGCAACAAAAGTGAGTTTAAACAGGTTTCATTAGTTATTTGAGATCTGGGTATTAAGAATAAATTAATATCGAAAGACTGCAGAACCAACGGCTGTAGTACCTTTAATGAATCACTTAATAAAAAGGTAGTTACAATTCAAATTCTGTGTAAAAAATAAAATCTAAAATCCATAACAATGTCCACTATATCAAAATCTGAAGCAAGAATAAATCGCAGACCATTATTTAACAATTGAAGCTCAAATGCGCTTACTTCTTTACATGAAATATTCACAACCCATCCATAATTTATTTCATGTTTTTCAACATATTCCTCATGGTGAATGTGCCACAGAGTTTTGCCTTCTTCCACTTCCTCTTCTCCCCTGCCTCGACATTCAGAGTGAGATGATGAACATGCTTTTCTGAAAGGAATAGAACATAAACATAATTTTTTTGTTTATGAATGTATAGTTCATTAAGCATAATATGAGCAGTGTTGATGTCATATATAAGGCTGAAGAGATGGAATATCAGTGGCTTACAAAGTGGAATGCTACTGTGTTTTATGGGCCTAATAATACTTTGTCTACTAAGGCCATCCTTAAGAGGTGGGCTTTAAGACACTGAATGAATGATTTTAATTGACTAAGAGTGTTTGTTAATTAAATATTTGAGTATGTGTGTGTGTAGATATATAGATAGGTAGGTAGGTAGATCTGAGGTTTGTAATATCTTTTTACACTTTAAGAAAGCACATGATTGTGAAAGCACATGCTGTTTTATTAAATGATTCATTAAAGTTACTACAGTCATGGGTTCTGCAGCTAAGTGCATGGTCAGAGATGAAAGGGTATGTAATGCTTTCCTCTGAGAATGTGCAGCTTTCTGCACATGCCCTGTTAGGACTGCCAGATATACTGATTTCCAGGGACTAAGCACTGATCACAGCTGTTGCTGCCTACAAGATACCTCTCTTCTGATAGGTGTACACAGTATAGCAAATCAGACTTCCTTCCTTTCCCTCAGGATGAGTGATCCAGTGTTGGCCACTCACTCCCATCCTTGCTTGCTTGGCTACTCCAGTACCCAATCTGCTAAGCAAAGTCAGGTCTTCTGTGTTGTAGTCAGGGTTTTATCCTTCTATGCCAATGGGGACAGGGCTAAATCTTCCTGACTGGCTCCTGTGTGACTATGCATCTCAGTACCAGACTCTGTGTGACTACACTTCTCAGTGCTGGGCCCCTGTGAGACTATGTGTCTATGTGTTGGATCCCTTGTGTGACTATGCATCTCAGTGCTGGGCCCCTATGTGATTATGCATCTCAGTGCTGGTGTCTGCCTCCTACTTAGGTTTATATGTAATATTACCATGTGTAAAATAGACTCACTGACTCAGTTCTTGATGACTGCCCTTAATGTAAAATTCCTTCAGAATCTTGTTGCATACTTTGCAATTCTACACAAGTAATTAATGTGTACTACAGGGCACATCAGCCGTCCATGAAATAAGCACCTATGATTTATTTTATATGATCTCTTTTGCCTAAGTTTATGTCCTGTAACAAACAATAAATAAATAAAATGCCATAATTAAGTTATCTCCATGTTTATGCAATCATCACAGAATATATTTTTAATTGTATTAACCACTTCATAGCAACCAATGCAAACAAACCTATATGCTTACAGCCATGGGTTCTGCTTCATGTTAAATACATCAT